>NC_066509.1:21817299-21854799 GCF_024679095.1 Eriocheir sinensis
CTCACTGGTGTTACAGACTTCACTATCTTAAGATGGAAAGAACGGAAGAAAATGGCAATAACAACGTAATGGTGCTCATGGAATGCAATAATTACAGAACCAAGTTTACGTATTTTAAGGGGTGAGTTGCCTTATGTTACACACTTAATTTAGCAATGTGCATTGCATGGTGGGGAGACCAAAACAATATTACATATTCTAAAGGGGGTTCTAAAGAGGGGCTGACCAAGCTATTGTACATTAAAAGTACTATTACAAAATCTTTATCAGTAAGAGGTTTCTCTTAATGAAGCCAAGCATTTTGTTCACTTTGTTTGCTGCATCAATGCAATGTTTGAGTTCAACGCCATGCATTCCATAATGAAACCTTACTTTTTTTTGGACCAATTTGGAGAGCCTGACAGAGCATCTCCCAACTACCCGACCAAGCTAAAATTTAATGCAAATCTTCTTGGAGGGTTTGTCTTCATCAGTGAGAACATAATAACCAATCTTTATGTCATCAAATATACTAATAAGATTACAGAGTCACACATCAATGTCATGATGTAAATCATCAACAGCACTGGGCCAAGAACCGAGCCCTGAGGGACACCACTAGTGACGGGTGCCCACACAAGGTAAGTCCATCTATTATTACGCTTTGCTGTCTGTTGCTCAACCAATATGCGATCCATTGGCATACTTTACCATCAATACCTAGCGGGTCTATAAAATAAAGTAATTTATGGTGTAGAACTTATGAAAACGCTTTTTGAAAATCAAGATAGACTACGTCCAGTGATTTGGTTGTAGTCTACGTCACAAGCTGAGAAAGATAGTTATAAAAGGTAATAGGTTTGACAAACATGTTCTCTTGTTACGTCAGCCATGTTCAGAGTCCTTCATAAATGAGTGGCTTTCAAGGTGACTCACAATTTTGTCTGAATTATGCTCAAGTAGCTTACCTACTACTAATGGGCCTGTAATTATCCAGCACTTTTTTTTTCACCTTTATTTAAAATCTGTGTTATGTTAGCCATTTTCCAATCAGAGGAGACGATGTCTTATTGCAAGGACATACTCAATATGGCTGTGAGAAGGGAGTATTTTGCTGTTTGTCTCTCTAAGTAGTATAGGATTATACATTGTCTGGTCCTGGACTTATTCGTTCAAGGGATTGGAGAGCCTCAAGGACTTCATCAGAAGTTATTGCAAAGTCTGGCAAGGCCTGAGTGGGATTATCGTTAATACTATTGGTGTAGTAATATTGCTAGATAATTTTACCAAAGTTGCCAATTCAGGATCTGTACAGTCTTCGAAGTTGCTGTCCAGGTCTGTAAGGAAAATGGTATTGCATTTATATTACTTTAGCCTATTCTTCACCTTTCATGTTAAGCACTGATAAGGGTAAATCAGTAGTAAAGGTTATATTTAGCAATGCATGATGCATATTACTAAAAAATTGTCATGTACTAAGAGCATATTACTAAAAATTGACATGTTGTACAAAGAAATTATTACTCTATTGAATGACGCCTGAAATAGACTACAGGTGTACTGTTTTTTTTTGTCACCAATAAAAAATTTAGTAAATAAACATTTGCTTATTATTATGTACTGACCAAGACTTGAGCTCCTGGGCTATATCAGAGAACAGCTTTGGCAGACGCTTGTGCTTGGGGTAGTCACCATGTCCAGGCCGAGCCGGGCTTGTTAAACTGTCCTGGAAGTCAATAAAAGGGTTAATAGGTGTGTGGGCCACCAAGAGTATAAGACAGTACACAAGTGGGGAGTTCAAACATTTAGAAGTTTATTACACAATTTTCGGACTACAGAAAATCTTCGAACTAACAATAGAGATATGAATTAGAGCTTAAAATAATAAGAGTTGTGTGGAGTGGAAGGCAAGAAGCCGGAGGTGGAGTCACACTGCACCAGGAAATACCCGACACCTGAAAGCAGAGGGACGAGTGCCGGAGAACAACTGGAAGGCCGTGGGTGACAGGCAACTGTCTTACAATAGGCTGGAAGGAACTGAAATGGCACCAAATGGCTGGGTGGAAGACGGACTGGGTGGAGGTGGAAGTTGAGGTGGACATTGTGGATTATACGGAGCAAAAGACCACAGAGCAAAAGTTAAAACTACACATTTCATGAATGTTAAAATGATAAGAAATTATTCACCTAACAGTATTCACAAACCACATACTATTTTTTAGCCAGCATTACTGTAGCTTTTTTACTATTCAAATTTAGATATAAACTTAATATTAATTGAAATCCACTTTTTAGCCAACATTACTAAGCTTTTTTACTATTTAACTTTATAAATATCAACTAAATATTCATAATATCCCTCGCCAACATTTCTATAGCTTGTTTTTACCAACTTACTGATCTCACAATATTAATACTCAGAAACTACTTTACACTAAAACATTAAAATATACATGAACGTTTAAGATACTTCTAGGACTGACCGGAGAAAAAGCACAGCAAATTCACCCAAACATGAAATAAAAATAGATAAGTAAATAAATAAATAAAAACTCACAAACTTTGTGAGAGTCTTTGGACGTTGACAAGACAGCTCAGGAACCCAGGAGCAGGGCAGCCCTCGAGTCTTACGGGGGAGGCGTCACGGGGCTGGAGGAGACTGGTAGAAATGGGCTGGGCTGGAGGAGACTGGTAGAAATGGGCTGGGCTGGAGGAGACTGGGACAAGGAGTGGGCAGGGCTGGAGGAGACTGGGGCGAGGAGTGGGCTGGTCTGGAGGAGACTGGCGCGAGGAGTGGGCTGGGCTGGAGGAGACTGGGGCAAGGAGTGGGCTGGGCTGGAGGAGACTGGTGCAAGGAGTGGGCTGGGCTGGAGGAGACTGGCACGAGGAGTGGGCTGGGCTGGAGGAAACTGGTGCAAGGAGTGGGGTGGGCTGGAGGAGACTGGTGCAAGGAGTGGGCTGGGCTGGAGGAGGGCTGGAGGAGACTGAGGCGAGGAGGCTGGGCTGGAGGAGACTGGTGCAAGGAGTGGGCTGGGCTGGAGGAGACTGGTGCGAGGAGTGGGCTGGGCTGGAGGAGACTGGTGCGAGGAGTGGGCTGGGCTGGAGGAGACTGGGGCGAGGAGTGGGCTGGGCTGGAGGAGACCAGTAGAAGTGAGTTGGGCTGGAGGAGACTGGGGCGAGGAGTGGGCTGGGCTGGAGGAGACTGGTGCGAGGAGTGGGCTGGGCTGGAGGAGACTGGCGCGAGGAGTGGGCTGGGCTGGAGGAGACTGGGGCGAGGTGTGGGCTGGAGGAGACTGGGGCGAGGAGTGGGCTGGGCTGGAGGAGACTGGGGCGAGGAGTGGGCTGGGCTGGAGGAGACTGGGGCTAGGAGTGGGCTGGGCTGGAGGAGACTGGGGCGAGGTGTGGGCTGGGCTGGAGGAGACTGGGGCGAGGTGTGGGCTGGGCTGGAGGAGACTGGGGCGAGGTGGCTGGGCTGAGGAGACTGGGAGGAGGGCTGGGCTGGAGGAGACTGGGGCGAGGTGGGCTGGGCTGGAGGAGACTGGGGCGAGGAGTGGGCTGGGCTGGAGGAGACTGGGGCGAGGAGTGGGCTGGGCTGGAGGAGACTGGGGCGAGGAGTGGGCTGGGCTGGAGGAGACTGGGGCGAGGAGTGGGCTGGGCTGGAGGAGACTGGGGCGAGGTGGGCTGGGCTGGAGGAGACTGGGGCGAGGGGTGGGCTGGGCTGGAGGAGACTGGGGCGAGGTGGGGGCTGGGCTGGAGGAGACTGGGGCGAGGTGTGGGCTGGGCTGGAGGAGACTGGGGCGAGGTGTGGGCTGGGCTGGAGGAGACTGGGGCGAGGAGTGGGCTGGGCTGGAGGAGACTGGGGCGAGGGGTGGGCTGGGCTGGAGGAGACTGGGGCGAGGGGTGGGCTGGGCTGGAGGAGACTGGGGCGAGGAGTGGGCTGGGTTGGAGAAGGCTGGGGCGAGGAGTGGGCTGGGCTGGAGGATACTGGTGCGAGGAGTGAGCTGGGCTGGAGAAGACTGGGGCGAGGAGTGGGCTGGGCCGGAGGAGACTGGGGCGAGGAGTGGGCTGGGCTGGAGGAGACTGGGGCGAGAAGTGGGCTGGGCTGGAGGAGACTGGGGCGATGAGTGGGTTGAACTGGAGGAGACTGGGGGGAGGAGTGGGCTGGACGGGAGGAGACTGGGACGAGGAGTGGGCTGGACTGGAGGAGACTGGCGCGAGGAGTGGGCTGGGCTGGAGGAGACTGGGGCAAGGAGTGGGCTGGGCTGGAGGAGAGTGGGGCGAGGAGTGGGCTGGGCTGGAGGAGACTGGGGGAAGGAGTGGGCTTGGCTGGAGGAGACTGGGGCAAGGAGTGGGCTGGGCTGGAGGAGACTGGGGCGAGGAGTGGGCTGGGCTGGAGGAGACTGGGGCGAGGAGTGGGCTGGGCTGGAGGAGACTGGGGCGAGGAGTGGGCTGGGCTGGAGGAGACCAGTAGAAGTGAGTTGGGCTGGAGGAGACTGGTAGAAGTGGATTGGACTGGAAGAGACTCGTAGAAGAGGGCTGGACCGGAATAGATTGCTAGAAGTGAGTCTGGCTTTAGGAAGTGGTAGAGACTGGGTGGAGACGCGTCTGGGCTGGACGTGGAGGCCGTGTTGTGCTGGCCTCCTCCCGATTGAATTTTTCGCCAGTCATGGCATTCAGGAGTTTTTTCACTTTTTTGTTTTAGTTTACTTTTTCCGTCTTGATTATGGGTGATGGGGCACTCTGCCAAGTGCCTAACAATCACCCACTTTTTAGAGGCTGCAACCGAGGGTTCTTTTTAGGATGGTAGTGGTTCCCTTAAGGGCAATTGTTTGGATTTCTGTTGCCCTCGGGTTTCCTGGGATTTTAGCTAGATGGTCTTTGAAGTTCTTTTTCAGTAGGCCTGTTGCTCCGGCAATGACTGGCACAATCGAGATGTTCTTCAATTTCCAGTTTCTTTTCATATCATGCATCAGGCCTTGATATTTGGTGACCTTCTCCCTTTCAGCTCTGTTTAGCCCGCAGTCATGTGGGATACTGACCTCAACTATCATAGCCACTTTTTCTTTCCTGTTCCACACAACCAGGTCCGGTTTCACTGCAGCATTATCTAGATAGGTAGCTGTTGGAATTACCTGGTCATAGTAGATGGTGTGCGTCTCATTTCCGGTGATTTTCTCTGGCTGATGTTCCCACACTTTGTTAGAGCACTTGATGTTCAGGCTGTTGCAGATGGTCCAGTGTAGGTATTTGCACACTTCATCATGCCTGACTGTGTAGTAGCCATCGGCTAGCAGAGTCTGGCAGCTGCAGATCAGGTGGCTCACACTTTCAATTTCAGTGTGGCAGAACCTGCATTTGTTGTTACTGAGACAAGCCATTTTTTTAAAAACGTTGGTCATTATGGCCTGGTCTTGTGCTGCCATTATCAGCCTCTCCTGATCGTAGTGGAGGGTTCCTCTGATGAGCCAGTTCAGAGAGCTCTCCTTGTCAATGTAGTCTTTGGAGAGCTTTTGCAGGAAAAACTTGGCACATTGGTGTTCTGCCCACTCAGTTAAATTGGTGTTCTGGAACTTCCTGGTGAATGTTGAACGGCCCTTTCTGGACATTTTGGTGGCTGGTGTGTTTTCTGTTTCCTGTTCATCTACTATACAATCCTGTCCAAAATGCTGGGCCAGCTTAGTAATTGAGGTGTTTTTGCTGGCTTTGTTGGTGTGGTGTTCCCGGACCCTGGCAATGTTTGGACTTAGGGAGCTTCTGAGGTATTGGCCGATGCTCACCATAGTGGCTCTGTGCTGGTGGTTAACTTCAGACAGTCCTAGGCCTCCCTCCCTTCTTGGCATATACAGTCTTGGAAGGCACTGATTTCTGTAGTTGACCTTGTGGAGTGTTAAAGTTTTCCTTGTTTTTACATCTAATTTAATTATTTCGGTTTGAGGCCAGTCAATAATGCCAAAGCTGTAACTTAGCACTGGCATGGCAAGTTGGTTTATGGCAGTTATTTTGTTTTTGTTAGCGAGTTGCGTCTTGCAGATCTTCTTCAGACGGCTGAGGTATTCACTGCCTGCTTTCTTCCTCATGGTGGTATGCAGTATGCTGTCATTTTCCTCAGTGCCAAGGTATTTGTATGGCTCATGCTCCATTAGGTCTCCGATTTCACTAGCCTCGTCTAGCTGGATGTTCTCGGTGTGGGTCTTTTTTCCACTGCGCATTGTGCATTTAGCACATTTATCAAGGCCAAATTTCATCCCGATGTCATTGGAGAAGGTGTGTACAGCCTGGAGCAGTTGGTGGAGTTCTGCGTCAAAGCTTGCATAGAGCTTAAGGTCATCCATGAACAGTAGATGGTTCACTGTTTTGTTTGGGTCTTTTTTGCGAGTTTGACTTAGGTTGTACCCACTTTGGCACTTATTTAGGAGCTTACTGAGAGGGTCTATTGCCATACAGAAGAGAAGGGGGGATAGGCTGTCTCCTTGGAAGATTCCTCTTCTTATTCTGACCTTGGGGATGATGGTTTTCCCCTTGGTGTGGCTGAGTGTGATGTTTGTTTGAGACATTTGCATTTGTGTTGCCTGTGCTTGAGTGATGGTAGGGTGGACTTTATATAGCTCAAGACACTGTAGTATCCATGAGTGTGGCACGCTGTCGAATGCTTTTTGGTAGTCGATCCAGGCCACACTCAGGTTTCTTTGACGTTTCTTGCAGTCTTCCAAAATTGTTTTGTTAAGAAGCTGATCTTTGGTACCAAGGCAGCTTTTTTTTGCACCCAGTTTGCTCTTTCTCTAAGTAGTTGCCGGAGGATAGATGTTCATAGATGTTCTCGGCGATTAAGCCTGTGAAGAGCTTGTAGGTGGTACTGAGGCAGCATATTGGTCGGTATTTACTTGGGAGCCGAGTTTCATTGTTCTTTGGGATTAGGCATCACCAGTATGTACACGAGTGTGTTTTTTGAGGCTACTCTTCGTACTGAACCTTCTGCCACACTGAGGTCTTTCTCCAGTGTGTGAAAGGGTGTGTCTGTTTAAATGGTTCTTCCTATTGAATATTTTGCCACACTCATGGCATTCATGAGGTCTTTCACCAGTATGCATACAGTTATGTCTGTATAGGTTACTCTTCACACTGAACTTTTTGCCACATTCATGGCATTCATGAGGTCTTTCACCAGTATGCATACAGTTATGTCTGTATAGGGTTCTCTTCACACTGAACTTTTTGCCACACTCATGGCATTTATGAGGTCTTTCACCAGTGTGTGAAAGGGTGTGTCTGTTTAAATGGCTCTTCCTATTGAACCTTTTGCAACACTCATGGCATTCATCAGGTCTTTCATCAGTGTGTGAAAGGGTGTGTCTCTTGAGGTTACTCTTGTAACGGAAACTTTTACCACAGTCATGGCATTCATGAGGTCTTTCACCAGTGTGTGAAAGTGTGTGTCTCTTGAGGTTACTCTTCTTACTGAACCTCTTGCCACAGTCATGGCATTCATGAGATCTTTCACCAGTGTGTGAAAGGATGTGCATATTGAGTCGACACTTGTAACGGAAACGTTTGCCACACTGAATGCATTCATGAGGTCCTCCACCAGAGGGTGTGGGTGTATTTGCTGAGGTCAGCCTTCCCAGGGAGTCTTTCCCCACAGTCTTGGCACTCATGGTTCCCTTCGCCAGTGTGTGCAAGGCAGTGTCTGGTGAACTTGCTCTCGTTTCAAATCTTGTCACACTCCTGACACAATATTTTCCTTTCCTTTGTGGCCGAGATGCCAGCAGCAAGGTGGTGGTGGTTCTCTTGATCATCACAGCATTGGCAGCCTGCTGCTGCTGGTCCTGCCCGGCCACGCAGCCTGCAGGGCACCAGTGCTTCTGCTGCGAGGCGCTGGCAGGTCTTGCAGGAGGCTCCGGCTGTGGCCCAGGGCCAGCGATGTACTGTGGAGTCCTGGAGGCGAAGGCTGTGAGGACAGTGCCGAGCACAGCACCAGCCTCAGACCCTCACTCCAGCAGCAGCACTAGCCTGGACGTGGAGACAGGTTTGTGCTGTGCTGGCCTCCACGTGTTAAACTGATCTGCAAAGAAATAAAATGGTCAAGAAATGGGTGGCTGAATCATTTGGAGAGTTGGTCAAATTGTAATAAAGCAATGGGAAAAAATTGTGAGGACGTGTGGCTGGAACAGGTGGAGAAATGCAGTCAGTGTAATATGGCATAGGGAAAACTATACGCAAGGTAAGGTAAGTGGAAAAACAGGTAAACTAATATAACTATGGATACTAATAACAGGGGGATGGAAGACCAATTTAAGGGTGGAGTGGATGGAAGTGAAGACTGAAGGGAGAGGTGGAAGGTTATGCTGCAATAGGAGACAGTGGACGGCAAAGAAACAGGTGGAAGAATTTATGGAAAGACTGAGAGTGGAAAGATAGATTGCGAGACTAATTGACATTATTAAATTTTTGGTTAGTAGATAAATTTTAGATGGAATGGGTGGATATGAAGTGTGGAGGTGGAATTTTAAGGCGAGGGCTTGGTGGATTATACAAAACAGGAAAGAAACGGCATTGCACAAGTGGAGGGGCATTAGAGGATGCTGGTGGGTGGAGGTGGAGGTGAAAGGCAAGATGTGGACTAGGTGGGGAGGAATGTCACCGCCCGTCAACAAACGCTCGTGTGAAGACATGCGCGGCCATACTACCACGTGATCTTAACGGGGGGGGTATGTGGTGCCCCGCGAGCCGCGACACCACTCGTGTCATCATCATCTTCTCCGGCAATATTTTCCGATGACAACAGCGGTATCGACCGCTAAAACACAACACGGACTCCAACACATGATTGTCCCCACACGCACTGTTCATTTACCAACCTATACACAATTGCAATTGCCCATTAACGCACCCGCTTATCTCTCTAAGCCAAAACACAATCAACCGCGGCCAAAACACAATCAACCGCGGCCAAAACACGATCAACCGCGGAACAAAATGTTATGAAAACAAAGCTGCGTCACCGCGTGACAGCTACACTAAGGATTAAAATCGAGTGTAAGCCACATGTCGGTTAGGTAGATTATTGTATGAGCTCGGTGTGAGTTTGATGTATGACTCACACGCCTGACGTATTACCCTCGTGATGTCTGTATGTATGTCATGCCTATATAAGAAGCATTTATTCAGGCTAGGGATCAGATCAGCCAGCACTCTGCTCGTGTGCGGTACACCCAGTTGTCCTTCCCTAGACAACATGGGCAAAACCTTCATCTTTGCTACTGTGAGTATGGAGTGAAGTAGTACCATAGAGGAAAGCGTATCTAACATATCTATTGTGTTATATTATCTTAGTTTTACTTAGGATTATATTTCTATGATACTTTATTGTGTGAGTTTTTACTCAATATTATACCAGTGCTAACGTCAGTAACCAATAGTGAAAGAAAACCTGAAGACTCATTGAGTCTCGTAAGCCAGTCGCTGGTTTAAACAATATTTTTACCCTTTGTAATATTAAGTAGTATTAAGGTAGAATAAAATACATATAAGAAAGGCGACACCGTTTCATCACCGCATTTACGAACTCCTTTAAATACTCCTAAAGTACCAGAATTTTAAGTCAAGTGTCACTAATACAAACAGTGTGTCGTCTACCCTGTGTGCCCGGACTACGGGTTACAACAGTTTGAAGCAAAAGGCAACACCCAGCTGTTGTCATTGATAAGTTTAAAGCAACAGGCAACACCCAGCTGTTGTCATTGAAAAGTTTGAAGTAAAAGGCAACACCCAGCTGTTGTCATTGGTAAGTTTGAAGCAAAAGGCAACACCCAGCTGTTGTCATTTTTTTTTTTTTTTACGTCGTTGCCTGTTGCGCCGGTAGGCATCTTCCTGGTGGGGCCTGCTGGTCGGCCCAAGGCTTCTTCCAGGTGGGGCCTGATGGTCGGCCCAGCCCGTTCTCGTGCAGGCGAGTGTTTATAGTGGCGCCATCTTGCATTGGCTCATGCTGCCCCCCGGAACTCGTTCTTGATTCGCTTGGACGGCTTCCTCTAGAGTCCGGGTTGATGGGTGGTCTTCAGGACAGCATGTGGGTAGTTTTAAGCCACTCGGCGGTGACTGAAAAATCCGACTGGTAGCGTGGGGATTCGAACCCGCGTCGTCCATCACCCTATGAATGTGGGCCCAGTACGCTACCAGTTCGGCCACCGATAACCGATAAGTTTGAAGCAAAAGACAACACCCAGCTGTTGTCATTGATAAGTTTGAAGCAAAAGGCAACACCCAGCTGTTGTCATTGATAAGTTTGAAGCAAAAGGCAACACCCAGCTGTTGTCATTGGTAAGTTTGAAGCAAAAGGCAACACCCAGCTGTTGTCATTGAAAAGTTTGAAGCAAAAGGCAACACCCAGCTGTTGTCATTGAAAAGTTTGAAGCAAAAGGCAACACCCAGCTGTTGTCATTGGTAAGTTTGAAGCAAAAGGCAACACCCAGCTGTTGTCATTAGTAAGTTTGAAGCAAAAGACAACACCCAGCTGTTGTCATTGATAAGTTTGAAGCAAAAGGCAACACCCAGCTGTTGTCATTGGTAAGTTTGAAGCAAAAGGCAACACCCAGCTGTTGTCATTGGTAAGTGTGAAGCAAAAGGCAACACCCAGCTGTTGTCATTAGTAAGTGTGAAGCAAAAGGCAACACCCAGCTGTTGTCATTGAAAAGTTTGAAGCAAAAGGCAACACCCAGCTGTTGTCATTGGTAAGTTTGAAGCAAAAGACAACACCCAGCTGTTGTCATTGGTAAGTTTGAAGCAAAAGACAACACCCAGCTGTTGTCATTGATAAGTTTGAAGCAAAAGGCAACACCCAGCTGTTGTCATTGGTAAGTGTGAAGCAAAAGGCAACACCCAGTTGTTAACTCGCTAGGCATTGCTTCTGTTCCCAGCTTTTTTCCTTCTTACTTTACTGTCACCTTTCTCTTATTTTTCATATCCATGTCTGCTCATCGAGGCGACTTTGTGTGGACCTATTTCAATTTTTTCCCTTGATGCTCTTTCGTGGAACTCAATTATAATAATATTAGCACTGATTGGAATTGGAAGAAATGGATTCGAATTCTGATCAGTTCAGAATATAATGGAACCCAAATTTGAGAGAGATAGCGAGAGAGAGCGAGAGAAACTGAAAAAAACACCCCCGCCACACCCACACATTACTCTCACCCACATCTTTTCCCATATTTACACTCCCTTACACCCCTCTACCACCCCCACACACCAACACTCTTCCATGCCCCACGACCCTCTAACACCCTCCCCATAATCCCCTCCCCCACACACCCACTCGCCGCCAAACCAGTGACGACATCAACATGGCCAGCCCGGCGCGTCGCCCGCCGCAACAAATGAAATTATAGTTATCCGCCGAAACGAAGGCAAAGAACAGTCGTTCCCTCGCCGCCGCGCCGCTTTGCCGCTCGTTGCGCGGAATGGAAACGATGAACTCGACGCAAGGCGGCGAGAAATAGGGGACAGAAATGCGTTCGCGGGAAATACGAACAGCAACGGAACTGATGAATTGATGCGCGCCGTGGACGAGGTAATAGTAATAACAAGGGAGTGAAGTAATGATGGAATGGAAGTATAATAACTATACATAATGGATAAATAGATAAGAAAAGAGGAAAAATATAAAGAATAAATATATAAAGGGAGTGAAACTAAGTGAATGAAAGGGAATAAGGGAGTGAAATATAGGGAAGTTAAATAATAATGAAATGGAAATACGTTATAAGAATGATAGGAAAGGGGATAACGAGATGCAATGAAAAAGAAATAAAGGTGTTGACGGAAAGTGTAACACGCAAACAATGAATGGATAAGGAAACTGAATAATGAAGTGAAATATATTATAAGATCGACAGGTGAGGCATAACCTGCGTGTCTTCTTACATGTACAGTTCCGAATTCCTCACACGTTTTTTTTTTTCTGCGCCACCGTTTTATTTTCCTTCTTCACACTCGATAAGTTTATATATTTCTTCACGGCTGCCCGAACATACTCACATTTACATATTTTCTTGTTCGTTTTCCCTGCGTCTCTCAGTCCCGTCACGATGGCTTCACCTCGCTCCCTCTCTCCCCTCACATTAGCCTCCCTCGCTCTCTCCCTCTCTGTCATATTTGTCAGCCTCATTGCCTTCCTTCTTTTTTCCTCACTAAAAGTTTGTCTCCGCGCTACACTTCCCTTCCTTTGCATCCTTCACCCCTGTATCGTCTGCCTCATTTCCTCGTTTCGTCTGCCAGCTTCCCTTCTTACCCTCCCCTTCACCATAATTTCCTTTCCTTCCTTCCTTTCATAACGTTTCTCTGACTCACTCTCTAGTTTCCCTTCATCTTCTTTACTCTTCCCATCCTTTCTCCTCACTCTCTCCCTCACCATCCTAATTTAGTGTACCAGCCTCCCTTCTCACTCTCCTCACCATCGTTTCCTTCATTGCTTCATTCCATCTCTTCGTCCGCCTTTCCTTCTCTGACTGTAATTTTATCTACCTCTTCCACTCCTTTCAGTCTCTCTTCCTTCACTTTCCATGGCTCTTTGTCTGTTTCTCTTCCTACACTCGCCATGGTTGCACTTCCCTGCTTCATTGTTTCTTTCACTATAGTCTGTTCACTTAAGTCTGACCCAAGCTGAGAACATAAACCCAAGCGTGTTCGTAAGCACAGTGCAGATTAGCAGAAAGTGCTGCGTGAGATAAACACAAACAGAGGTTAAAGAAAACTTGGAAGCCAAAGCAATAGCCAATCAGCACTCAACTTGCAAACACACTTAGGCTTATGTTGTCAGCTTGGGTCGGACTTAGTGAGCAGACTTTACATCATTCAGTCTCTTTGTTCTTTCTTGTGATCGTAAGTTTATATCCCACTTTCACTTCCTTCCGTCTTTCTCTTCCTACATTATTTTCCTTTTCTGCCAAAGACACTGCCTTACACCCTCACCATCACACCATCATTATCATCTGCTCGCGTCACTTCCTCTTCCCTCTCTCATCACCGGACACCATCTTCTCCCTTCAGCATCGTTCCCTCTACCTCCTCATCATCTTTCATCTCCCTCCATCACTCCTCATGCCATCTTTTCATCTCCGAGCCTCACTCCCTCCCTACTAAAGCTTTTGAATCAATCCTTAACCGGAAGATTCAAAAGCACCTTTCCACTTTTGACCTTCTATCTGATCGCCAGTATGGGTTCCGCAAGGGGCGTTCTACTGGTGATCTCCTAGCCTTCTTAACTGACTCTTGGTCATCCTCTCTTAGCCGTTTCGGTGAAACTTTTGCTATTGCGCTGGACATATCAAAAGCTTTTGATAGGGTCTGGCACAAATCTTTGCTTTCTAAACTACCCTCCTACGGTTTCTATTCTTCTCTCTGTACCTTTATCTCCAGTTTCCTTTCTGACCGTTCTATTTCTGCCGTGGTAGACGGTCACTGTTCTTCCCCTAAATCTATTAACAGTGGTGTCCCACAGGGTTCTGTCCTATCTCCCACTCTTTTTCTGTTGTTCATTGATGATCTTCTTTCCAAAACGAACTGTCCTATCCATTCCTACGCCGATGATTCCACTCTGCATTACTGAACTTCTTTTAATAGAAGACCCACCCTTCAGGAACTTAACGACTCAAGGCTGGAGGCTGCAGAACGCTTAGCCTCAGTCCTTACTATTATTTCCGATTGGGGCAAGAAGAACCTGGTGTCCTTCAACGCCTCAAAAACACAGTTTATCCACCTATCCACTCGACACAATCTTCCAAACAACTATCCCTTATTCTTTGACAACACCCAGCTATCACCTTCCTCAACACTAAACATCCTCGGTCTATCCTTAACTCAAAATCTCAACTGGAAACTTCATATATCATCTCTTACTAAATCAGCTTCCTCGAGGCTGGGCGTTCTGTACCGTCTCCGCCAGTTCTTCTCCCCTGCACAGTTGCTGTCCATATACAGGGGCCTTGTCCGCCCTCGTATGGAGTATGCATCTCATGTGTGGGGGGGCTCCACTCACACAGCTCTTCTGGACAGAGTGGAGGCTAAGGCTCTTCGTCTCATCAGCTCTCCTCCTCATACTGATAGTCTTCTACGTCTTAAATTCCGCCGCAATGTTGCCTCTCTTTCTATCTTCTATCGATATTTCCACGCTGACTGCTCTTCTGAACTTGCTAACTGCATGCCTCCCCCCCCCTCCCGCGGCCCCGCTGCACTCGACTTTCTACTCATGCTCATCCCTATACTGTCCAAACCCCTTATGCAAGAGTTAACCAGCATCTTCACTCTTTCATCCCTCACGCTGGTAAACTCTGGAACAATCTTCCTTCATCTGTATTTCCTCCTGCCTACGACTTGAACTCTTTCAAGAGGAGGGTATCAGGACACCTCTCCTCCCGAAACTGACCTATCTTTCGGCCACCTCTTTGGATTCTTTTTAGGAGCAGCGAGTAGCGGGCTTTTTTTTTATTATTGTTTTCTTTTTTTGTGTGCCCTTGAGCTGCCTCCTTTGTTGTAAAAAAAAAAAACTTCCCTCACTATCAATTTTCATCTCCAGCTCCCTCTCTCCCTTCCTCCTGGCTTGCTACCTACCCTCTTCACTCCGTACACTACCATTTCATCTCGCAGCCTCACTCCCTTCCATTCTCTCGCTGCAGCATCAGTATCAACTCGACCTCATTCTTCACGTATCGTCAGCTCCACACACACAACACGCCCTGTCTTTTTTTTTTTTTTTTTTTTTTTTTACGTTGTTGCCTATTGCGCCGGTAGGCATCTTCCCGGTGGGGCCTGATGGTCGGCCCAAGGCTTCTTCCAGGTGGGGCCTGATGGTCGGCCCAGCCCGTTCTGGCGCAGGCGAGTGTTTTATAGTGGCGCCATCTTGCATTGGCTCATGCTGCCCCCCGGAACTCGTTCTTGATTCGCTTGGACGGCTTCCTCTAGAGTCCGGGTTGATGGGTGGTCTTCAGGACAGCATGTGGGTAGTTTTAAGCCACTCGGCGGTGACTGAAAAATCCGAGTGGTAGCGTGAGGATTCGAACCCGCGTCGTCCATCACGCGGCGAATGTGGGTCCAGTACGCTACCAGTTCGGCCACCGCCTACCGCCATTCCTATGCATACACGACCCCCTCCTTGCTTCTCCTCCTCCTTCTCTTTAATGCCAGGCCACAATACCTTCAGCCTAAATAATACTCTATCCACGCTAACACTTCCACAATGTCTTGCCGATGCTAGACTACCAACCACCAATTAGCCTTTCCAGCATCCACCAACCACACGCAGCCTGGTTTGGAGAGTGGGCGTGGCTTGCTTTTGGACTAGCCATTGGTATGCGGTTATTAAGGAGTAAAGGAGGAGCTTATACGCCGACTTAATATGAACAGAGTACCAACCGCAATGTTCTGATGCTCGCCTTTTTTTATACGTAGTTTCGTCTCACAGTGATAATTTGCTCTCCGTATTTCGCTTCCGCTTTTTTTAATATTCTGAAACTTTCGTTCTTTCCGGAGGTAATGTGCACGTTGGGTTGTGTCATTCCTTCACTGCTTATTCTTTTTCTTTTTCCAGTTTTGTTGGTGCGTTCCTTTTTTTTTTTATATTTTTTATTGGATTTATTCCCTCTTTTGTTGAGTATTTTCGATTCCTTGACAATATATTTTCCCTGTTACTTCTTTCCTTGATTCTGCAGTAGGCCTCACCATTCCAAGTATTAAAGTTTTTCTTGAGTCATGGATTAGGATACGCATTAACGGAAAAAATATTAGTGAATTCATTTAGCCGTGTATGTGTGTGTGTGTGTGTGTGTGTGTGTGTGTGTGTGTGTGTGTGTGTGTGTGTGTGTTTAACTTCTGCCCTACAGACGCCTGAGTGCAGCGAGTTTACTGTAAATTGCTCAAGAGTTGGCGGCTTAAGTTTTCAAGTTGTCTTAGACGGCTGAGTGGCGGCCACGGCTGGTTGGAGACGACCCCCCCCCCCCCCCACACACACACACTGACTAACCGACTAACTTGCCCAAGGGCACAGACAGACATGCACACATTCGTGTGAGTGCAATGGAAAAGGGAAAGAAAAAAAAAAGGTGAAGATGACGAGGAGTGTTAAAAAAAAAAAAAAGTAATGCTTCAGCTCGGGCCGGGAGGAGCCGGGGAGGGTGTGAAAAATAAAAGAATACGCTGCAGAGAATATATGAATAACACAAAATAAATGTGAAGAGAAATAATAAAATAATAATTAATAATGATAATATAAATAATTAAGTAAAAAATAATGAAATAATTAAAATTGATTAATATTAAAAAATAGTCAGTGGAATATAACAAACAAAAAAAAATACAAAAACACACTACAAATATATAAATAAAAGCCAGCAATCTCTCTCTCTCTCTCTCTCTCTCTCTCTCTCTCTCTCTCTCTCTCTCTCTCTCTCTCTCTCTCTCTCTCTCTCTCTCTCTCTCTCTTCGTTTCTAATCCAGTAATATTGTTAAGAGGGGAAAGTGGAGAACGGTTTGGAAAATAACGAAAATGGAAGGGAACGGAATGCAAAACGCAGAATGAAGGGAAAAGGTTGCAAAAAAAATAATTATAGTCACGTAGGGAAGGGTAGGAAAGGGGAGGATAGGCACGGGAAGGGGAAAGAAGGGAAGGGAAGGGAAAAGGAGGGGAGGGGATGGATAGGGAGGTGAGGGGATGGATAGGGAGGGGAGGGGATGGAAGGGGAGGGTAGGATAGGAGAGGGTACGGTAGGACAGGGTAGGGGAGTGGAGGGGAGGAAATGGAAGGGAAGGAAAGGGAAGGGAAGGATTGGGCAGGGCAGGGACGGAAGGGAAGGGAATAGAAGGGCAGGGAAGGGCAGGGCAGGGAAGGGAAGGGAAGGGAAGGGAAGGGGAGGGGAGGGGAGGGGATGGAAGGGGAGGAGATGGGAGGGGATGGAAGGGGAAGGTAGGGTAAGAGAGGGCAGGGTAGGGGAGGGGATGGAAGGGAAGGGAATAGAAGGACAGGGAAGGACAGGGAAGGGAAGGGAAGTACAGGATAGGGAAAGGAAGGGCAGGGAAGGGGGACAATGAGCGGCTGGTTTTAAAGGCCCAAATGAAGGGACGCGCGAGGCCGAGGAGATAAAGTGAAACAGACAAAGGTGAGGCGAAGGGCGGCGAGGCGGACGGTGCGCTGAAAGGCCGGACTGGGACGATACTGCCGCTGTTGTCAATGTTGTTGTTGTTGTTATTATTATTATTATTATTATTATTATTATTATTATTATTATTATTATTATTATTATTATTATTATTATTGGTGGTGGTGGTGGTGGGAGAAGAGGGTGAGAACGAACCAAAAGGGAGGAAAAAAGATAAATAAAGACAACAGCATAAAGGGAGGGGAGAAAGGGAAGGAAAAACGGGGAAAAGGGCGAGAGTAATAGAATGAATGAATGAAGGAATGAATGAATGAAGGAAGGAAGGAAGGTATTAAGGAAGGAGGGAAGGCAGACCACACTATAACCTCAGAATATGGCGGGACACAACGATACAGACACGCCCATATCACCTGCCGTGTCTTCTACTACTACGACTCTCTCTCTCTCTCTCTCTCTCTCTCTCTCTCTCTCTCTCTCTCTCTCTCTCTCTCTCTCTCTCTCTCTCTCTCTCTCTGCATGAAACGCTGGGACATTTAATTTCTGCTCTTGACTCCTCCTATATTTCTCCTCCTCCTCCTCCTCCTCCTCCTCCTCCTCCTCATCATCATCATCATCATCATCATCATCATCATCATCATCACTGAACGACCCAAGAAGAGAGACGCTTACGAGGAGATATTATTCAGGTCTTAAAGTACCTTAAGAAGTTCAGTAACTTCAATCACTCCGAGGTTTTTGGGCTCCAAACTAACCCAAGAACTAGAAACAATTGTCTGGCCATTCAAGCGAGGCGATGTAGTATAGAATCAGCAATTTTTTTTTTCTGAACTCGTGTCAGCCGTCAGTTGAACAGCCGTCCTTCAGAAAAAAATTATGTGTGGAATCAGTGAACCCTATACTATGGAACCGACACTTGTCCCAGCCTTGTCATTAAGCCGCGAATTTTGGAAAATCATCCCTTTGGGGCGAATCGCCATAACTCCCTTATTTCTGGGGCCACACGGTTTTGGTGTCAATCGACGGCAAAATAAAAGGGCCATATTCTTTAATTAGCGACCGGGCCCGAAAACTGATTCGAAAGGGTAAAAAATCGAATAAATTCCCCCCCCCCCAAAAAAAAAAAAAAAGACTAGGAAAAAAAAACCTATTTTTGAGATTCCAACCTTGAAACCCGCTCATTTTTAGAGAACTTTAAAAAAACTTATTTAACAAATGATTTAGCCTGCCAATGTTAATTCCAATATTGTGCATAACATTTCCCTACTCCCAGTAGTTTCGTCGCTAGAGCTCGAAACGTAAATCCTGTCGAGAGCGATTTTGACGAACTCCAGACACTTTACCGTTTTTGTCTAGTGTGGCATTGCTATTGCCTCTAGAAGGCTGTACTTTGGCATGTAGCCCCTCACGGCAATGTAGTTTTACCAAATCGAAGTATTTTGTGTTAGCTCGATTCTAAGTTCATCGCCGAGCCGTCACAAAATAACCTGTTTTTCTGCCCTTTTGCCGCGATTTGGATACGTCCTAGTTTTTTGCTTATAACTTTTAAAAATTATTTATTACTTTTCATTTTGTTTCTGATTATCAATCTGGATCAAAAGAGCTTTCATTTGCCACCAAGCACGCCTTCCTAGCTTCAGTAGTTGTTGCTCGAGCATGACCAGAAGTCGCGACGAACATTCGCCGAATCTGACTCATTTCAAGCGCCGCGACGAAAAACCTTCCTGACGCTACAACAATTAATATATCTGCATAAAATGTCATATATGAACACTTCAATATGTTGACTAACTTGTAATAAAACTATTTTAAGATATCTAAATAAAAAGGTACTATTTTTTTATAATCATTTCACTATATTAACCAACCTATATTAAAGGGCCTTATTATATGTTATTTTTTTTTTTTAGTAGTCAACCATATCTCTTCTCATTTATGAATAATACATTTACTTCCTTTTGATACCCAATATATATATATATATATATATATATATATATATATATATATATATATATATATATATATATATATATATATATATATATATATATATATATGCCTTGCGGCCATATCCACTCACGGAAAAGGCTTCAGGAGTAAACCTCGAGGAAAAATCCGGAGTCGGAGTCCCTAAGGCAGTTCGAGGCTGTATACAGCTGCGTCCTGGCAACTCCTGCGGCGTCACTGGAACCAAATGTACTGGCTCTTGCCTTTCCATTGGATCATTTCAGCGGCGTGGAGAGGGGGGATCCACTGCTTGGGTGACAGTCTATCCTCCATATCCATCTACCCAGGCTTTGCGCTCTGGAGAGGACACTCCAGCTTCGCTTCACAGCGTCGAACCAACACGGGAAGCAGCAGTCTACCGGTTAAAAGTCTTCCGCTCGATTGGCGTAGAGCTAGACGCCAGGGGTTGCTTCCGACAGTGGGAGGGGTCATCGCACTCCACTGGGCAGCTACCGCCCGCTTCAAGCTGGGCAAACCCCAGCCAATAAGGTACTGCCTCGCCACGGTCCGTTAGCCTCACTGGGTGCGTGGGGTTTAGGGTGAAAACCGACAGGCGGATCGTCAAATGTGCACCAGGCAACAATAGAAAGAAAACGTCTGCCCTAAAGTTGGGCACTTGGAATGTTCGGACAATGACACCAGGCTTTTCTGATGACCTACAGGATATAAATGATGCTCGCAAGACAGCTGTCATTGACACGGAACTGAGCAGATTGCAGATGGACATCGTTGCCCTCCAGGAAACCAGGCTATCAGGATCAGGATCTGTCCGGGAAAAAGACTTCTCATTTTTCTGGCAGGGGAAACCCCCAGAAGAGATCAGAGAACATGGTGTGGGCTTTGCAGTGAAGAACACCCTGCTTGGAACTATAACCCCACCAACAGATGGAACTGAAAGAATCCTGTCACTCCAACTCAACACCTCGGTTGGTCCAGCAACCTTGATCAGCGCTTACGCACCAACTCTCACTTCTTCCACAGAAGCCAAGGACAGATTCTACGATGACCTTAGCTTCACCATCAGCAGGGTCCCAGAAAAAGAGCCACTGTTCATCCTTGGCGACTTCAACGCCAGAGTTGGGGCTGACTACACCTCATGGCCCACCTGTCTGGGTCACTTCGGCACTGGGAAAATGAATGAAAATGGTCAACGCCTGCTGGAGTTCTGCTGCCACCATGGCCTATGTGTCAGCAACACCTTCTTCGACACCAAGCCGCAACATAAGGTCTCTTGGAGACACCCCCGATCCAAGCACTGGCACCAGCTGGATCTGATTCTCTCCAGACGCTCTAATCTACCAAGCATCAAGCTCACCCGCAGTTATCAGAGTGCTGATTGCGACACTGACCACTCCTTGGTCTGCAGCAAAGTGAAGCTACAAGCAAGGAAGCTGCATCGCACAAAAAAGGATGGCAGGCCCCGCATAGACACCAGCAAGTCGCAAAATAAGGAGAGAGTGGATGATTTTGCACGTATTCTTGAAGAATCTCTTCCAGGTCCCTCCAGCGAAACAGCCTGCGATAGATGGGAACACTTCAGAGATGTTGTTTACAACGCTGCCATTTCCACCTTTGGCAAGAAAACGAGCAAGTCTGCAGACTGGTTCGAGGTTCACTCCGAGGAAATAATGCCAGTCATTGAAGAGAAGAGAAACGCCCTTGCAGCATACAAGGCCAACCCCAGTGAACGAAACCTGCAAGTCCTTCGGTCAGCCCGCAGCAAAGTTCAGCAGTGTGCTAGGCGATGTGCCAATGACTACTGGCTCCATCTCAGTTCGCAGATACAGACCGCGGCTGACACAAGCAACATGAAGGAGATGTATGATGGCATAAAACAGGCCCTGGGCCCAACAAAAAAGAAAACTGCACCCTTGAAATCCACCACAGGAGAGGTAATTCAGGACAGATCAAAACAGATGGACAGATGGGTAGAACACTACTCCGAACTGTATAGCAGAGAGAACACCGTTACGGAAGATGCCCTGAACGCCATCGAATGCCTACCAGTGTTGGAGGAGCTAGACAGAGAACCAACCCTTGTAGAACTCAACGAGGCTCTAGACTCCCTTGCCCATGGCAAGGCTCCAGGAAAAGACGGCATCAGCGCTGAAGTCCTGAAATGCTGCAAGGGGACCATCATCACCGAGCTGCATGAAATCCTCTGTCTCTGCTGGAAAGAAGGTGAAGTGCCTCAGGACATGCGTGACGCCAACATCGTTACCCTGTACAAAAACAAGGGCGACAGGAGTGACTGCAATAACTATCGAGGCATTTCTCTCCTTAGCATCGTCGGGAAGCTATTTGCTCGAGTTGCACTGAAGAGGCTCCAAGTACTTGCAGAGGGAGTCTACCCAGAATCGCAGTGCGGATTCCGAGCCAACAGATCCACCATTGACATGGTGTTCTCCCTCAGGCAACTTCAGGAAAAATGCAGGGAGCAGCGGCAACCACTCTTTATTGCCTTCATAGATCTCACGAAGGCCTTTGACTTGGTCAGCAGAGATGGCCTGTTCAAGATCCTGCCAAAGATCGGTTGCCCACCAAGGCTACTCAGCATCATCAGATCATTCCATGATGACATGAAGGGGACAGTGGTCTTCGACGGCTCAACATCGGACGCTTTCATCATCAGAAGCGGAGTGAAACAGGGCTGTGTACTTGCTCCAACCCTGTTCGGGATCTTCTTTGCAGTCATGTTAAAACACGCCTTTGGACCCACAACGGAAGGCATTTACCTCCGGACCAGATCGGATGGAAAGCTCTTCAACCTCTCCAGACTCAGAGCAAAATCTAAGGTTCAGCGAAAATGTGTGCGCGACTTCCTCTTCGCAGATGATGCAGCAGTTACAGCCCACTCAGCTGAAGGCCTCCAGCAACTCATGATTCGTTTCAATGAAGCTTGCGATGATTTCGGACTCACCATCAGTCTGAAGAAGACACAGGTCATGGGTCAAGACGTGGATCAGCCACCCGACATCAGAATCGCTGATCACCGGCTTGATGTTGTCCATGATTTTGTGTACCTAGGTTCCACCATCTCAGACTCTCTCTCTCTCGATGCGGAGCTGAACAGACGGATCGGTAAGGCAGCTACCACCATGTCCCGACTTACCAAGAGAGTGTGGTCAAACAACAAGTTGTCTGAACACACAAAGATCCAGGTCTACAGAGCCTGCGTCGTAAGCACACTCCTGTACGGCAGCGAGTCGTGGACCCTTCGAGCTCGCCAAGAACGAAAACTCAACTCGCTCCACATGCGCTGCCTGCGACGCATCCTGAACATTACCTGGCAGGATAAAATCACAAACAACACTGTCCTGGAGAGAGCTGGGATGACCAGCATGTTCACTTTGCTCAAGCAGAGACGCATGCGCTGGCTTGGCCATGTTGTCCGCATGGACGATGGTCGGATCCCCAAAGACCTCCTTTATGGAGAGCTGACGGAGGGGACACGCCCAACTGGCAGGCCAAAACTGCGATACAAGGACGTATGCAAGAGGGACCTGAAAGCCCTACACATCAACACCGACTCATGGGAAGCAACAGCCTCAGAGCGATCCGCCTGGCGGCAAGCAATTCAACAAGGCCTCCATGTGTTTGAGGAGACACTCGCCCAGCAGTCTGAGGCAAAGAGACAAAGAAGAAAGGCCCAAAACCCGGCAGACCAACCAGCCTCTATCTTCACCTGTGATCAGTGTGGGAGGGATTGCCACTCTCGTATTGGCCTGTCCAGCCACACCCGACGCTGTACCTGAGTCTTCAACTGGAGCGCAACTCCATGGTCTCCCGAGACCGACGGATGCCTACTATATATATATATATATATATATATATATATATATATATATATATATATATATATATATATATATATATATATACTGGAGCGCAACTCCATGGTCTCCGAGACCGACGGATGCCTATATATATATATATATATATATATATATATATATATATATATATATATATATATATATATATATATATATATATTTAAATCATGGCTGACGGATCCCACGCGTGATTCTGATCCTCGGCACGCGATAACGTCATGATCAGCACTTAGTTGTACCTACACCTCGGCCACAACCTTTCCAGCAGTGACGGTAACAGGGGGTAAAGAAGTAGTGAGAATAGTGGTAAGGAGAAGGAGGAAGGAAGAGGATAACAGTCAGGATCAACACTCTCGGCTGTAACCTTTCTTTTGATACCATATATATATATATATATATATATATATATATATATATATATATATATATATATATATATATATATATATATATATATATATATATATATATATATATATATATATATATATATATATATATATATATATATATATATATATATATATATATATATATATATATATATATATATATATATATATATATATATATATATATATATATATATATATATATATATATATATATATATATATATATATATATATATATATATGGTATCAAAAGAAAGGTTACAGCCGAGAGTGTTGATCCTGACTGTTATCCTCTTCCTTCCTCCTTCTCCTTACCACTATTCTCACTACTTCTCTACCCCCTGTTACCGTCACTGCTGGAAAGGTTGTGGCCGAGGTGTAGGTACAAGTAAGTGCTGTTCATGACGTTATCGCGTGCCGAGGATCAGAATCACGCGTGGGATCCGTCAGCCATGATTTAAATTACTACTCTGGACATGGGCGGCACTTAAGGCGCAGAAATGGCTTAAGAGAACATAAGAACATAAGAACATAAGGAAACTGCAAGAGGCCGGGTGGCCTACACAGGGCAACTCCAGAATCACCCCCACTACTCACGATGGGTGAGGTGTAGTTACAGGGGTTACAGGTAGAGGCTTGATCCTCGTTATACCGGCGGTACTTAGGTACGCATCCAGTACCCCGTCACCCTACTGCACCCACACCTCACTGCCACCTGTCGTCCTCGTCCATGTAGCTATTCAGTCTACTCTTAAAACAAGCCACCGTCCCTGCACTAACTGTGTGATTGCTGAGTCTATACCATTCCTCCACCACCCTATTACTAAACTAATGCTTGCCTATATCTCTCCTAAATCTATATTTTTCTAATTTAAATCCATTACTGCGAGTTCTATCCTGCTGGCTAATTCTCAGTACTTTACTTATATCGCCTTTGTTGTAGCCCTTGACCCATATGAATACTTCTATCAGATCTTCCCGCACTCTTCGGCTCTCTAGTGAATGTAAGTTTAGATGTTTCAGCCTATTTTGATATAGGAGGTTCCTCAGCCCCTGAGTCATCTTGGTCATCCACCTCTGAACTGATTCTAGCAAGTTGATGTCCATGCTGTAGAGGCAGCTCCTTTGACCCTAAGCTCCCGTGTATCTGACCCCACCTAATATCGCTGTCCATGAATTTATCTGTAGGTTAGCGGATAGCTAGGCCCAATAAGCTAATTGGCAACATCGCCTCGGGGCATCACGTGACATGTTCCTCTTTGAACTTAGTAACTAAGCAGCTAGCCTAGGGGGTACACGCCGCTCGCTCGTTCCCGTGTTTACCACTGTACTTTCACCAATAGACTGATAAAGGACCTCAGGGTGTTTTCGTTCCCATCCTTCAGTACGAGAAGCCAGCATCGGCAGGGACATAGATGGCGCAGTGAGACTCTTATAGTGAAAACAGTGTGTGAGAAGAAGCCGGCTCAACGGACGCGGACGCCCCTGGCCAAGGATTACTCATTTTGCGTCGCCTTTGGATACTACAGGGACTTCTGAGCTGTGTAGTGTGCGTTCCCGTGTGCTGTGTGTGACCCTGGTGCAGTGTGTAGTGACGTGTGTGGCCTTTGTGCGTGTAGCAGTGCATCGCCCTTACGCTGCATGTACATAAGGGTGGGAATCTCGTCTCCCTAGCCACCACGGAGAGCGGCGCAACACGTCCTCTCCCTATGACTGTCCGCTGGGCACTGCTCGCCGCGGCCCCGCCGGCCAGCCGTGACACACCCACGCCACCGCCACACACACATACACACACACAACGCCGGGCTGGCCAGCCCCTGCCCCCCCTCTACAGCTCCAAGCACGCACACTGCCGTCGCGTCGCAACTTGGCACTAGATCTACGCCCTACAGACTGCGAGGAGTTGATCCGGTCTGGAAAGGCTTGATCTATGCCACCACCTGTTCTTCGCAGCCACACACAAGCTCAAGAACAGCAACAGACATCTGCAGCCATGTCTTCACCGCCGTCAGACCTGATGGCTTTGTTGCAGCACATGGAGACCAGAGATCAACAGAGGCGCCAGGAGGAGCAGCTTCAACGCAGGGAGGAAGCAGCCGCCAGACAGCAGGAGCTCACAGCTATCATTGCAGCTCTAACGCAGCGATCAGGCGGACAGGCCTCTCCCGACAGCAGTCGCCCCACGTCGGAAGGAGCGCCGCAGCAGCCCTCGCTGCCTCCTCGCCCCGCGCACACCCAGATCAAGGCTACAATCTCACCGCCCCCTCCTCTACAACCTGACGCAACATACCAGGCTTTTCGGGAATGGCGCCGACGGTGGCAAGATTACGCCGTTATGACTGATCTGGCTACGTTATCTCTGGGTAAACGTCACATACAACTACGGACTTGCCTCAGTCCAGAAGTGCTCCATACACTCCACTATCGCCTTCAAGTTCCCCAGGACGACACCGCAGCAATAGACGACGTCCTCAACACACTCGACACACACTTCAAGGCCCAAACCAACGAGGCGTTACGAAGACGTGAGTTGTTCAGCTGCCGTCAAGGTGCCGGGGAGCGCTTCAACGAGTTTTTCGTCCGTGTCAAGAACCTCGCGGAGGCAGTGGACGTGTGCAAGGGAGGTGATAAAGACTGTGAGGAGACACAGATCAAGCAGGTGATATTGATGGGCGTCACCGACCAAGAGTTAATACAAGAACTCATCGGTATCATCCCCACGCAGTCACTCGATCAGGTGGTGCAACACTGTTACGCATACGAGGCTGCTAAACACACTGCTACCGCCATCACCTCCAAACCCAAGTCTGCTTGTGCTGTGTCTCAGTACAAGAAGAACAAGACAGCCACACAGCGCTCGTAAAGGTCAGCAACACCTACTACAAGCGCCTGCAACAGCTGCGATCGTTCACATGACAAGGGATCTTGCCGTGCCGCCAATGTCACATGTGGCAACTGTGGCAAAAAGGGACACTTCCCACGAACTCAGCGTTGCCCCGCACGTAACGCCACATGCAGCAATTGCGGTAAATCAGGTCATTATGCCCGCTACTGCCGTTCAACCAAAGCTACTGGAAAGGGAGGAGAAGCGAGTCCCAGTGAGTCAGCTGCCCGGGATTATAAGGGTAGTGGAGCGCGGCGCGTCACTTCCACCACCCGAGCCCCGTCTGAGACGTCCCCACCCGTAGTTGTCAGCGTCACTCATGACAAGGGGACGAGGGATCTCCGCATGTTACCCGATACAGGCGCCGACACGACAATCATCGGCCTGGATCATCTGCGTAGCATCGGCCTGACACACAACAACCTCCAGCCGCCTCCTCAGACGCCGACATACGGTGCTGATGGTTCCCTCATGCAGCCAGCGATTGGTTCGGTGCAAGTGCAGCTGCAGGTCAAGGACATCAGCACACAGGAGTGGATCGACGTACATCCTGGCACTCCTGTCCCCCTTCTGTCATATAGGGCGTGCAGAGAACTTTCGCTCATCCCCGAGCGCTTTCCCCACCCTATTGCACAGGTGACCCATGCACGTGTTCAGAGCGACCGTGGCGACCAAGGCACGACAAGCGACGGGAAAACTGAGACGCCGATCGCAACAGCTGGCAGTGACGTCACATCCACTGCCAAGGTCACGTCCACTCCCACACTCAGCCCCGCCCACAACGCTCCAACACCTCAGCACCCCTCACCACCTTTCACCAGCAACACGACTCCTACAGAGGCCAGAACGTACTTCCTGAAGGAGTATGCTGACGTGCTGGTGCGGAAACAGGATCTGCAGGCGACGCCGCTCAGGCCTATGACAGGGCCGCCTATGCGGATTCACCTGCGGAGGATGCCCAACCGTTCGCCATCCACACCCCGCGGCAGATCCCGCTGGCATACCAAGATGCCGTGAGGCAGGAGCTGAGCGACATGGAGGCCCAGGGAATCATCGCACCCGCTGCTGACGAACCGTCGCCCTGGTGCCACCCACTAGTGGCCGTACCAAAGCCACACGGTGGCGTACGCATCACCACCGACCTATCGAAGTTGAACAAGTACGTGTCTCGCCCCGCCCATCCCTCTCCCACACCTTTCGCTGCGATTCGGAGTGTCAAGCCTGGCGCCAAGTTCTTCACAACCGTCGACGCGCTGCACGGCTACTGGCAGTTGGAGTTGGCGGAAGCAGACCAGCACCTTACAACTTTCATTACACCTTACGGTCGCTACAAGTACTTACGCGGCCCCATGGGTTTTGCAGCGACTGGCGACGCCTTCTGTCGTAGAGGGGATGAAGCACTCCAGGGCATCAGCAACTGCGTCAAGGTCGTGGACGACGTCCTTCTCTACGACGAGGACCTCCTGCCGCACCTCCAACGTGTTGACAAAGTTCTCGCCCGGTGTCGTGTCAACGGCATCACCCTCAACGCAGAAAAGTTCTCCCTCGCCAATCCTGCCGTCCAGTTCTGCGGATTCGTGCTCGGCTGATGGGATCGCCGCAGACCCCGAGAAGGTGCGGGCGATTACGGACTTTGCCACACCGGCCAACATCACCGATCTACGGTCGTTCATGGGCCTGGCGAACCAACTGGCGGAATTCTCCCCCGACATCGCAGCCGCAGCCCAGCCACTCCGCCCCCTCATGAGCCCACGCCGGTCGTTCACATGGACGATCGACCACGACACAGCTTTCCAACGTGTCAAGACGGCACTGGCCAGTCCACCAGTCCTGGCGATGTTCAACATGCAGTTGCCCACCATTCTCCAGACCGACGCCTCCAGACTCAACGGCCTTGGATACGCCCTCCTTCAGGATCACGGAGGAGGCCACCTGCGGCTTGTCCAGTGCGGTTCCCGTGATTTGACAGACGCCGAGACCCGCTACGCAACCATCGAGCTGGAGATGCTTGCTACAGTCTGGGCGACGCACAAGTGTGGGTATTACCTCAAGGGACTGCAAATGTTTGACCACGTGACCGACCACCGCCCGCTCATACCCATTCTCAACAACTACACCTTGGACGCAGTTGAGAACCCCAGACTACAGCGTCTCAAGGAAAAGCTGTCTCCATTCATCTTTACCGCTCGATGGCGTGCCGGCAAGCAGCTCTGCATCCCGGATGCACTCCCGCCACCCCGTCAGTCACCCCACAGATGAAGACGACATGCTCACCGACTGCTCTGTGCAGGCTGCCGTCGCAGTGCGGGCCGTACGTTCCCTCGCCGAGACCGACGCATCGCCCACGACCACAGACACCCAGCTGGAGGACCTCCAGAGAGCAGCACACAACGACGAGACCTACGTCAAGCTGCTGGAGTGTGTGCGCCATGGATTCCCAAGCCACCGATACGACCTCCACAACACCATCCTCGACTACTGGAAGATCCGCGATGAGCTGTACTGCGACGGCGACCTCGTACTCTACGGCCCACGCGTCGTTGTCCCTGCAGCGTTACGCAAGTCAGTACTGCGACGCCTGCATGACAGTCACCGCGGAGCCGAGGCCACCAAGCGCCGCGCGAAGCAGACGGTGTTCTGGCCGGGCATAAACGCCGATATCACTAACGTCGTGCGCTCCTGTGATGCCTGCCAGACCCTGCTTCCAAGCCAGCAGCGAGAGGAATATCGGAACGACGACCACCCGACACGACCCTTCGAGTCAGTATCGGCAGACTACTTCTCCGTGGCGGGGAAATCCTTCCTCGTCATCGTCGACCGTCTGTCGGGGTGGCCGGCTGTCTTCCCGTGTGGCACCGACACGACTGCCGCTGCCACTATCAACCACTTCAGCCGCTACTTCGGTGACAAAGGTGCGCCCGTCCGCATACGCACTGACGGAGGGCCCCAGTTCACTTCGAAGGAGTTCCACGACTTCCTGCGGCGCTGGAACGTCCGGCACATCGTCACCTCCCCACATCATCCACAGTCCAACGGACACGCCGAAGCAGCCGTCAAGTCCGTAAAACACCTTATCCTCAAGGTTGCTCCTGCCGGGAACATCAACTGCGAGGACTTTCACCGCGGACTGCTGGAGGTGAGGAACACGCCAGACCACACAGGACGTTCCCCAGCACAGATACTCTACGGCCACCCTCTCCGCACTTGCGTCCCTGCCCACCCTGTGTCGTTCCAATCGGAGTGGCAGCCTGACGCGGAGGAGTGTGATCGCCGTGCCAACCAACGGGACCAAGACACACGTTCCCGTTACAACAGTCGAGCCCGGCAGCTGCCTGTACTCCCAGCCAACCAGCGAGTCCGCATCCAGGATCCTGTCACTAAGCGCTGGTACCAGACAGGCACGGTGGTGGCACAGCCGAGGCCACGACAATACGACGTCCGCCTCCCCAACGGCCGCACCCTCAGGCGCAACAGGATTCACCTACGCCCTGTGCCAGCCATCAACGGGGATCAAGCCGCCACCACTGTTGCAGACGAGGCCGTCATCCAGGACCCCCCTGCCCCTCGACGTTCCGAGCGCCTTCGCCAACGTCAGAGGACCCCGCCGCATTGAACCTCAAGACTTCGCTATGAGCTTCAAGGGGGGAGGGAGGTGTAGGTTAGCGGATAGCTAGGCCCAATAAGCTAATTGGCAACATCGCCTCGGGGCATCACGTGACATGTTCCTCTTTGAACTTAGTAACTCAGCAGCTAGCCTAGGGGGTACACGCCGCTCGCTCGTTCCCGTGTCTACCACTGTATTTTCACCAATAGACTGATAAAGGACCTCAGGGTGTTTTCGTTCCCATCCTTCAGTACGAGAAGCCAGCATCGGCAGGGACATAGATTATCTAGTCTATTTTTGAATGTGACAATTGTATTGGCACTCACCACGTGACTGCTAAGCCTATTCCACTCATCCACCGCCCTGTTTGTAAACCAATTTTTGCCTGTGTCCCTGTTGAATCTGAATTTATACAGTTTAAACCCATTATTTCGTGTCCTACCCGGTTCTCTTACCAACAAAACCTTATGAATGTCTCCTTTATTAAAGCCCTTCATCCATTTATAAACCTCGATCATGTCTCCACGCACCCTTCGCCTTTCTAGAGAATGCAAGTTTTACTGTTTGAGTCTTTCCTCGTATGGCAAGTTTCTCAACCCCTGAATCATCTTAGTCATCCTCCTCTGCACCGATTCTAACATTTTGATATCCATTCTATAGTAAGGTGACCAGAACTGAACCGCATAGTCAAGATGAGGTCTAACTAATGCTAAATATAGTTTTAGGAAGACTTCGGGGCTTCTGTTGCTTACGCTTCATGAAATAAATCCCAGTACCCTATTTGCTCGATTTCTAGCTTGAATGCATTGTGCACTTGGATGGAGATCAGAGCTCACTAAGACCCCTAAATCCCTCTCGCACCCAGACCTGCTTATGAGAGTGTTATTTAAGCAATAGTTATGTGAGGGGTTGTTCCTACCTACATGATTCGCCATCAGGTGGTTGAATTCTGTGGCAGAGTCCCCCGTCGTAGGCGTAACTACTGTTATCCTGGAGCTGGTGTTGACGACATCACAGCTGCCCTGGACGAGGTCTCCGCTGTGGCCTCTAATGACTCACTCTTTGTTCTCCACACAGGTACAAACGACGTCACCACGACCCGGTCTGAGGAACTGCTGGACAAGTACCGTAGGCTCATCCAGCAGTATAAGTCTAAATCCCCTAATATATTGATTTCAGGAATTCTACCACGGACATGGGATGAGGGCGACTTCTACAGTAAGGCCTTCAGCCTCAACAACCGCCTACAGACTCTGTGCGGAGAGCTTGACGTCGAGTTCTTTAACGCCTGGAACCATTTCTACGGCCAGAGTAAACTTTTCCAAAGGGACGGCATACACCTGTCCCCCATCGGGGCAGCCAGATTCGGAAGGCTCCTCAACAACGCCGTACGTAACGCCCGAACAACAAAAAACGACTCTCAGCCACGTCCTTCCATCCCGCCCGTGTAAATAGACACCATACACCGCAACAGACTCGTAACATTGAACCCTCCAGTACCACCACCTCTATTACCAAGCTTCAAGATAACCTAAGAGTCCTCAGTTTCAATGCGCGTAGCCTAAGAAACAAGTTTGATGAACTTCGATGTCTTGCTCTGACAGAAAACTTTGACGTAATTGCTATAACCGAAACATTTCTCGACACCACTAATATTGATTTAATTTCCGAATACAACATAGATGGCTACAGATTCTTCAACAATGATAGTGTAAACCGTAGAGGGGGTGGTGTCGCCCTTTTTGTCAAAAGCTACTTGCAATCCACTAACAAAACACCAAGAAACAGTAACGTTGAACATTTGTGCGTGCGAGTAAACACTGGAAAAGTCAATTTAAATATATCTGTCACTTACAGGCCTCCGGGGCAATCACTCGATGCCGATCTTGAAATGTACAGCGTCTTAAGGCAGTCACTTAATAACAGCGACTCACTGATACTAGGAGACTTTAACCTCCCCCATATCGACTGGGCAACACTGTCGGGTACAGAAGGTGAGTCCCATAGAATGATCGAATTTCTAGGGGAAAATTATCTAAGCCAAATGGTTTCTGAACCAACTCGACAAAATAACATATTTGACCTTGTTATAGCGACCCAAGATAACCTAGTCAGTAATGTCACGGTAGGAGAACACCTCGGTTCCTGCGATCATAAACTAGTGCGCGTTGACATTAGAGCTCAAACATCGGTGACTGAAAATAAAGTAAAGGTGCCCAATTTCAAAAGAGCCAACTTCGTAGAAATCCGACGAAAACTAACAGATATGCAACTATCAGATGACGGCAATGTAGAGGACGCCTGGCTAAGCTTTAAAAATCACTTACTCACTCAGCAGGACACATTTGTCCCCTTGTGCGAGAAGCGAGTTAATACTAATAAAAGTCCACCTTGGTTTAATAGCGAAATTAAACACTCAGTCAAGGAGAGAAAATTGTCTTACAGATTAAAGAAAGAGCAAAGCACGCCCGAAAACATTAGACTTTACAATGATGCCAGGCGAAGAATAAACAGATTAGTGCGTCAGGCAAAGCGTAGATATGAAGAAAACTGTAAAAATAATCCGAAATCCTTCTTCAGTTACATAAACAACAGAAAGGCGATCAGAAGTGGAATTGGACCTTTAGCAAACAGCGACGGTGCACTAGTGACTGACAGCCAACACGTTGCAAACCTATTAAATAATTACTTTTCCTCGGTGTTTAATAATAACAGTCCTCCCACCACCACCAACAACACCAGTACTAATGTAAATCCCGAGCATGCATTGTCTAACTTTGAAATAAAACCCGATGAAGTCCTTAAAGCCCTCAAATCACTTAAAACAAATAAAAGTCCTGGACCTGATAAAGTATATCCAACTCTGCTGAAAGAAACAAAGGGCGAAATACTCTCCTCCCTCACAACCGTATTCAATATGTCCTTGCGACAAGGCATCGTCCCTTCAGATTGGAAAAAGGCTAACGTGACACCGATTTTTAAGAAAGGAGACAAAAAAGTACCAGGTAATTACAGGCCCATTAGTCTAACTTCGGTTTGTAGGTAAGCTACTTGAGGGCATAATTAGAAACAAAATTGTGAGTTACCTTGAAAGCCACTCATTAATTGGGGACTCACAACATGGCTTCCGAAACAAAAGATCCTGCCTATCAAATCTATTAACCTTTTATAACGACCTCTTCACTGTTTATGACGTAACCAAATCACTGGACGTAGTCTATCTTGATTTTCAGAAAGCGTTTGATAAAGTCCCGCATCATAAATTACTTTACAAATTAAAGCAAATAGGTATTGACGGTCAAGTAAACCAATGGATCGCGAATTGGTTGAGCAACAGACAACAAAGAGTAGTGATTGACAGATTTAACTCAGAGTGGGCGCCGGTCACTAGTGGCGTCCCTCAGGGCTCGGTTCTTGGCCCAGTGCTCTTCATTATTTACATCAACGACGTGGATGTTGGACTCAATAGCTGCATTAGCAAATTTGCAGACGACACAAAGATTGGTTACTCGGTTCTCACTGACGAAGACAGGCAAAGCCTCCAAGAGGATTTGCACAAAATTTCAGCTTGGTCGGATAGATGGGAGATGCCCTTTAACGTACACAAGTGCCAGGTCCTTCAAGTTGGAACGAGGAATAAGAAGTTCGATTACGAAATGCGCGGCGTTAAACTCAAAGCGTTCAATGCGTCAAGGACTTGGGTGTCAAAATCGCGTCAAACCTCAAATTCTCACAGCAATGCATCGATGCAGCAAATAAAGTGAACAGAATGTTGGGCTTCATTAAGAGAAACTTTTTATTTAAGAATAAAGATGTAATACTCCCGCTCTACAACAGTTTAGTCAGACCCCACTTGGAATATGCGGTACAGTTTTGGTCTCCCCACCATGCAAAGGATATTGCTAAATTAGAAGGTGTTCAGCGTCGGGCAACGAAAATGATCCCTTCCTTGCGCAACAAATCCTACGAAGAAAGGCTTTCTACCCTTAACATGTTATCTCTTGAGAAACGTCGCCATCGAGGAAAACTGATCGAATGTTTTAAAATACTTAATGGTTTCACGAATGTAGACAGATCAACATTGTTTATGATCGATGACACTTTGCGCACGAGGAACAATGGCGTAAAACTCAGATGTAGACAAGTAAATTCAGACTGCACCAAATTTTTCTTCACCAACGTTGTAGTGCGAAAATGGAATAAGCTCCCACCATCAGTGGTCCAGTGTAACACGATTGACTCCTTCAAAAATAAGCTCGACCGTCACTTCCTTCAACTTAATATCAATTAGAGTAGAAATGCAACGTTTTGGAGTCTTCTGATTAATGTAAAATCACTTAGGTTTAAGGACAGACCACTAAGTCTGGACCATGGGGTCTGTGTGGTCTGATTTTCTATGTAAATCTATGTAAATCTGTGTGGCGCCGAAACACTGCATCACGGAGGGAGGGAGGGAGGGAGGGAGAGCAGGTGTGAGGTATGAGGCTGCCCCGCCTGTCTCCCCTCCGCTAACCCCCTCAAGATGGCTCTCCTCGTCCGCCGCTCGCTGCCTCTGTACGTGTGAGAAATGCTGTCATGAGGAGATTGGTAAATGGTTGGCGGAGTAATTATATAGCTAGGTAATTAACGAGCTAACTTAACGAAAAGATGAATAAATACATAAATAAGTGGATAAATAAGTATAACAATAAGGACAAAATGACATAGTGAAGTCAACGCAAAAAAAGACCAAAGGATACTATTGTTAAAACGAAGATAGACCGATAAACAGGTAGATATATATGGATAGATAGATAAAAAATGAGAAAGAAATATAAGGAAAAACAAAACTAAAATATTGGGGATAAAACGATCTTTACAACAACTCCAATAATAATAATAATAATAATAATAATAATAATAATAATAATAATAATAATAAACACGTGCGTTTTGACCCCGTTACCCGCCTTGCCTCGCGGGATTTATGACTGACCAAGCTGTGGAAAATGAGGCGATGAAGGAGGAGGAGGAGGAGGAGGAGGAAAGGAAACGAGAGGGAGGACGATGATGAGGAGGAGGAGGAAGAGAGGGAACGAGAGGGAGGGGAGGGGATGGGAGAGCAAGGCAGGGGCAGAGGGACGGAGAGAAGGAAGGGAGGAGAGAGGTGGAAGGAGATGGTTGGGAAGGGGGAGGGGGTGGAGGGGGAGAGATGGGGAAGGGAAGGAAGGGGAAAGAAAAGGAGGATGAAGAGCAATGTATCATTACTCTGAGGTGGCGGAGGAGGGAGGTGACCGGCTGTTGTTGCTGTTTTTATTGTTGTTGTTGTTGGTGGTGGTGGTGTTGGTGGTGGTGGTGATGTTGTTTGAGGTAGTGTTAACGAAGCTTTTTTAGTCTTACGTTCACTCATTTTCCTGCTAACTAAATAACAAAATACACTTGATATCTTTTCGTCTTATTTGGAGTTTCGTTGGCTGTTCTTAATTAACCTAAAGCCCCATCGGAGCAGCTCTTCTTAACGTTTACTCGACACACACAATCCTTCTGTGATTAATCTGCTTCCAACACCCTTCCTAACACATGCTGTTATCAGGCTAAACTTAATCCCTAGTCGACCCTTTGTTTATTATTTACGGTGATCTAAACTTCTGTCAAACTATCGCCCTTCCCCCTCAACCTCTTTCCCATTGTCAACCAACCTTTCAACCAACATGACCTTACAGGCAAGTCAACTTAAGCCTCTTGTCTGTCTAAATCTCCTGTCAATCATGTCTAACTTTCTGCCGAACTAAACCCCCAACAACATGTACTTCAGCCTAATTCTCCTTCATCTTTCTTGCCAGCAACCCTTCAGCCAATATGATGCAAAGTCTTACACTATCGGGTCAACCTTTAGCTCTTGTCTGCCCAAATCTCCTGTAAATTCATTATTCTCCAATCACCTTGACCCTGACTTCACCCCCCAGTTCGTCTAATAATAGTCTGGGAGCTAGCAAACATTTAATTCACATCTCGAGTACAAAAGGTTTGAGGTATGGAGTTGTTAGGATGATGGCTGGGGACCAAAAAAATGCAACTCTTAAGTGACACTTTTGGGGACACCACCAGGGGGAGCTGTTAACAAAACCCCCAGATATTGGTTTCAAACACATCTTTGAGTACATTCATCAAACCTGTGCTAAATGACTCTCTGATAGAGTAGGAACCACATGAAATAACTCTTAAGCGGCCGCCATGGGGATAAGTCCATTTCTGAGTGACCAGTAGGGGGCGCCCCTGCAACATTTAAATCACATCTGGAGTACATCCACAAAACCTATTGGAAAATGTTCCTTGGGTCTTACTGCATCTATAACAACTCATCTGAGTTGTCACCTTTGGGGATTAACCCTTTTCTGAGGGGGTCGAATGTGATCATGAAATGACCACGCCCACATATTGATATAAAGCACATATTACGTACATGCTCAAAACAGGTGCTGAACTGTTCTCTAGTGTGTTCTTCATCAATATGGTTTGAAGGGGAACAAATGCCGGCAGGTTTGGTCCCTGAGGAAGGGCGAGATTTGGGAGAGGAGGAGGACCCTGATAACAGCATGGAAATCGCATCATCAGATGAAGAAGGCGCCGAAAGCTCTGATGACGATGAAAGAAGTTAGTCCAAGGTCATTTTCATTTATCATTATGTTCCCACAGATGTCACATAATAATTGTAAACACTGACATGAAAAGTGTTATTTTGAATATGGTTGGATAATTAGCGGGATTAGTTGGCAACAGATGTGATTTTGTTTTTATGAAGTTGTAGGCATGATCAAGAAATTATTCTTGGCATAATGGACTATGCTACTTGGCTTTGATTTAGAACGAAATATAGAAGAGGCACAATTGATGGCAGGAGTTTTCTGGGTGAAGGTCTTTTGCAGAATTATTTACTCATGAATTTCATTTGCTTTGTACATAGTTTGTAATGTTGATTCCTTTGCTTCAGCAATGGCGAATTTTGTAACACAATAAAGTTGTTTCTAAAGTAGTTCCTGTATACCTCAATATCAAGCCCGGTACAGAGTTGAATTTACATACTATGCATGCGCTTGGTTGAGATGATAATTTTCAGTGGGACATTTTCTTTGAATTGATAATGTCAGAAAATTATTAACCCCATAGGTGACAACTCAAGTGTACATAATTTGGTAAAGAACATACTAGAGAACACTTGAGCACCTGTTTTGAGCATATACGTGATATGTGCTTTATATCAAGATGTGGGCGTGGTCATTCCATGATCACCTTTGACCCCCTCAGAAATGGGTTAATCCCCATAGGTGACAACTCAGACGTCAACATAATGATGAAGAACACACTAGAGAACAGTTCAGCACCTGTTTTGAGCATGTACGTAATATGTGCTTTATATCAATATGTGGGCGTGGTCATTTCATGATCACATTCGACCCCCTCAGAAAAGGGTTAATCCCCAAAGGTGACAACTCAGATGAGTTGTTATAGATGCAGTAAGACCCAAGGAACATTTTCCAATAGGTTTTGTGGATGTACTCCAGATGTGATTTAAATGTTGCAGGGGCGCCCCCTACTGGTCACTCAGAAATGGACTTATCCCCATGGCGGCCGCTTAAGAGTTATTTCATGTGGTTCCTACTCTATCAGAGAGTCA
>NC_066509.1:21859799-21874799 GCF_024679095.1 Eriocheir sinensis
ATAACAATCAATAGTTGTAATTGGAGTAATATTAATAAAAATGTAGGAAGGATTATAAATAACTACGAACAAATAGAAAAGAGAACATTATGGAAAACTAACTCAACTGATGCACAAAATGAAGGGAGAGGAAATAAACTAATTCCATAATGAACGATTGACTGACTGACTGAATTAATGAATGAACAATGGAGAAGAAGAAAGCAAGGAATGAAAATACGGATGAGGATGACCGGAGGAAGGGAACAAGGAAGAAATGATACAAAAAGAAGGAATACATGAGGAAGAAAAAAAAAGGGATGACGGGGAGGACAGGACAGGAAGAACGAGAGGATGGTGAGTGAAAAGTAGGAAAGGAGGAGGAGGAGGAGGAGGAGGAGGAGGAGGAGGAGGACGAAAAAGAAGATACATGGACGTGGGGAGATCATACATTTCATTGATTTTGAAGGGAGAGAGAGAGAGAGAGAGAGAGAGAGAGAGGGGGCACACACACACACACACACACACACACACACACACACACACACACACACACACACACACACACACACACACACACACACACACACACACACACACACACACACACACTTGTATTTCCATATAAGTCAGTCAGAGTCAGTCATCTCTCTCTCTCTCTCTCTCTCTCTCTCTCTCTCTCTCTCTTTTCCGTCAACAGGAGGGGGTGATTGCCAGACTGACGGGACGGAGGAGGAAGATGGATGAACAGAGGTGAAGGAAGGGACGAAGGGGAGGAAGGAGGGAAGGAGGAGGAAAGGAGGGAAGGGAAAAAAGCGGAGGATAAGATGATGGGAGAAGTTTAGGTTATTATTATCATCATTATTTGTCATTATTATCAGTATTCACTTATTTACTTGTTTTTATATTTCTATTTATTTATTTATTTACTGCTTTATTCTTTAACTTATTCGCATGTTTATTTATTTTCCTTGGTTTTGGAATTATTCTTTTTTAATTCCCGTTAGGTCGTTGGTTCCCTTGCTTCTTATCTTTTATCGCTGTTTTCATGGCAACTGTTCTTCTCAACTTGCTATCTGCGTCCCCCCCCCCCCCCCCCCCCTCTCTCTCCGCTGCCTCACTCCGCAAAACTTATGAGCTAACTTATCCCAAATGCTCCTCAACTTCCTAATGCAAAAGTTTACCAGAATATATATTTTTTCTTTTATCCCTTTTACTGGTAGGATGCAGAACGTCCAACCTTCGTCTGTACTTATTTCTTCCTATGACAAATTATTTCCCGACAGCCACATAAGAATGATATTAGTTTCTTGTTGTATCCCTAAAGTCCCGTCACTCTCCTTCACCAATAAGACAGGGACACAAACCCCACAACTTTGCCCTTGTCACATTCTCCACCACCCGATCCTTAACTCTGAACTTTCCCGGAAACACTGCAGCACTTTTTCGTGATCGCCAACAGCCACGTCATTTTCTTTTACGTTTAAAGCCAATTTCACAATCCAATTCAAGCGTTCATGTAAGCGACCAAACCAGACTGAACCAACCTGTGCTCTCCATAATGGTCAGGTTGTTTACTAAGCGCCCGATGCTAACGATATTTCCTGCAAAACTTCCTTAAATTTATCTGCTTTTTACGATCACCAAACGTTTTACCAGGAATCGTCGTGTTTTGGGGTAGTTTTTCTTTGTTTTTGGAAACTGACTAACCCGCCGTGTTGGGACGAGGAACTGTCTCTTGAATCTGCATGACCAAGTTTACGTCCATCTCTGCCATCATTTTTTAGCATCCTTGAACTATACCAGAAATATTCGTAGCATTTGGATAGTTTTTGGTAGTTTTTCGTAGGTTTTGGAGGCTTACAAACCTGCTGTATTGGACTGAGGACCTAACCTTTAATCTGATGAACTAAAGTCTACCTGCACTTCCGGCAGCCATCGACACCCTCGACCAGCTCACCGGGACCCAAGGCAGCCCGGATAGAGAGTGGCCTCAACGCCTAGCCTCGCAGCCTGAATAATTATGTTTGCGCGGCTCATCTTGGATCAGATTCTGGTCTGGCCTGAAAACTATTGGACGCTCAGCTCATGGATAACCAAACCTTGACCCACTTGACTAACGCGTAGCAAATCTACATCCCAATAAGAAGCAATACTAATAGAGTTTAGAAATTGCTGAAGCAACGTCTCTCTTTTACTGTAAAAAAAAATTATATTGGACTTCTGGAATTAAGCAAACCTTCGCTTGTTCGACTAAGAGCTTACAGAGCGTACAAACCTTCTAAACCCCAAAACTTTTATTAATAGATTTTACTGATTAGTAGCACCCTGTCACTTTCTTTCACCGCCGACAAAAACTATTACTCTTTCTCCTTCTGGAATGAACCAAACCATCTATTCGATTGAACAACTTACATAGGTTAATAAACCTTTCAAATTCCAATAAGCAGCGATATTAATAGCCGAGTCATTACCAAAGTTATGTCTCTTTCACCAACGATAGAAACACAAACTACAGAACCTTAATTTTTAAAATAAACCAAACCTTCATTTATTTTACTGAAGAGTTTATGCTGCGTAGTAAGCCTTCTAAATTCTGAAAAAAATATTATTAGAGTTTAGTTTAGCACCAATGATAAAATAATGACAGGAGGACGCTTTCTATCGGCCTTTAACCCTCCCCCCGGAGGCTTGACACCTGTGAGACACTCTTCTATTTAGTCTATTTAGTTTCAGCGTGTAACCTTTCAGTTTATTCTGTTAAGCGTTCCTCCCGGGCTCCCTCCCTGGCCACGTCCTTCTTCTGTATTCCGTTCCCCCGCTCCGGCGTGGCCTCGGGGCGCAGCGCGCGAAACTGCTTCTTGCATTAGCCACACCGTTGCTCCGAGGGGCGGCGCGAGGTGGAACTGTCCTGCTGCTCATCCGTGTGTTGAGGCCTCGCGGGAGTGGCAGATTTCAGTTTAGTTCATCTCCCTGTTATTAATTCCCCTTTACTCTTTCTTTTCCCGAATGTCGTCCATCTGTTGTCATATTCTTTCCAACCTTTTCCGATCATTCATATTTTTGTTCTTATTTTTCTTGCTTTCTGTTTTTTCGTATTTAGTAACCACTCAACTACTTCTGTTTACTACGATTCTCTTTATGTTTAATGTGGAGGCGTCATGTTGTCGTGTTCTAATAACAAAGAAAACAAAACCGAGAGCAGTGAGCCGATCTTGACAGAGTTTAAAGGCTGGCATTAGACTCTCTTGACCAGTTCCCTGATGTGACATGAGCCTCCTGTCACCCGCGAATGAAGTTCTGTAAATTTTTGGTCTGACTATTTGTCTGTATTTCTTTATGATATTCATTTATCTATCCATCTGTACATAAACCTTTCTACTCAAACATCTACGTTATCATCAATCCATCTGCATATTTATCTTTCTTTCTATCTCTATATCTATCAAGCTATGTAACTCTCTCACACAACATTTATTATTATTACACACACACACACACACACACACACACACACACACACACACACACACACACACACACACACACACACACACACACACACACACACACACACACACACACACACACACACACACATACACAGAGTCCAGATCAATCAGTACTTTTTAAACTACCATTGATCGGATAATGTTTCTCTTTAGTATCTCCAACTTTCATTTATTGGCGGTGAATGGACGCTCTTTGTCTCCCAGAAGTAGTAGTATGTAGTAGTAATAATAATAATAATAATAATAGTAGTAGTAGTAGTAGTAGTAGTAGTAGTAGTAGTAGTAGTAGGAGGAGGAGGAGGAGGAGGAGGAGAAGGAGGAGGAGGAGGAGGAGGAGGAGCAGTAGCAGTAGTAACAGAAGGAACGAAGAGGAGGAAGGGAAAGCAGTAGTGGGTGTTGTTGGTGGTTTTATGGGGATGATGTTTTATGGAAGTGCTAATGGTGGTGGTGGTGGGGGGGGGGGGGAGGAGGGAATAGATTGAGGATCCGATGGGAGGGAAAAGAGTGAGAGGAAAGAAAGGGCTGTGGTGATGGGGAGGAGAGGAGAGAAAGCAAGAGGATTAGAGGGGAGGAAAGTGAAAGGAAAAAAGGTTTATGGAAAAACTGACAACTGAGGCAGTGTGGGGAAAGTTCGAACGTAACTTATAACGTGAAGAGCAGCCTCGAAATGTGTGTAGCACTTTTTACATGTTATTGCTACTTGCGGGAGTTCTTGAACCAGCAATGAAATAAACCATATTATCCTATAAAAAGAAGTTCCCTGAACACGACGATATACTAAATTATAGATACAATGCGATTTAAGCGAAAACTTGAATCATTTATAATAACATGTCACATTCTCCATTCTATGTAATTGAAAAGCATGAGAGAAGTTACGGAGAATATAAGTGGGCACGCTCGCCGTGTCCTGCCGGTGCTGGCGTGTGCGCTACGCCATACATTCACGTTTTCATGGCTCCCAAGACACACACTTCCTTATTTATTAATTTTCTTTAATTTTTTCATGGGTTATGGCACGTCCTGACGCCCGGCGGTGTCCGTACTGTCCATCACGGGACCCGCCGAGTAATGCAAATATGGCTGGCTGTGTCCGCAGAATGTTTCGGGATATTCCCTAATAACGCACCGCCCGTAACACAGTCTTGCAAACATTGGAAAGTTACTGGCAGGCTTGTGGAATTCTTCCCGAAAAACTTTCTGCTGCTACAACTAAAAGAGCAACAACAACAACAACAACAACAACAACAACAACACCAACAACTACTACTACTACTACTACTACTACTACTACTACTACTATTATTACTACTACTACTACCACTACAAGTACTACTACTACTACTACTACTACCACTACTAATACCACTACTACTACTACTATTACTACTACTACTACTACTACAACTACTACAACTACTACTACTACTGGTATTACTTCTACTACTACTGCTACTACCTCCACTACTACTTTTACTACTATTGCTGCTGGGTGGTTGGGACGTGGGCAGGGACTGGGCTGGAGGAAGCAGTGACTGGAAGGGGGCGGGCCAGGGTGATCATTTAGAAGAAATAGCAGGAGGGTGAAGGATAAATGAAAAATGCGTGTTGAAGGGAGGAGGGTGAAAGAGGTCAAGGGGGGGGTTCAGGGGGGAAGGGGGGATAGTGATGGTCATTATGGTGGTCGTCAGGGAGTCGTTAAGGCACCTTGGCACCGATAGCAGCCTGGCCGAGCCGAAGGTGCCACGAGAGGAGAAAATGGAAAGCGACCTCAAGGAGAAAACAGGCGAGAAAGGAAAACTAGTGATGGAAAATTGAAGAAAAACGAAAATAAATGGAGAATGTGTTGGAAAACTGAGGGAAAAAGTGGGAGAATAGTTAAGGAAAGGTAACAATGAAAAATATAAAGGAAAATGGGAAGCGACAAGAAGAAGAAACGGGAAAATTGGTAGAGGAGGAAAATACATGATCGAAAACTGAAGAGAAACAACGATAAATGATTACAGAAAAAAATAAAGGAAAGTACTGGGAATATATGAGAAAACGGCAAAGGTGAGAAAACTAAATTTAAAGGGAAAATTCAATATTAAAAAAAAGTATGAGAGAAATTAAAGAGAATGTAAATAAAAAATAGAAAAAAAAAGATAACAAGAAAAATAGCTAAGCTAAAAATAAGGAAAAAGGGATAAAATGACAGGAGGAGATAAGCGAATATCAGAATGGAGATGAATGTTAACCTCTTGACTGGGGATTTCCTACAAGAAGACCTCACCAAGCCACATGAATGGAACAAAAAGTGGCTGCTACAATTCAATGAAGAAACATGTAAAGTCCTGTACCTTGGGAGGGGATATCCAGCATACCAATACCACAAGGAAAACACTCCACTGTCCACCACAGAGGCAGAGAAAGACCTGAGAGTATATGTTACCAGACTGACAGTGAAAGCCAAATCCATGCCAATCGCAGCGGACGGGTTAAAAAGAAAAAGTAGAGAAAAAGTACACACACACAAATAAAAAAAAGCAAACACGACTCTGGAAAGTGAAAAGCGGAGAAAACAAAAAAAGAAAGAAAAATTGAATCAAGAACATAAAAAAATTATACGAAAGATGAAATAAAAACTAGGATGGATAAAGTGATACGAAAGGAAAAAAAAATAACTGGAAATAAAAGCCTCGGAGGAAAGGGAAATGTGTGTGAATGGGGAAGAAAGTGAAATATGAACCAAAATGATACACAAAGATATTAAATATAAATAGACAAACAAATAACTGCCTATTGCAGAACACTAAATGACTTTTTTTTTACGCGGACGGTGTTATTAATGACCAAAACCTTTAGAAATTTACCCGTTAATTAAAAGGAACACCTCTCCTAACTGTGAAGGGGGAAGCAGCGACACACACACACACACACACACACACACACACACACACACACACACACACACACACACACAGGTAGGCGGTGGCCGAAGTGATAGCGTACTGGACCCACATTCGCCGCGTGATGGACGACGCAGGTTCGAATTCTCACGCTACCACTCGGATTTTTCAGTCACCGCCGAGTGGCTTAAAACTACCCACATGCTGTCCTGAAGACCACCCATCAACCCGGACTCTAGAAGAAGCCGTCCAAGCGAATCAAGAACGAGTTCCGGGGGGCAGCATGAGCCAATGCAAGATGGCGCCACTATAAACACTCGCCTGCGCCAGAACGGGCTGGGCCGACCATCAGGCCCCACCTGGAAGAAGCCTTGGGCCGACCATCAGGCCCCACCGGGAAGATGCCTACCGGCGCAATAGGCAACAACGTAAAAAAAAAAAAAAAAAAAAAAAACACAGGCAGGCAGACACACACACTTGTATTTACATATAAGTCAGTCAGAGAGTCAGTGCTCTCTCTCTCTCTCTCTCTCTCTCTCTCTCTCTCTCTCTCTCTCTCTCTCTCTCCTGGCTAATTAACGAGCGATATTAATCATCGTTAAGTAAATATAAACTACGACTTCTTTATCAATCACCTTCTCTTCTTAATAGGCGCACCTAACAATACCATAGCCGATCCAGGATTCAGGACGTTTCCTAAGTAAAAGAAGGTAATGTTATACTTGTATTTCGTAAAGAATCCTTACAATCAAAAACTAACTAAAATTATGAGTATTCTTTTTCTTGAACACGACATTCAATAAACAACAGAACAATAATATGAAAATACGTATAGCCACCGTTGCCAGATTGTCGTACTCAGAGTATAGTATTTAACGGTTTCTGACGCCTAACTATTGCCGAGAAACATCAAGGTCTTACTCTTTTAACGATAACTATAAAGTAGTTTCGTTTTTGGAGCCCAGAAGACAGTTTTGGGGCAGGAAGTCGGGAAATATATTCGGCTGAGTATGACAATCTGGCAATAATCTGTGGCCGAGGCAGAAGCAGCCTGCCATATTGCGGGTGTCAAATACCTAAAATAACATACTTTTACTGCGCAAAGCAAGTGATGTCACTTATTGTGACTTCGTGAGCTTTCATATTTATCTATTTGTGTATATTTCATGGTGGCAAAACTTAAATTACTAGTTTCATGTTTACTAGTGACACGAATTTGTGACTGTTTATCACACTAGAATTTCACTCTAATAAGTGAATCAGACTCCACAGAAATGTTACCAGTGTGTGTATGAATGAATACAAAGATAAGCACATACTTTGATTTAACTCTAGGATGTCTCGTGGATCATTAATAAATAAAAACAAAATAGCCGGCTAAGCTACTCTTTAGCCATTACCTTTAATGGCGCCCAAAAAACAGTCCCTCCGCCAAGTTTGTACCCCACATTTGGTAATGTTAGGTGCGCCTATTAGTTTGTTTCAAAAGACGCGTACCTTGAGTGACCTTGAGACGCGGAGAATGTGAGGAAAAAAAATGGGATGAAAAATTCTGGGTGAATGGAGGAGTGGGGGAGGGAAGAAAGGGAAGAGGAAAGTGTGAAGTAATGGAAGGACCCTGAGAAGTAAAGGAAGAACGGTGAATTTAGAAAGGGAATGAAGAAGAAAAAGAAGGAGAAAAGACAGAGGTGGATATAAGGATGGAAGGAAAGAAAAAAAAGAGAGAAAAGAATAAAGAAAAAGTAAGAGGGAGGAATGACGAGAGAATAAAGTGGAAAGAAAAAGGAAAGAAAGCACTAAAGAGTAAGAAAGAACGAGAAAAACTTTAAGAAAATGGTAGAGGAAGAGAGTCCGTGACGTGGTTAAAAAAGTAGGAAGGAAGGACTTGGAGGAAAGGACGTGAGAAGCAGAATATTAGGAAAGACATGTTGAAAAAGAATGGTGAAAAAGAAACGAAGATAAACATAAATGAAAACAGGTAGTAGAAGAAGTAGTAGTAGTAGGCTAGTAGGAATAGCAGTAGTAGTAATAGCAGCAGCAGCAGCAGCAGCAGTAGTAGTAGTAGTAGTAGTAGTAGTAGTAGTAGTAGTAGTAGTAGTAGTAGTAGTGGTAATAGCAGAAGAAGCAGTAGTAAAAATAGGTAAAAAAGTAATGAGGATTGAAAACATCTACTCGCAAATATAAGTAAAAGAGTATTACTAAAAAATAGCCTATTTGGTGTATTAAATGTGAAAGTATGAAAGGAACTGAAGTCATTATGAACAACTAACTGAATGACTGATTGACTGAATAAATAAATGATTAATGAAGAGGGAGAGAGCAAGGGATGACGGTAGGGAAGAGAAGGAAGGCCGGAGGAAGGGTGCAAGGAAGAATAATATAAAAATAAGAGTTCCTACATGAGAGGAAGAAAAAGAGGGAGGAAGGGAAGGTCAAGGCAGGAAGAACGAGAGGGTGGTGGGTGAAAAATAGGAGAGAAGGAGGAGGAGGAGGAGGAGGAGGAGGAGGAGGAGGAAAATATGATACATGGACATGGAAAGATATTGCATTTCATCGATTTAAAGTGAGAGAGAGAGAGAGAGAGAGAGAGAGAGAGAAAAAAAATACATTAACACAGACACACACACACACAAAAAAAAAAAAATTTCAAGCAGGGAATGAAACAAGAATTTTTGTGGTCTTTAAACCTATGTAAATTCTCTCTCTCTCTCTCTCTCTCTCTCTCTCTCTCTCTCTCTCTCTCTCTCTCTCTCTCTCTCTCTCTCTCTCTCTCTCTCTCTCTCTCTCTCTCTCTCTCTCTCTCTCTCTCTCTCTCTCGTCAACAGGAGGGGGTGACTGCCAGACTGACGGGAAGGAGGAGGAAGATGGATGAACAGAGGTGGAGGAAGGGACTGAGGGGAGGAAGGAGGGAAGGAGGAGGAAAGGAGAGAAGGGAAAATAGCGGAGGATAAGATGATGGGAGAAGTTTAGGTTATTATTATTCGCATTATTAGTCATTATTATCATTATTCACTTATTTACTTGTTAATATATTTATTTATCCACAGCTTCATTCATTAAATTATTCATATGTTATTTTTTTCTTCTGCTTCTCCTTCTTCTTTTTCATTTTTCCTTGCTTCTGTTTCTTTTTTCTATACTATCGTTAGGTCGTTGGTTCCCTTGCTGCGTGTCTTTTATCGCTGCTTTCATGGCAACTGTCTTCTTAACGTGCCATCTGCGTCACGCCACACCCCTCCCCCCTCTCTCCGCTGCCTCACTCCGCAAAACTTATGCGCTAGCTCATCCCTAATGCTCTTCAACTTCTTAATGCAAGAGTTTACCAGAATATTTTTTTTATTTAATCTCTTTTACTGGTAGACTGAAGAACATCCAACCTTCATCTGTACTTCCTCCTTCCTATAACTTTAATTCTTGCCCGACAGCCCCATAAGAATGATATAAATTTCCTTCTTGTATCACTAAAGTCCCGTCACTCTCCTTCACCAATAAGACAGGGACACAAACCCTACAACTTTGCCCTTGTCACATTCTCCACCACCCGATCCTTAACTCTGAACCTTCCCGGAAACACTGCAGCACTTTTTTTTGTGGTCGCCAACAGCCAAGTCATCGCCCTTTACGTTTAGATTCAATTTCACAACCCAATTACAGCGTTCATGTAAGCGGCCAGACCAGACTGAACCAACCTGTGCTCTCCGTAATGGTCAGGTTGTTTACTAAGCGACCGATACTAAAGAGATTTCCTGCACAACTTCCTTAAATTTGTTTGCTTTTTATGATCACCAAACGTTTTACCAGGAATTGTCGTGTTTTGGTGTATTTTTCTTTGTTTTTGGAAGCTGACAAACCCGCTGTGTTTGAACGAGGAACTGTCCATTAAATCTGCATGAACTCCGGTCTACATGCATCTCTGCCATCATTTTTTAGCTTTAATTTTATCAGGAATCTTCACTACCAGGCGTTAAAAACTTGGTATTTCTAACTCTTGTCTACTTGGTAACGCCGAAACACTTATAGATCGTGACATCTTTAAATATTTAACTGTTATACTGCGCGGGGTGCTAAAAAACCTTGGCACTTTTTTTTTCTCTAAAATTTTGTTGCGATGAAGAGCTAAAACAACTACGCACTTTATTATTTTTGTTGCGTACAAGTACTACAAAAACCTTGGCACTTCTTTTTTCATCAATTTTCACTTTGAGCACTACTTCTCTTTATTTGTTGCACCGAGTACTAATAGAATAACGTAGGTTTTCTCACTCTCGCCTCACCCGTTGCGTTTGAGTAAAAACACATGTTATGTTTTTTTTTAATCTACTTCGCGTTATTCAAGTTTAGACGACTTACTGCAAACTGATTAAAAAAAACTGAAAATATACACCAACTTTCGTAGAAAAAAAAACTCCGCCAATATTGGACCATTCAGGGCTTCTCCTTCCCCTCCATCCGTCCTGTTATAAAATTAGGCCTTCATTACAATTCTTTGAAGTGTTGTTTTCTCTGATCAATCATATTTGTCTTGCTGTGTCTAATGCCGGTTAGTATGTCTATTTGTCTGTATTTCTTTCTAATATTCATTTATCTGTCCATCTATATAAACCTTTCTACTGAAACATCTGCTTTATCATCTACCCATCTGCATTTTTATCTTTCTTTCCATGTGTGTATCCATCATTCTATGTACTCCTCTCACACAACATTTATTATCACTCACTCACTCACTCGCTCACTCACTCACTCACTCGCTCACTTACTCTCTCTCTCTCTCTCTCTCTCTCTCTCTCTCTCTCTCTCTCTCTCTCTCTCTCTCTCTCTCTCTCTCTCTCTCTCTCTCTCACACACACACACACACACACACACACAAACACACACGCAGAGTCCAGATCAATCAATACTTTTTAATCTACCATTGATCGGAAAATGTTTATCTTTAGTACCTTCAACTTTCATTTATGGGCGGTGAATGGACGCTCTTTGTCTCCCAGTAGTAGTAATATGTAGTAGTAATAATAGTAGTAGTAGTAGTAGTAGTAGTAGTAGTAGTAGTAGTAGTAGCAGCAGAAGGAACGAAGAGGAGGAAGGGAAAGTAGTAGTGGATGTTGTTCATGGTTTTATGGGGATGATGTGTTACGGGAGTGCTAATGGTGGGGGGGGAGGTGAGAAGGGAATAGAAAGACAATTCGATGGAAGGGAGAAAAGTGAGAGACAAGAAATGGTTATGGTGATGGGAAGGAGAGGAGAGAAGGCCAGAGGACTCGAGGGGAGGAAGTGAAAGGAAAGAAAAAACAGGTTTATGGAAACACTGATAACTGAAGCAGAGTGTGCGGAAAAGTTAAAACGTAACTTATGACGTGTTTAAGTGAAAGAGCAGCCTCGAAATGTGTGTAACACTTTTTATATATCATTGCTACTTGCGGGAGTTCTTGAAACAGAACTGAAATAAACCATATTATCCTATGAGAAGTTCCCTGAACACGACGGTATAACCAAATTATAGGTAAAATGTGATTTAAGCGAAAGCTTGAATAATTTATAATAACATGTCACATTCTCCATTCTACGTAATGGAAAAGTATGAGAGACGTTACGGAGAATATAAGTGGGCCGTGTCCTGCCGGTGCTGGCGTGAGCGCTGCGCCATACATTCACGTTTTCACGGCTCCCCATGATACACACTTCATTATTTACTCATTCTCTTTTATTTTTTCATGGGTTATGGCACGTGCTGACGCCCGGCGGTGTCCGCATTGTCCATCACGGGACCCGCTAGGTAATGCAAATATAGCTGGCTGTGTCCGCAGAATGTTTCGCTGCACTCCCTAATAGCGCTCCGCAAACACTTGCAAACATTGGAAAGTTACTGACAGTCTTGTGGAATTGTTGCCGAAACACTTTCTGCTGCTACAACAAAAAGAACAATAATTACTACTACTACTACTACTACTACTACTACTACATAAATGATACCTCCACCCATGTTTATTTTCCCGACACATAATCATGGAGGGCTCCATAGCTTGGAGGTCATTAGCCCCAACTCTGTTCGCTTATGACTGTGGCATCCAACCATATCACTAATACTACCTAGCACTAAATCACCTATCATCTATTACGTCCAGATCCCCCTTTCCTTCCCTACTCAAGTCACTCCCGACCCACCCTAATGTCACTCTTCACCACTGTGGCTTCATAGTCCATATTGGAGATGTTGGTGGCTTTTGGGCCAGAGTGTCTGGTGCCCCTGAGACATAGCTACTACTACTATTACTACTACTACTACTATTACTACTACTACTACTACTACTACTACTACTACTACTACTACTACTACTACTACTACTACTACTACTACTACTACTACTACTACTACTACTACTATTACTATTACTACTACTACTACTACTACTACTACTACTACTACTACTACTATTACTACTACTACTACTACTATTACTACTACTACTACTACTACTATTACTACTACTACTACTACTACTACTACTACTACTACTAATAATAATAATAATAATAATAATAATAATAATAATAATAATAATAATAATAATAGTAATAGTAATAGTAATAATAATAATAATAATAATAATAATAATAATAATAATAATAATAATAATAATAATAATGATACTACTACTACTACTACTACTACTACCTCCACTTCTACTTTCACTACTGCTGCTGGGTGATAGGGACGTGGGCAGGGACTGGGCTGAAGGAGGCAGTGACCGGAAGGGGCGGGCCAGGGTGGAGACGATTAAGAAGAAATAGCAGAAGGGTGAAGGATAAAATGAAAAATGCGTGTTGAAAGGAGGAGGGTGACAGGGGTCAAGTGGGGGTTCAAGGGGAGGGGGTTGGTGATGGTCGTTAGGGTGGTCATCAGGGGGTCCTTAAGGCACCTGGGCACCGGCAGCAGCAGGGACAAGCCGAAGGTGCCACGCGAGGAGAAAATGGGAAGCGAGCGCGAGGAGAAAACAGGCGATAAAGGAAAATAAGAGATGGAAAATTGAGGGAAAAGGAAGATAAATGGAAAATGTGATGGAAAACTCAGGGAAAAAGTGGGAAAACAGTTAAGGAAAGGTAACAATGAAAAATATGATAAAAAAAAAAATGGGAAGCGACCAGAAGAAGAAACGGGAAAACTGGTAAAGGAGGAAAATACATGATCGAAAACTGAAGAGAAACAACGATAAATGAAAACAAATGAATAAAGGAAAGTAAGGAAATAAAAGTAAACACGGCAAAGGTGAGACAAATAAATTTTAAGGGATAATTCAACATTAACGTAAAGAATTAGAGAAGTTACGGAGAACTGATATAAAACTTAGAAAAAAAGGAAAATAAGAAAAATAATTAAGCGAAAAATAAGGAAAAAGGGATAAAATGACAGGTGGAGACAGGCGAATATCAGGATGGAAATGGAAGTTAGAAAGAAAAAGTAGAGAAAAAGTACACACACACACACACACACACACACACACACACACACACACACACACACACACACGAAAAAAAAACGAAAGCAAACATGAATCTAGAAAGTGAAAAGTGGAAAAAATAGAAAAAAAGAAAAAGCAAATCAAGAACATGGAAGTGATACGAAAGAAAAAAAACAAGTAGGGAAAAAGTGACACAAAAGGATAAAAAACTAACAGGAAATAAAAGCCTCGGAGGAAAGTGATATGTGTGTGAATGGGGAAGAAAGTTTCCAGCGTAAAAAGCCACAACGAAGTAAAGATGCGAGTAATGAATAAAGTTGCCGAGACTTGAACGTCCGCCACGAAAATATTGACGAGACTAAAAATGTAAAGCAAAAACGCGCATCAAAGTTTTTGATAAGGAAAAATAAGGACGAAAAACATCAAAGCAAACCTGTTCAAGAAATTATAAGAACAAAAGTAAGAGAATAAAAATGAAAGGACACAAAAATAAAATAAAATAAATAGTACTTGGGGCATGCAGAAAAAAACTGAGATAACGAAGAAAAAAAAAAGGTAAAATGAGAGGAAAACAAATACTGGAAATCAGCGGAAAAAATAGTCAGATGAGCTGTTTAGACCAAAAATTGTAAGTACTACTACTACTACTACTATTATCACTACTACTACAACTACTACTGCTACTACTATTACTACTGCTACTACTACTACTACTACTACTACTGCTACTACATCTTCTACAACTAAGAACAAGAACAACAATAAGAATAACAACTCTTCTTCCTAACAACAACAACATTATGAAACTACAGAGCCTCATTAGCAATTATAAGTGCCTTTTTCTTTGAGTACTAAAAGTGTGTGTGTGTGTGTGTGTGTGTGTGTGTGTGTGTGTGTGTGTTTTGAAACTCCTTTCCTCCTCTCACTCTTTTTCCTTTCTGCCTTTTCCTCTCACTTTTTTCCCTCCCCGTCGTCGCCTACAAAGAGTAGGGACAGCACGGCATTTTTCCCCTCGGTACGCCCCGATTGCTGTTTCCTTCCCCTCTGTGGCTCCGCCGATTCGTTTTCTCTCTTTGCCCCTTGTCTCTCCCCTCCTCTTGTTCTCTCCCTTCCCTCCTCCTCTCTCACCTCCCCCCGATTTCTCTCCTCCCTTCCCTCCCATAA
>NC_066509.1:21877299-21881049 GCF_024679095.1 Eriocheir sinensis
AAGTTTCATTCTTGCAATGTCCACCTTATTGACGGCTGTTTTTCTTATATTCGTCAAGTTCACTTTAATTTGATGTTGTTTCGAACACTTTAGTTTAATATGCATCAACCTTCACCTTTTTGACGTTGCTTTCCTTACAATGGTCAAGTTCATTTTAATTTAACTCTTTTCCGAATAGTTAACTTTAATTTCGTCCGCGCCCCGTCTTGGGCACGCATTCTTCTACGGTCTCCCAGCCATACTTTCAGCCTTCCCCTTCAACCCCTCGGCAGCCTCGGCGCGGGCATGTGTTGTTCGTCGCGCCTCACCTGGCCCGCCTCGGCTCAGGTGTCCCCGCAAGGTGTCCCCGCAAGGTGTCCCCGCGTGTCACCTTCGCCCTCACCTGCTCACCTGCCTCATTAGTTACCTCAGTCTCGCACGGGTCTGGAATGTCCTTTAGTTGATGCATTCTCTCTCTCTCTCTCTCTCTCTCTCTCTCTCTCTCCCTTTGTTCTATAGTTAATGCAGTCTTTCTTCCTTCACCCTCCCCACTCTCTTCCTCTCCTTTCTCAATATGTTTTCCATTCATCAATCCATTCATAGATACAATCCCACATACGTACATACAAACATAAAAACTCCAATATCCAATAAATTCTGGGGTATGGGTATGGGATAGTATTCTGGACTACTACTACAGACACCATGTAAAAAAGAGAATGCTTATGTTGTTTTGTGAGCATTCAAAGGAGGAGGAGATGAAAGATGAAGAAATGAGCGGAAGATGAAAAATGACGAGGCATGAAAGATGGGAGATGGAGATGCTGGGGAGATGAAAGAAGATGGTACTGCTCTTAATGATGTCGATGAGAAAAGGAAATGACGATGACACATGAAAAATGTATTAATAAATTTATTTTGTGAGAGAGCGCGCGCGCGAGCAAGAGAGAGAGAGAGAGAGAGAGAGAGAGAGAGAGAGAGAGAGAGAGAGAGAGAGAGAGAGAGAGAGAGAGAGAGAGAGAGAGAGATAATCTACACACGCTCACACTACACGGACTGTGGTTGAGTCGAGGTGGTCTGCCCTTAAACTTTAGTGAAACATTAAATTTCCAGCAAGGTGCTGCATGTCTGCCCGGCGAATATTTATCTAGCTTGGTGTAGAATGAGTCCATTGTGATGCACTGATCTGCTGAAGGCGGGAGATTCCTACACCCTCGCTGGGTGACGCTGATCACGAATTCGGCGCAGTATTGATTTACTATTTTGTTAATATAAGTTTAATGCTGCCAGTTTTCGCTTTCGACGTGTCATCAATCATGAACAATGTAATCTATCCACATTTGTAAAGCAGTTTATTGAAACATTCGATTCGTCACTCAAGGGTGAACACGTTTGCGACGTGTCATCAATCATGAACAATGTAAATCTGTCCACATTTGTAAAGCAGTTTATTGAAACATTCGATTCGTCACTCAAAGGTGAACACGTTTTCGACGTGTCATCAATCATGAACAATGTAAATCTGTCCACATTTGTAAAGCAGTTTATTGAAACATTCGATTCGTCACTCAAGGGTGAACACGTTTTCGACGTGTCATCAATCATGAACAATGTAAATCTGTCCACATTTGTAAAGCAGTTTATTGAAACATTCGGTTCGTCACTCAAGGGTGAACACGTTTGCGACGTGTCATCAATCATAAACAATGTAAATCTGTCCACATTTGTAAAGCAGTTTATTGAAACATTCGATTCGCCACTCAAGGGTGAACACGTTAACACACTTTAAAGATTAATCCCCTTTAAGGGGAAACGGGCACTTGTTGTATCGACGGCCCGTTAAGAGGAATCGAGTCGTATAACTTGTGGGGGCGTTGAGGGGTCGCCCCCTCCCAGCAGGAGGGGGCACGGGCGCCAGAGGCAGCCCGTAGCAGGAGTCGAGCGAGCAACTCAGCAGTCTACAACCGGCTGGAAGGGCCGGCCAAGCTGCTCGCTCGACGAGGACTGGCGTGTCTCTTTTAACACACTGGCGGCCTTTTCTCGGAGGGTGTATTGGCAGAGGTCGCCGTGGCTGCCCGGCGGTGAACATCTAATTTAGCGACGGTCTCCGCATATCAGGGAGTCCGAAACTGAACCTCGTGTACGCGATGTCCGCGTGAATTAGCTCTTGACGATTTTTTTTTTTGTTATCTGGCAGTTTTTGGTATTAAAGCCAATCAGTCTGTTCGGTCTGTTTCTCTGTCTCAGCGCACCGCGGGGAGAGTTTATGGAAACACGGAATGGGAAACAACCTGACTGCATGGGTAAGAGACTGGCTTACCAATAAAAAACGAGTTACTCAACGGGCAGGCTTCTGAGTGTCTTCCAGTCACTAGTGGAGTACCGCAAGGATCAGTGCTGGATCCATTCTACCTTTTTTTTATACATCAACGATTTAGAAACAGGATTAAAATTCTCCCTATCAAAGTTTGCTGACGACACCAAAGTGGGTGGAAGGGCCATCACGACCGCTAATTGCGAAACCATCCAAAGGGACCTTGATCAGATCATTCAGTGGTCAGAAAAGTGGCAAATGTCATTCAACGTGGACAAATATAAAGTAATGCACTTTGGATCCAGAAACAGTAACCATACGTACAGCATGCACGGGAAACCACTGCAGGTCGTGCAGGAGGAATCCGATCTTGGAGTCACCATCAGCAGTGACCTGCAAAGCACTGTAAAAAAGGACATAACAAAGTCAACACCATGCTCGGGTTAGCGCCGGCTCCTCTCTCTCAACTTTGTTTCCCTGCAGCGCCTTATGCAGTTTTTCTACGCCAGCAGGCGTGTGTTTTCTTTACGGGAGAGAGGTAGTCGTTAGTTTTAAGGTAAGTTTTTATTTTGTGTTTTTTTTTATGTGCCGTTTTTAAGTGTTTTCGTGTATAAGACGAGTCTGCCCTTGTGTCTGATGCTGTCCCTCGCCCACGTGTTGTGCTTTTGTTTGTGTGTTACCCGTTTCATGTCTTTAAAGGAGTGCTAAGCTTTGGCAAGCTTGGGTTTTCTTTTCGTGAGTAATGTAAATTAAATTTAGTAAATATAAAGTCTTTTGTAATCTGCGTTTCCGTTTGACCATTTCCTTTGTTTAAATTATTCATTTCCTTTTGTTATTTGGTTAAGGGGAAACTAACCTGAAGTTTGAGGCCTAGCCAACCCTGTTTTTGTTTTCGTCTTTATTTATTTTTTACTTTTTTCCCAAGACCCCTTGACCACCCCAGTGGCGACACTGGGGACGTAACACCGCGAAGAGAGCCACTCGGTCAGGTTTACCGAGGCGAGAGGTTGTGTTTGCCGTTCATCGTTCTGCCAGACCCAGAAAAGAGGAGGCTCACAACGCGAAGATGAGGGAGAAGTTAGAGCAGCAGTGTCGTTCTCATGACAAAGACTGTCCCGTACTCTCAGACGCTGACAGCAAGTGTTTCCAAAGGCCACGAGGGAGATAAGTTGGGTTCTCAATAGTGTTTGTAACTGTCACGGTGCAGAAGTCTTGCCCAACTATCACGAAATCCCAGAAATATTTGAGAATATCGACCAGAGAATGAGAAAGCACGTCAGAATATAGTCAAATAAGAGAGACAAACATGCTTTTCGTCGCCTGATATGTTTTGGTCCCAAAGAAAGTAAAAAAGTCGGTATGAACGCCAAGGTGGAGCTACCAGGCAAGTGTTTTGATAGGTTTGCTTCATCCTGCTCACCCACTTAAGGCTAAGGAGTGGTGTTGACAAAGGTGAA
>NC_066509.1:22097240-22117240 GCF_024679095.1 Eriocheir sinensis
TCGTTTGCTTCATATTGACAGAAACTCTTAAGGACAACGTGTTCCCTTGTTTCTGTCTGTCCATCTGTCTCTTTGTCTGTCATCTGTCTGTCTGTCATCTGTCTGTCCCTATTTGCGTGATTGTCTATCTTTCTATCTATCTATTTACCTACAAGTATTTAACTATCAATTTCACTGTATATATTTAACTATCTGTCTGTGCCTGTCTGTCTCTCTTCAGTTAATGTGATAAGCATGCTTGTGCGTATAAATACCGATACAACACAAACACCCCCGGACCGGGTGACGCATATAAAGACGTATTTGATATTGACCATTGCTTGGATAGCCCTTAGACAAAGAGGGATGGCAAATTCAATAAAAAACTATATGACTTCCACTCTAGTGGGTAGGGTTCTTAGGGGTGGGGTTTCCGGTAAAATAAAAAATTTCCATGGAAAGTTTCCGGGAATTTCAAATTTAAAATTTTGAGAATTTATTTAGATTTTAATTTTCACGATATTGCCTTATAAACAAACCAGTTTTAGATAATATAACTGTTAATTAAAGTTTTTCAAACACGGCATGATATCCAGACACCTATAGCATTAATTAACAAAGCCTTCACTTTGTCATATAGAAAGTCTCATTGTAGTAAGGAAGAATAAGATAATTTCCTGAGGTCAAGATGTAGTAACTTTTTGTGGTTTTGTTAAGGATATAGATTAAGTTTAGGGCATCTTCAAACATAATAGGCGACACCTTATGGCACAACATAACAAACATGACCTCAAAGTCCAATAAGCCTGAGCCTTTCTTTCTCTTCATCTCTCCCTCCTCCTCCTCCTTTTCCTCTTCCTCACCCTCTTACTGCTGTACACATGCTGATACGTTCAATAATGGACGAAAATAGCTTTCAGATCAGAGCCATTATGATATTCTTTCCCGTTCGCTCATCACTTTGGACCTTTTTCCAAAACACGCCTTTACGCAGCATAACACAATTTTGTTGAAAAAAAAAAAACGCGTAGAATAGTAAGAAAGCGTCGGTAATGCTCTCGAGGGCACAAAACACGCGTTGATCAGATTACGTATCATTGTTTTTTGTAGGTATATTTTTCTCTTTTTCCCTTGCTGTCAGACCCTGCGAGACAGCGGAGCCTTTTAACACCTGTTCATTTTGTTCCATAATTCTGCATTTTTATCAGTTTTTGTCACCTTCAATGCAAATTGACTGATGTGTGTGTGTGGGGGGTGCATATGTGTGTGTGTGTGTGTGTGTGTGTGTGTGTGTGTGTGTGTGTGTGTGTGTTTAGTAACCCCCAATTGGTCTTCGTGTCCCGCGGTTTAATGGTGCTTTCTGTCTTCACACGCAGGTGTGTCGTGCAATAACATGTTTGTGAATGGCTCAGTCTGTTCGTCATCTATAATGCAAACGTATTAGGAGGAGTCAATCGTAGTTATCTTTCCTTCGGTGAATAGTTTGTGTTTCTGCTGAACAATATTTTGAGTATTTTTAACACAAGGACAAATTTTAATTCAAATGGCATCTAACTTCTTCACTTTCTACTAGCAAGACTGATGTGTATATTAACCGTATTTTTTCTCTCCTTAGGTTGCAAATAATAACATTTGTTGATCAATATTTTAGTGTCTTTATTTTTTGATGATGTTTTTCAATAACACGGTTTACCTTCTCCATAATCTACAGAGTCATCTTTCATGGAATCTTTACTACGTGTGTTTGTAACCTCGCATTCTCTCCTCCTGTCAGCGTACTTTTGTTTGCTCTATAGTTAGAGTGTCGATGCATAATAATTTCGTTACATTTTCAGGTGTCATAACAGTTCTAATACTGATTAATCACCTCGTCACCTTTCCTTTGCATTATTATTGTTTATATTTATTTCTCTGTGTGTGAATCAATTAAACTTTTCTTTATATATATAGTTGGCGTATCATTATTTTTCTATTTTGAGTACACATTTCAATTGCTGAATTCTGCCGCTGAATAATCTCTTCATCCTTAATGCAAACTTTACTGCTGTTTATTTTCAATGCGAATATTTATCCGTGTACATGTAAATGTACTGTTGTTGATCTGTATTTAAGTCGCATTTTTACGATGAAGTATATTGTCCAATAACATAATTATGGCGCTTTCGTGATCTGTTTGTCATTTCCGTGCAAACACCGTAGTGTGTGTGTGTGTGTGTGTGTGTGTGTGTGTGTGTGTGTGTGTGTGTGTGTGTGTGTGTGTGTGTGTGCGTGTGTGTGTGTGTGTGTGTGTGTGTGTGTGTGTGTGTGTGTGTGTGTGTGTGTGTGTATTGACAGGCAAGGGCGAAAAGGATTTGACCAGGCAGGGTGACAGCACAGAGCACAGATTTTAAGGACAATAGGAGAGCCTCCATCAGGTCCTCGCTTCTGAGGATTTAGTAAGAGAATAGATAATTTTCCTGGTCAAAAGTGCATCATTAACACATGGTTTGTTAAGTTAGGTTAAGTTTAGGGCATCTTCAAACCGCATAATAGGCGACACTATGGCACAACATAACAAGAAACATGACCTCACTCAGTCAATAAGCCTGAGCCTTTCTTTCTCTTCATCTCCTATTCCTCCTCCTCCTTTTCCTCTTCCTCCTCCTCCCTCTTCTTTTGCTTACTTGTACAATGCGTTCAATAATGGACGAAGAAAAATAGCTTTCAGATCAAGAACCATTGTGGTATTCTTTCCGTTCAGCTCATCACTTTGGATCTTTTTCAAAACAACGCCTTTACGCATAACACAATTTGTTGAAAAAAAAAAAAAACGTGAAGGCGTAAACGTCATTAATGCTCTCCGAGGCACAAAACACGTTGATCAGATTACATTCATTGTTTTGTGATATATTTTTTTCTTTTTTTTATGCTGTCAGACCCTGCGGACAGCGAGCCTTTTAACACACAAGTTCATTTTCGCGTTCACATAATTTCTGCATTTTATCAGTTTTCGTCACCTTCAATACAAATTGACTGATGTTATTATTAATAGAGAGAGGTGCATATGTGTGTGTGTGTGTGTGTGTGTGTGTGTTTAGTAACCCCAATTAGTCTTCTTGTCCCTAGGTTTAACAATTTGCTTTCCTGTCTTCCTCGCACGCAGGTGTCGTGCAATGTTTTATGTTGTGAATAGCTCAGTCTGTTCGTATCTATAATGCAAACGTAATGGAAGGAGTCAATCGTAGTAATCTTTTCCTTCGGTGAATAGTTTGTGTTTCTGCTGAACAATATTTTGTTCATATTTTTTTTGCTTACGAGGACAAATTTTTAATTCAAATGCTTAATCACTTCTTCACTTTTCCACTAGCAGAGACTGATGTGTATATTAACCGTATTTTTTTTCTCTCATGGGGAATATAAAATATGTATTTGTTGATCAATATTTTAAGTGTCTTTATTTTTATGATGTTTTCCAATAACACAGTTTACGAACTACTCCCACCAATCTGAGTCATCTTTCATGGAATCTTTACTACATTGGCATTATGTTTTGTAACCGCTCACATTCTTTCCTCCCCTATCGGCTGTGGCTTTGTTTATCTCTACAGTTAGAGTGTCGATGCATAATAATTTCGTTGCATTTTCAGGTGCCACTAACACAGTTCTAATACTGATTAATCACCTCGTCACCTTTCATGCAAACTATTGGCCTTATATTTATTTATCTGCGTGTGTGAATCAATTATACTTTTCTTTATATATAGTTGGCGTATATTATTTTCTATTTTTAGGTATTTTCGATTAACAATTCTGCCGCTGAATAATATCTTCATCCTCTTAATACAAACTTTACTGCTGTTTATTTCAACCGCGAATATATTTATCCACGTGTACATGTAAAGTGTACTGTTGGTCCTCTGGTTTTAGAGGCGCATTTTTACGTTGAAATATGTTGTCCAGCAACATAATTCTGGCGCTGCGTGATCTGTTTTGTCGCCTTCCGATTGCAAACACCGTAATGAATGATGTGTGTGTGTGTGTGTGTGTGTGTGTGTGTGTGTGTGTGTGTGTGTGTGTGTGTGTGTGTGTGTGTGCGTGCTTGCGTGCGTGCGTGCGTGCGGGCGTGCGTGTGTGTGTGTGTGTGTGTGTGTGTGTGTGTGTGTGTGTGTGTGTGTGTGTGTGTGTGTGTGTGTGCGCGTGCGTGCGTGCGTGCGTGCGTGCGTGCGTGCGTGCGTGCGATGCGTGCGTGTGATGATGATATTGATGATGATGATGATGATGATGTGTGTGTGTGTGGGTGGGTGGGTGTGTGGGTGGGTAGGTGCGTGCGTGCGTGCGTGCGTGCGTGCGTGCGATGCGATGCGATGCGTGCGATGCGTGCGTGTGTGTGTGTGTGTGTGTGTGTGTGTGTGTGTGTGTGTGTGCAGACCGCAGAACCTTTCATCCCCACTGGTTATTTATCATGATCTCGATGGCTTATGTTTGAGTGTGTGTTTTGTTTACATTATGTAAGTAGATTTTCCAGGTAATTAAAGTTATCTTTGCTTCATCTTTTCGTCGTCTTTCATGCAATTTAGTGTTTCATGAAATTTAGTGTTCTGAAAACAATTACAATCCTTTCATTGCGCTAATTAACTTGAAAGTAAATGTTTGTTTACTTTATATAATTAATTTGTGTACGATATATTTTCACGCAACCTCATTTTCTGCATCGCTTAATCTACTCATCTCTTTCTGGAAACGTAAAGTTTCGTGTATGTGAAAACAGTTACAATTGTTATCTATTTCTTTCGAACTTTATTAATGATGTAACTTTATTTCGTTTATAATTAAGTATATTATTTCGCAACTCCATACAAACCCAGTAACTTTATTTCGGATTTCGTTTAATTTATTTTTTCCTCTGTTATGCAAACGTAACATCAGCGTGTCTTGATATTATCCAGTGCAATTATTCTCTCTCCTGGTCTGTATTATTTCTGCAAGTGTTCGTCAATGTTTGTGGAGTGCATTCAAACAGAATAATTTTTCCAACAACACAACTTATGCATCTACTTAATCTATTCGTCGTCTGTTGCGTACAAACGTGTCTTATTATTATTATCATTATAATTATAATTATAATTATAATTATAATTATAATGATAATAATAATAATAATAATAATAATAATAATAATAATAATAATAATAATAATAATAATAATAATTGTAATATGCTATTAATGTATAACAATTATGTTATGTGTGTGTTGTTATTATTATTATTATTATTATTATTATTGTTATTATTATTGATTATTATTATTATTATGTATTGTGTGTGTGTGTGTGTGTGTGTGTGTGTGTAGTTGTTGTTTTATTGTCGTTTATATTATTACTATTATTTTTTTATTATTATTATTTATTGGTATTTTATCATTTACAATCATATTATTGTTTTCCCTCTCTGTATGTATTAAGACAGTAAATGTCTACCTTACGTTATTTGTATCATTCATAGTCAATTTCAGTCATGATCGACACGCCCTGCGCAACTTAACCAATTCATCTTCCAGGCAAATGCAATTCATGTGTTTCAACTTTACTGCAATTTTTTTTATCTTGCGTGCAATGATCGAGTAGAAAATATCGATCTATATTTCATGTTTCAGTTTTTCTGGACATTGATGAAACTGCCGCATACATACACCATTGATTAGTCCATTACACCTTTCCACCCACTACTTTCCTCTCTAACCTTTTCATATGTATTCCGTATCATGCGCTCACTGATTCCTCCTCCTTTTCCTCCTCCTTACCCTTCTTCCTTTTTCCTTTCCTTATTTTTCCTCTTCCTCCTATTCCGTCTCTCTTCCTATACCTCAAAAGGTCCCTTTCTATTCCCCATTTCTTTCTTTTCTGTCTCGTTTTCCTTCCATTCCCTCCCCTGTTCCTGTACCTTACTGTCTTCCGATTCCTCCCCACTTCGTCTCTTCATTTCCTCTCTATTGCTTTCTACCCATCCTTTTCCTACCTATTTCTCTTTCTCACATCCCTTCCTCTCTCTCTCTCTCCTCTTCCTCTTCCTTCCTTCCTGCTCCCTCCTTCCTCTTGCCACTTTACCTAGATATTCGTCCATGCCTCCTTTTCTCTCCCTCCTGCCATTGGCATATAACCCAGTAAGTCCAGGTGACATTCGACTATTAATTAAAGAAGGTGCACCAGCTGTTCCACCTGCACTAATAATCTGCAGATCAACTCTCATTAACGCTAAATTAACTCATTCTTTACACCTTTACCTTTACGCTGCCTCCTCCCCTCCTATCCGTATCCACTAGGTCCAGGTGATGTTAGGTTATTAAAAGGTGAGCCGGCCCTTCACCTGTCCAAGCACCTGCCCGTCATCACACCTGGTCATTAGAGTCACGAGTGGGCAGGTGTTGAAAGATCTAATGATGATGACGACGTGATAGGGATTTGTATGTCTTGCTACGTCGGTTTCTCTCTGTGTCTCTCTCTAGCTCTGTCTCTGGCTTTATTTTCCTCTCCCTCCTCTTCCTCCTATCTCTTCTGTTTCTTCTCCCCGTTTCCTTTCTTCTATTTCTACTCACCTTCTTTCGTCCTCCTCCTCCGTTTCAATTTCTTCACCCTATATTTCCTCCTCTTCTTTCTCCACGATATGTTCCTCCTCCTTTCTTTACACACGTTCCTCTTCCTTCGCTTCCCCTCCTCCTTTTTCTTAGTCTTCCCTTGATTCTATTCCGCTCCACTCCTCCTCCTCCTCCTCCCCCTCCTCTTGATTCTATTCCGCTCCACTCCTCCTCCTCCTCCTCCCCCTCCTCTTGATCATCAGTACGGGATATCAGCGCGTATTAATTGCTGGACGCGCTAAAAGTCGTGTATTCTCAGCACACCTGGTCATGATTACCTGCCGGAGAGTGAATTAGGTCCGACCAGGTGAGGTGGATGATGGGGTGAAGGAGAGGAGCGAGGAGAGGGGATGAGGTGAGAGGAGTGGGAGGAGGAACTAATGATGAGAAAGGTGAATGGGAGGTAAGAGGAATAGGGGGAGGTGAGGAGACAATGGCAAGCAGGGAGATGAGAGTGGGAGGAGTAGGGGTGAGGGGAAGGAGAGGTAGGGGAGCGGGGTGAGGGGAGTGGAGAGGGGGATATCAGGAAGGGAGGGGTGAGGGGAGTGGAGGGGATATCAGGAAGGAGGGGTGAGGAGTGGAGAGGGGATATCAGGAATGGAGAGAGGAGGAACAATGAGTGATTGAAAAAAAATGTACGAGGAAAGTTTAGGAAGGGAGGAAATAGTGAAAAGGAAGAAATAAAAAAGTTACACACACGGGATAGTTTTTCTTCATGTGTAGGATAAGTTATGAATGGTTAATGTACACGAGGAGGCCTTTTTTATAACGACCGTATTAAACATAAATAGTAAACATGCACGAGGATTTTTATCAAAACGATCTTGTACGTTAAGAATAGTTAATGCACAGGGAGATTGTTTACTAAAACGGTTGATTAAGTTAATAGTAAATCCACACAAGGTGTTTATTCTATAACGATTTCGGGTTCTAACTAATATATGTGCTTTTTTTTTTCCTAGCAGATAAATGGCGACCATGCATATTACGTTTTAATTAACATCTGAAAGTACGGTAATTCACGCAATTTAGTGAGAAGAGATTAGTCAGATTAGGAAATAGGAATGATTGTAGTTAATGTGAAAATTTGACATAATATATTTCATCTTTTCTAGGAGCTAAAAGTTGAATATGCTTATGACGTTTTCATTAACATATATATTTTTGATTTCGAATGTGACGATAGATAAAAAATTTAGTAACGAAGAATAAATGAGGTTAAAGAGATAAAAGATAAGTTGGCAGCATGAGGTCAAAAGAAATGTATGTTAACTGCACCAAAATGCATTTATTGCACAGATTTTATTATTGCGTCTCCAGAAACGAGTCACCTTTTCTTCATCATTATCACGGTGCGACAGGTTTGCTTTTAGAGCAAAGACACAATACTGTTGTCTTCCTCTTATATCATCGAAATACTGGCGCCTAAAAAGGAGTTATTGTTTATATTTAAATAACGACTTTTTCGTATTACTTTGCAGACTTCTTTCGACCATTGCTGCAAAACCCTTTTCTTTCCTCACAACCTTCGAAGAAACATTGTATTTTGACCGTACCTCTTCATATAAATATAAAATAAGAAAAAAACTAACTAAAACACAATCGGATGTTCTTTTCCCACATCGTTTTTTTTTTTTTAATATATACATTACGTACGTACTACAAGCCTACATTTAATATTTACAGAGAGGATCTAGGTTATAAGAAGTGTTCTCGGAAAACCTCCACAGTAAACTTCTTAGCGCCGATTCTCTTCCTCCTTGACTCGCGACGCTCACTGTACGGCAGGGATGAGCGCCCTGGCAATTAACGGTTCTGTGCCGGGAAGGCAGGTGTGAGGAGATATGGTTTGTTTGCTGTCTTCAGCACTGTCTACTCCCCACTATACTTGTGTTACTTACAGGTTTACTATAACTGCTTGTTTATTTGTTTTAGTATCTGCTTTCACCATTTACTTTATTTACAGATCTACTTGTCTGCGTTCATTATTTACTATACTCGTATTTATTCATTCAGATGTTTTCTTTCGTTCATACGTATAAATTTCTTAATGGACATGTTCAGCTATATGTTTATTTATGTATTTACTTATTACTGTATTTATGTTCTCTCCATTTACTTAACTACTTTCTAACACAGTCCACACTCATTTGTACGGTAAGAAGGGAAAAGAGGCACCGTGAATTCATTTTTATTTGGGTTGAATTTTCAAAGCTTACGCCCCAGTTAGAACATTTGTGATACACCGACGTACTTAATCACTCCCGCAACTCTTGGTCTGCACGCGTTAACCAATAATGATTCTGGAACTGATGACCGATTGAATGCGAGTCTATCCACACTGACTGAAAGTAAGAACTTAAGCTTGATTTGGTCGTGCCGGTGTGTGTGTGTGTGTGTGTGTGTGTGTGTGTGTGTACCCCAGATAGTTTAGTTAGATGACCTCAGGTGCCCTTGCCCTCTTAAACTTTACCAATACGCTGAAGTTAAGAGTCAACGGAAGAAATAATCGACCGAGAAAAACATACATCTATCAAGTGTCACTCTTTATCTTTACCAATAAACTGTAGGTAAGAAACAAAGAGATAAAAGAAAAAAGAAAAAAACAATATAGAACACATATTTATAAGACAGTTATCACCACCAAACATCTTTACACAAGTGTATCATTCTTAAGCTTTACCAATATACTGAAGCTTAGAGTCAAAGAATGAAAAAAAAAAAAGAAAAAAAAAGAAAACGATAGAAAAGCACGGAAACTCGTACTGTTGTCGTATCCCACCGACACAGAAAATTTCCTGCCAACACCTTTACCGGCCCGTCAAAATAGTGCATTACAAAGCCATTCTATCTTCCCTTTCTATTCTACTCTATTCTAGGCTGTTACATTTTCCCTTTCCCTATTGGTGGTGTTTGTGGTGGCGGCGGGGGGCGGGGCGGAAAATCTCTCGACAACCGCATGATGGAGAACTTTACAGATTCTCGTGATAGACTGACCGGTTAAAGTTTCTCCCGTTTTCCCTCGACCCACAAAAAACGGGTCACGGGGTTTGCTGAAGGGGAAACGTATCTAAGCTTTAGGCTACGGTTATTCTGGTGTATTTTCGGCTTTACTTTTTGAACCCTTGTAAGGATCGATTTGGACCTCATAAAATCCATTTTATGTGTTTGTTGTGTTAGTGTATTTGGGGGATGGGGTGGGGAGGGTAAGGGGACGAAAGTGGTGAGAGAACAGGAGGAGGAGGGAGGGGAGATTACGATGGTGAAGGAGGTAAGAGGGAAGAGAAAAAATGGACAGAAGAAAGGGATGGGGAGGGGGGGGGGGAAATTGATGGTTGGGTTAAGTGGTAGGTGAGAGAAAGCAAAGGGAAGGAATGGGGGGTAAGAAGGAAGGGGGAGAAGAAAGGGTGGTGGTGGAGGTACGAGGGAGTAGAGAAGAGGAGAAGGAAGGGAAGGGAGGGGGTTAACTGACGGCTGGGGTTAGTGGTGAGGGTTAATGATGGGATGGAAATCATGGAATGGGGTTAGAAGGAAGGATGAGAAGAACGAGGGCGGAGGAGGTAATAGAGGGAATTGATGAGGTAGAAGGCGGAGAGGGGAAGGGTAATGAGGTTAATGGTGGGTGGGGGAAAGTATGGGTAGGGAAGGGGAGGTAGGAAGGAGGGAGAATAAGAAGAAGGGAGCAAGTTGAGGGCGGAGGTAAGGTAATGGAGGGAAGGGGGTAAACTGATGGCTGAGGTTAGGTAGGTGATGGTGTGGAAGGAATGGGTGAGGTAAGGAATGGAAGGAATAAGTGAGTAAGGGGAAGGAATAGGGGCTAAGAAGAAAGGGAGGAGAAGAAAGGGGGGATTGGGTGAGGGAGAGTGATGAAGGAAGGCGATTTGGGGAGAAATGAGAGAGTAGTGGGGGTGGTGGCCGGCAGGAGGGGCGGGCAGGGGGGAGTGGCCAGTTACGGTATGAACGAAATAAGTCTTTGAAGAATATCTGTATAAAATGGAGAGGGAAAACAACAAAGACAACACAATGGAAAAATTAAAGTATAAGGATGGTGTCAGGGTGATGGGATAAAAGTAAATAAAATAAATCTTCAAAAACTGGTCAACAAATGTAAAACAAGACGAGAGCTTTGAGATAAAATGAAATAGATTATAAAGAATTGCTAAGTACTAAATGTGTTAGCAGGTAACAAAAGGGCAGGTAGGTAAGGGAAGATTAACGTAAATGAAATAGATCTTTAAACGGTTAAGCAGAGGGAAGAGGCAAAAACATCATGAAGAGACGAGAGGAATTAAATAAAAAAAATAATTAGGGATTAGAGAGAAATACAGAAAATCGAAATAATTAATCTTCAAAATCTTTAGAAAATAGATATATAAAAAAAATAATACGACAAAAAAACATAAGGAAAAAGAACTCAAGATAGAGAAAATAGCAGGTGAGAAGGTTAGGCAGCGATGTAGATGACGGGAAAAAAGAGGAGTTAAGAAAGTTGGCCCATAAGACCAACGGAGAGACGGAAAAAGAAAGTTAAAAATATTAAGAAAAAAACGTAATGGAATGCCGAAAATGAAGCCTGGCAGGAAGGTGCGATAGAAGCAGAAGAATGGGGGATATGGAACAGGGAGAGAAAGGCCGAGTGGATGTGAATGTGGAGGAAAGGAGAAAGAGGCAAAAAGGTGGGGGGGCACAGTGTGAATATATAAAAGAAAAAAAAGAAAAGGAAAAACGTGGATGTGAATGTGAAAGAATAGAAAACAACAAACAACGAGGGTAGAGAGTGAGTGTGAATGTAGAAAGAGGAAGAAGTCGGGATAGTGGGCGAGAATAAGGAAGGACAAAGAGAATAAGAAGTGATGGTTGGCTGCGAATGTGGAAGAAAAATGGATGAGAAAGAGAGAGTAAATAAAAAATGGAAGAAGAAAAAGAGTGGAAGAGTGGATGAAATAAAAGGAAGGAGAAAGACGAAGGATGAGTGCTGAATGAAGGAGGAAGAGGAAAGTAAACAATGTGAAAAAAATAAGAAAGAAAGACAAAAGAGAATGAAGAAGTATTGATTAAAGAGGAAAAGAGAAGATGATGAATACAGTAAAGAAAAGAATGAGGAAAGGAGAGAGGGCGAGACTGAGTGCAGAAAGAGGGTGAAGGAAGAGGAAGTGCTGAACGTGGAGGTGGGAAGAGAAAGGAAGAGGAGGAGGAAGAGGGAAGGCGAGAGTAGAGGTGAAAGGGAGATGAATGGGAAGCTTGATGGGAGGAGAGTGTGGAGGGCGGGACCGCAGCGGAGGTGGTGGAGATTAAAGGTGGAGGACAGGGAGAGGGAGGAACAGGAGAGGTGGAGGAGAGTGAAAACATAAGAGGTGGAGGACAGGGGAGGGAAGGACAGAAAAAGTGGTGGCATGTGGGGAGGAAAATATAAACAAACAAATATGTAATTAAATAAAAGCTACAACGAACCAAATTATCAACAGTAGCAGTCTTAGTTTATCTGTCTATTATGTGATTTAGTTGCAAATATTAGGAAGGAAAAGAAAAATATGAAATGAATACAAAGAAATTATAATCGCAGTCGGCACAAGAAAAATATTTAACTGATGCTTTACTTAGCGTGTTGGAGACAAGGGTGGAGGCGACCTAAATAACAGAAGGTAATGAGACGGAGCAAAGTTTATAAGAGGCAGAAGAATCAAAAGATCAAAGGATAGAGGTGAGGATAATGTTTTCGTGACGCGTGACAATTACTTTAAAAAATGCTGAAATAAAATTGCAAAGAGTGATAGAAGTGAATGCAAAAGGTATGGAAGGGAAACATGCCGGGAATAAATTCACAACTTATGTGAAATAATGTTTTCAGTAACGGATTATAATTGCTAAGGAGAGGACATGGTGTCGGCAAATTTGTTAAAAGATTGAAATTAGAGTAAAAAAATATACGTGTTGAGTTGCAAAGGCGTCCAGGAGGTGATTGCAAAGAGTAAGGAAGGGAAAAGTGTCATATATATCAACAACGAATAAGAAAGAATAAGGTTTTCAGTGACGGGTTTTCATTACTAAGAGAAGCAATGGCAGCGACAAGTTAATTACAACGCGGATTATTAGTTAACGCAAGGCGTGTGGACTGCAAGATGGTGTTATACGTAATGGCAACAGTGAAAATAATATATTTTACGCAGACGCATTTCAATTAGAATAAGAAAATATAAGTGGAGAAAAATGAGTAAAAGGTGATTTTTAAATATGTCGAAAAATAATGTATTAGGAAAATATGCACAACCAAATAAACCAAAAAGGTTTTTTATCGATGCGTTTTGACAAGTTATAAAACGAGAGTGAGGTTCCTTGATTTTATAAAAAAGTGAATGAGTGAGTAGAAAGAGAACAAGGCAGTGTTTAATTATACATTAGAAATATAAATGTAGGTTGAGGGCAGAGTATGTGGAAGAAAAGACATGTTAATAACACACATCCAGAAACAATAGACAGGAGCGAACACAATATTCAGCGATGCCTTCCTCAACGACTGCCGGCAGCCGTCCCGCCAGCCCTGCCGCAGCCAACCTTCGTCCATTAGTTATCAAGGCAAAAAGAGATCAAGCGTTAATATTTTTCCTCGTGCGCTTCGTCCTGTCCATTACCAAAGAGAACTTCACGACCAGAAACGCTACATTAAAAAAATCCATACTGTTCCCATTTGACGTAATACATTTTACGTTTTATTTTACTTATTTTCTACTTCTACTGAACTACGATTTTTTTTTTGCCACTGCAGAGAAAAAGTGTATCAGCACCACGCAAGACCCAATAAAACTTTTTCTCTCATCGTGCCACGCACCTTTTCTTCTTTAATCACATCATTCATTTCGTCAGTTTTTGTCGCTTTTTCACCTTCATTCACATTTTCAGGGCATCCTTCCAACTGTCCAGCTGTACAGTCCACACTTAACACACACCCTGTATGTTTCATTTTAGATAACACATAGATCAACACCCCAATACATTATATTTTCTTCAGCATGCCAGAAAAATAATCCATTGCTGTCAACATGCATTTGCACATATTCCACGCTCATCCTTTTCATTTTATCCTTACCTTCTCCTCCTCCAACTCCTCGCCTTCTCTTGATGATCCTAATCATACAAAACACAGACACCCCTAAAAGAGCACGATCTAATTCCTTTCCATTCCATTTTCTGTTGCAAAACGACGATATGCCTGGAAAAGAAAATACAAATAATACAAAAAAAAAGACACCCGATCCCCTCCAATCCCATTTTCTATTGACGAAGGACGTGAGGAAGCGGAAAAAAAACTAAAAAGAAAACGGACCAAAAAACACATGAGAAAAAAAAGAGAAAACGACAGACACCAACGGGGTCCTAAACTCTGACCTCTCAGTCTGTGCCGAAACGAAGGCAGAACAGTATGGCGGGAAGGGTGTGTCGGGCAGGGCCGGGGCAACACAGGGACGGGAGGCGCGGCAGGGTGCTCAGACCTCTCCTGACCCCGCACGGAAGGCGCGGAGTGGCTGGCCTCGCCCCTGTCCTCACCGCCCGCCCCGCACACACCAAATTAGGTCTTGGCTCCGGCAGCGACCGCCCCGATTCGCATTTCCACCTACCTGCCTACCTACCTACCTACCTACCTACCCCCCCCCCCCCTCTCTCTCTCTCTCTCTCTCTCTCTCTCTCTCTCTCTCTCTCTCTCTCTCTCTCTCTCTCTCTCTCTCTCTCTCTCTCTCTCTCTCTCTCTCTCTCTCTCTCTCTCTCTCTCTCTCTCTCTCTCTCTCTCTCTCTCTCTCTCTCTCTCTTTTCTTTCTTTATTTTTACATCTTACATATTGTAAATGTGTACATATATGTTGATGAGCGGGCAACGGCCCGCCGCTGGGGGGAGTGTCAGGGCCACCCTGGTGGCTGGTCAGGTCACATTACACCCTACTCCCTACAGGGGGAGTATGGTGTGCGGTCAGCGTGGAGGAGGGGCGGTCTGTACCACCTCCAGGAGTCGCGGTAGTGTCGTCTGGGCCCGCCGGAGCACAAGGGCGGCTCTCGCCTCCTCGTCCTGCGGGTCCTCGGTGGGCTGCTGTCTGAGCTGGGCCGTGGCGGGGCAGTACAGCAGGTAGTGGACCAGGGGGCGATGAGCGACGGCTTCGCAGTGCTCACACTGCCGGCCCGCGAAGTCGTTCCTCATCTCCTGGAGCGTGCGGTAGCCAAGCCGGAGGCGGTGCAGCGTCACCTGGTCCGCCCTATCCAGCTCCCGGCCGGGGTGAAGTGGCCGGTGGTCGGTGGCCCTGGCGTACCAGGCCCCCTGCCGCGAGTGCCGCTCAGCCTGCCTGTGTAGGTCCTCTGCGGAGCCGGCGGCAGCGCGTCTGGCCTGCTCTTTAACCTGCTGCAGGCTGGGCAGGACATCGCTGGTTATGGCTGGCATGCTGGTGGCTGCACGGGCCGCCGCATCGGCTGCCTCGTTCCCACGCAGGCCTACGTGGCTGGGCACCCAGTTGAGTTTGACGTGCCGCCCCTGTGCGGCGATGCTCTGGGTAAGGCCCAGGATGGTGGTGACGAGCCGCACGTTGTCAGCCGGTGGACGCCATTGCTGCAGGACCTGCAGGGAGGAGCGGGAGTCGGTGTGCACGACAGGCCTCTCGGTGCTGCAGGGCGTGCTCCAGGGCATGCTTGATGGCCAACAGCTCGGTTTGTAAGGTGGAGCAGTGATCTGATGTCCTCCACGACAGCGTCTCTCTGCCGGTGACGACCGCCGCGCCTGTCGCGCCTCTCTCTGGGTCGACTGAGCCGTCGGTGTAGTAGACGGCACAGCTCCCCACGTTGGCCTGAGCCACCACCATGAGCGCGTGCTGCAGGAGTTCCCCCTGTGTGCACCGCGCCTTGCTGGCAGGCAGCTCTCTTATGATGATCTCGGCGGTGGGGGGCTGCCACGGAGGTGGCGCGACGTAGGTGGCGGCTGGACGGTCAGGCCCCTCCCGCCGCAGGTGGTCGAGATGGGGTAGGGGGCTGGCAGCCTCAGCCACCTTCAACAGCCAGGTCCTGCCGGTGAACAGGTCTCGCCTCTGTGGCAAGACTCTGCAGAGCGCCGCTCGTGCCACCGACTCCCTGTCTTGGTGGAGGGCCTTGGCCACTCGGCAGGCGACGATCTGCTGGACCCTGCTGGCCAGGGGCACGAGGCGGGTCTCGCTCTGCATGACACCGCTGCTGGCCCAGCCCGGCGCCCCGAGCATGGTCCTCATGGCCTTGTTTTGGACTACTTCGATCCTCCTTTGCTGTGTGGGGGACAGCGCAATGAGGACAGGCGCACTGTAGTCGATAAGTGCCCGCACAGCCTGCACGTAGAACAGACGCAGGACTGGAAACGTGGCGCCTGCACGAGTTCTTGTCATGGCCCTCATAACGTTCAGCCTCGCCTGGGTCCTCTCCCTCAGGTATGTGGCCTGCTTGATGAAGGACAGGCCCTTGTCGAGCCACACCCCCAGGTACTGGTAGGCGGGGGTCCAGGCCAGCCTGACGTCTTGTATGAAGAGTTGGGCGTCCGGGGGGGCGGCCTTGAACATCATGGCCCTAGACTTCTCAGCTGATACCTTGAGCCCCAGCTCCCTGCACTTTTCGCTGACAAGATCGAGGGCCTGCTGGGCCCTGGCGACCTTGTTGCCGGGACCAGTGACGACCAATACAAGGTCGTCGGCGTAGCTGAGAAGAGCGGCGCCCTCCCGGAACGGCAGGCTGACCAGCTGGTCCATCAGCATGTTGAAGAGGGAGGGACTGAGGATTCCGCCCTGTGGTGTGCAGTTTTCCAGCTCCCGATATGCGGAGCGCAGCCCCTGGAACCTGACTCTGGCGCGCCTGCGCTGGAGGTAGTCCTCAATCCAGGAGATGAGCCGTCCCTGGATGCCCTTGCGCACGAGCGCAGCCAGGATAGCGTGAGCGCTGGCAAGCTCGAACGCCTTCTCCAGGTCCAGGAAGACAGCAACGGCAGGACGGTTGTCGACGAGGCTCAGGAGGGCCATGATGCTGTCAGAAGTGCCCACTCCTCTGGTGAAGCCAAATACGTGCGGGTGCAGGGGCCCCAGGCGCCACTGCAGTCGAGTGAGTATCATCCTCTCCGCAGTCTTGGCCGTGCAGCTCATCAGAGAGATAGGACGAGGCTTGGTGGGCTCCCTGGGCTTGGGTATGGGCTGTATGTCCGCCTTCTTCCACGCGACGGGAAGGCGGCCTTCCCTCCAGGAGTGGTTGATGAGGGCCAGTACTGCCTCATCTCCGGCAGGCCCGACCTGAGCCAGCATGGAGTACGTGATGCCGTCGGCGCCAGCCGCAGTGTCTCGTCCCTTCCTGGCCTGCACCAGCTCGTGGCGAGTGAAGGGTTGGTCGCTGACGTCCTGTCTGCCCCGCGCCGCCGCGATGGCAGCCACGCGCCCCGGCCTGAGGTCGGCCTGAAGCCGACGCACTTGCGCTGGAAGCTGCACGCTGGAGCCCCGCGAGACGAACATGTCCACCAGCCTCTCAGCTTCCTGCTGTGGCTGGGGGTGCGCGGGAGGTCGACTCGGTCTCTTTCCGGAGGCAGTGTTGATCTTGGCCCAAAGGTCGCCCAGGCTGGTGTGCTGATTGAAGCTGGCGCCTCTTTGACGCGCCATGTAACGCGGCGGGCGTGCTGCACCACCTCCCGCAGCAGCTCAAGGTTGGTGGGGGTCGGCCGCCTCCGGTAGAGTTTTCGGTGGATGTTGACAAGGTGGTTCTGCTCCCGGACCTCTTCGTTGAAGAACCACCAATCCCTTCGGTAGCGGTAACCAGGGGCCTTCCTAGGGATTGCTGCCTCCGCTGCCCTCTCGACGGCCGCCGTGAAGTCTCGTTCACGATGGTCCAAGTCATCCGCCGGCTCATACGTGCCCCACCAGTGGCTGAGGGCGTCCCGGAACTTGAACCAGTCCGCCTTTTTAACGTCCCACCGGGGCTGGGGAAGAGGCAGTGGCGGCAGGCCCACTCTCAGGGTGGTGGAGAGAGCGTAGTGGTCGCTGGTCAGCGTGGGGTGAACCCGCCATGAGGAGCCTGTTGCCAGGGCACGAGAGACCAGCGTTAAGTCTAACCTGCCCCCGCGGACGTGGGTGGCCTCTCCGTTGTTGAGGAGCACTACTTCAGGAAGGTCCTCCAGCACGGCTGCCAGGTGTCGACCCGCGGGGTTCGGGCGGGAGACGGACTGCAGTATCGGGTGGTGGGCGTTGAAGTCACCGGCCACAAGCATGTTGACGTGGGTGGCAAGTGACAGCACCTCACCAGCCTCCAGTTGCCTCCCCGGGCCGCTGTAGATGTTGTAGATGGCCACCTCGAGTCGTGGAAGCTGCAGTTGCACAGCAACAACGTCTACGCCCTCACCGCAACTCACTGGGTCCGTGATCCTATGGTGCGGAATGCTGCTGCGCACGATCACCATGCAGCCGCGTCTTCCTCCCGCCCCGCACGGGAGAGTGTACAGTGTAGCCCGCCAGCCTCCACTCAAAGTGTGCTGGCACCAGTGTTTCTTGCAGGAGCACTAAGTCAAGGTCCTCCTCCACAATGGCCTGGAGAATCTCAGGCCTTTTGTTGCGCAGCCCCTGCACGTTCCACTGGAGCACCCGGAGGCTGTCGAGCTGTGTGTAGTTCCTGTGGTTACGCTCTTCCATCGTCAGCGGAGTCGTGGTTGCTGCTTACGGTGCTGGCGGGTGAGATGGTGAGTTCTGCGTCGGCTCTGAAGGCGTCCATCATCTCCTGCCTGATGACGGCCTCGAGCTCCCCCGTGCCGTCGGGGAGGCCGGTCATCTCACCCAGGATTCGCCTCATAACCCGCGCCATAGCGCAGGCCATCCTCTCTAGGACGTCTCCGGAAACGCCAGGCACCATCCACCCCGACGATTGGTCAGGAGACGGGGACGGGGTTGGGGCAGGTCTCTGCTCTGCGGGCGTGGCCATGGCCATGACATTCGTGGCCGGGGCGAGGGCGAGAGCTCCGTTCACTTCAGGCTGCGACGAGGGGGCGGAAGACGAGGGTGGGACCGGCGCCGACCCTGCGGGCGCGGACAGGGCGGCAGGAGCCTGTGCTACCGGCTGTTGTTGTTGTTGTCGTAGTCTCTGCTTCCGCCTTGCTGTCTTCCCGGGCCGGCGTGCGGACTGTGGCTGCTGCTGCTGCCGCCCCTGCCGTTGCTGATGGTGATGTTGCTGTTGTTCCTGCACCTGGCTGGCAGTGCCCTGGGAGGTCTGGGCGGCCCAGGTGCGGGAGACAGGTCCCTGGGCGGACGGAGGCGGAGCCCCCCAGGCTGGGCGGGTTGGCGGAGGGGCGGGGACAAAGCGATCTCGCCGCGCCTCACCGCGCTGGAGCAGGACTTGCTGGTGCTGCTGCCGCCCTTCACCACGCTGGTCACCCCCCTGCGGGTGCCGCCCCCCAGCAGGAAGCCGGCGTAGTCGCTCGGGGCACCGCAGGTTCCAGGCGTGATGCTTTTTGTCGCAGTTGGGGCACTTGGCTGCGGTGACTGCTTTGGCCTTGAGCTTTTGAATGCAGTCTTCCGTGGCGTGCGGCTGGCTACACACGCCACATTTGACAGGGAGACTGCAGCGACCCTGAAGGTGATTGTACCGCTGGCAGCGGTAGCATCGCAGGGGCTCCTTCCCGTAGCTCCGGAGCGGGAACCTGCCCCACACCCCCAGGTCCAGCCTCTCCGGGACCACGCCCACGTAGTCCACCAGGACCTGGCGAGTCGGTGCTTTGTCTCGGACGGCACGGAGCCGCTCTGCAGAGGCCACGTGGGGGTGGTCTCGCACGGCCTCTATGGGAAGGTCCAGCGGGTAGCGTTCCATCACAACCTTGGTACGCTTGTCCCTGGGATCCATCAGCACAAGGCGGGCCGCTGGGTTGCCGGTCTCCGCCAGGGTACACATCCTGGCAGCACTGTCGTGGTTCTTGGGGGTGAGGACGTACTCCCCCAGCAGGTTGGGCCTGATGTCCATCTTCACGTCAGGGAGGGCCTTCTGAAGGGCAAGGATGGCCTGGTACTGGTTGGCGCACCCTCTCAGGTCACCAAGCTTGAACCTGGGTCGGCCGCCCTGCGCTCCCTTTCCTCGGGCGCCAACCACCGTCCATGGCGGCTCGGCGGCTTCGCAGCTGGGATCAGACTCACTTCCCTCAGTCACGAGAGGGTAGGGGAGCCCTTCCTCCTCAGGGGCCATCATCCTGAGGGCCTTTTTCGGTGTGGCGGTGTCAGATGACGGGGACAGGACCAGCGTCCTTTTCCCGGTCATTCCGAGCGCGGCGCGGCACTGAGTCACGCGAGGGGGAGGGGAGGGACAAGGGGGAGGGGTCATTGGGCGCGGTGCTGGACAAAGGGGCGGCAGGGAAGGAGACACACGAGACCTAGACAAGGGGTGGCGGGGAGGGGTCACTAGGC
>NC_066509.1:22119740-22174537 GCF_024679095.1 Eriocheir sinensis
AATAATATGAAATGACCAAGAAAGAACATGATCAAGAAGAGTAATAATTTAGGACATCAATGAGTATCAATAAGTAACAGCAATATGAAGAAAAAAATCAACAATTTCCTTCCTTCACAGCCGCCAATGAACGTGTTGATGTGCAAGGGAGGTTTGTGTGGAAAACAGGGTGAAGGCGAATAACACACACACACACACACACACACACACACACACACACACACACACACACACACACACACACTGATTCACCGCTATCGCCGCTTCTACTGTCACGCTTATAATGCCATGACCGTTTTTCACTGTTTAGACACTTCAGAGGGAGTTTATACCCCCTCCCCCCACTCCCCTGTCCCCTCTTTCCTTCCCCTTCCCCCTACCACATCTCTTCCTCTCTCCCTGTCGACTCTTTTCCTCCTTTTTCCATTTCCCCCCCCCCCTCTGCCCCTGTCCCTTCTTTCTTCCCCCTTTCCCTTCTGCCACACTTCCCCCAACCCCTGCCCCCTCTTCCTTTCCCCTTCCCCCCCAACCAATCCTCCCTCTTTCCCTCTTACTCTCCTTCATGATCCCTTTTCTCTACCTGCATTCTCTCTTATCTCTATCTCAATCCCTCTCACTGCCTCTCTCTCCTCTCCCCTTCTTCCCTCACCCATCCGGTACATCCCATCACCCTCCTCTCATCAAAATAATTCATACTTTTCTCTTCCCTTCTCTCTTATCTCGCCCTTAACTCCTCTTCTCCTTCCCTTTTTCTATTACCCCCTTCCTTTCCCTTCCCCTCCCAATTCTATCTAGGTCGAACAGTTTTTTGAATTGCAAACCAACTCAAGAACTAAAAACAACGGTGTACCCATTCAAGTTAGGCGATGTAGCACAGACATTGGAAGGAGATTCTTCTCAAACCGAGTCATCCGCCATTGGAACAATTGTCCTTTGGAAGTGGTAAATACGAATACCTTCAACTCCTTGGAAAATTTAATAGACTAGTATAATTTCGTTGCGCCAGGAATAAATTGAATAGCGAAGTGCTTTCATCTGCTCTGCGACACCAAGTGACTGTCGAGCAGATTAAATCACCAAAGCTGAGAACCTCATAATAAGCCAATAGACTTTGTTGCTTGCATTTCCATGTTTACATGTTTACTCCCTTCATTCCATTATCTGCCTTAACCTTCCTCACAATCCTTCCCCCTTCACCCCTATGCCCCCTTCTCCCCTCAAGCCCCCAACACCCCCTTCCATACAGAATACCTACTCCCATTCCCTTCCCTTTCTGCTGTCGACCCTCCCCTCCTATCACTGCTCACTCCCCACCCTCACCTCATTCCCCTATTTTCAACCCATCCCTCTCCTTTGATGAAAGAGAATGCTACTGCCGAAGCCAGCACACAGTACCACAACAGCCTCAGAGCTTGTCGCAGCCTTATTCGGAGTAGCAAACGCATCTATGAAAAGCAAATAGCTCGCGAAATCAAAACTAACTCCAAGAAAATCTTCACGTACATAAGATCGAAAATGAAAGTAAAATCCAATATTGATCCCCTGGCAGACGAGACTGGATCTGTAACTCAGGACAGTAAAGAAATGGCCAGAATCCTCAACAGTAACTTCGCATAAGTATTCACAGTCGAGGACATCGAAACCATTCCCGAGGGCCCTGACCCTATGAGTGAGATCACGCCCCTGGAAATTGACTCAATATGCGACCAAGAAGTAAAAAAGTACCTGGACAAACTCGACACGAACAAGTCAACGGGACTCGACAGTTTGTCCCCGCGGTTATTATAAGAGCTTAAACAACAAATACTTCAACCACTCACTAACATATTCAACCGGTCAGTTCAACTGAACAAGGTCCCGGAAGACTGGAAGATGGCGAACGTAACACCGATTTTCAAAAAAGGAGACAAAAGCGTTGCATTAAACTACAGGCCCATAAGTTTGACATCAGTGGCAGGAAAAATACTCGAAAAGATTATTAGAGATAAACTTGTTAAGTTTCTAAAAAACAATAATATAATCTCCGACACCCAGCATGGCTTCAGAAACAAGCGCTCCTGCCTAACGAATTTATTAGACTTCTTCCAAGGTATATATAAGAACTGGGATGCCCACATCCCCAGTGATGTTATATACCTGGACTTTCAGAAAGCCTTCGACAAGGTACCGCACGAGCGACTCCTTAAGAAACTGCACTCGCCGGGCATTGGAGCCAATCTGATCGCGTGGATAAGAGATTGGCTCACCGACAGAAAACAACGAGTACTACTCAAAGGACAGCCTTCCGATTGGCTTTCAGTCACTAGTGGAGTGTTTCAAGGGTCAGTGCTGGGACCCACTCTCTTTATCATATATATCAATGACCTAGAATCAGGACTGAAATCCACAATATCGAAATTTGCAGATGACACCAAGGTGGGTGGAGAGGCCCTCACAAAGACCGACTGCGAAATCATTCAGAAAGACCTCAATCACATTATCGAATGGTCGGAAAAATGCCAAATGTCTTTTAATGTTGACAAATGCAAAGTCATGCACATTGGGTCCCAAAATAGTAACCACACATACATCATGAATGGGAGACCTCTGCAGGCGATGCAGGAGGAAAAGGATCTTGGAGTCACTATCAGCAGTGACCTGAAACACGCGAATCACTGTAAAAAATCATACAGCAAAGCCAACACTATGCTTGGGTTCATAGAGAGGAACTTCGAGTGTAAAACACCAGACGTGATGCTATCCTTGTATAATTCCATGGTAAGACCGCACCTCGAGTATGCAGTACAGTTCTGGTCTCCTAATTACAGAAAGGACATTGCTTTACTGGAAAGGATTCAACGACGCGCCACAAAGATGATTCCAACCTTAAGGGCTCAACCGTACGAGGAACGACTCAAGCGACTCAATCTCTTTACATCGGAGAAAAGACGCTTACGAGGGGATATGATTCAAGTCTTCAAGTATCTGAAAAAGTTCAATAACGTCGATTACTCCAAATTCTTTGAACTGCAAACCAACTCAAGAACTAGAAATTACGGTTTACCCATTCAGTCGAGTCGATGTAACACAGATATTGGAAGGAGTTTCTTTTCAAACCGAGTCATCCGCCACTGGAACAATCTTCCCTCAGAAGTAGTAAATGCGAATATCATCAACTCCTTCAAATATAGAATCGACCGTCATTTCGCTGCGTCGGGAGTAAACTGAATAACGAGGGGCTTTCATCTGCTCCTCAATATCGAGGTGCTTTTATCTGCTCATCAAGCCCCAAGTGGCGGTCGAGCAGATTAAATCACCCAAGCGGGCAACCTCGTAATGAGCCAATAGGCTTTCTGTTGCCTGCATACCCATGTTTCCATGTTTCCCCCACATCCCCTCCCCCTCCCTTTCTCATCTCCCCATCAATGCAAATTAGTCACCTGATATTCATGTGCCCCCCATCGCCCCATCCATCCTCCCTCTCCTCTACCTGACACCACAATAGCCCCTTCCCCTCCCCCCTCCCAATTATCTTGTCCCTTTCCTATCCCTTTCTCGTCTCCCTTTATTCATAGTCAAATGAAAGGGAACGGAAAAAAAAGATATGAAGTTTTAAAGAGATGGAGGAAGAGAAAAAAATTATAAAGGGTTGCATATTGTTTTTAATCCTTCTTCGTTCTTGTGGTAGGAGGGGAACGGGGTACTACATATACGAAGGGCCACATACATATATTTTATCGAAGGAAATGAAAGGTGGAAGAGATGGATGAAAAGAAAACATAAACGGTCACGTATACTTTCCAGTCCTCCTTCTTTCGGGTACTAGGAAAGGAGGGGGGTTCGGGCACTCCATATACAAAAGATCACAAACATACATTCTTCCCTCCCAAAGCCTTGATCTGCAGAAAGGCAACAGTAATGGCGGCCCAAACGTCGACTTCCAGCACTTGACGTCTGGCTCGGGCCGCGGCCTGCACTGAATGCGAAAATTAATATCATCCTCCTGTCTAGTCACGCATGCAGGGAGAATGGGGGAGTTGTCTTTTTTTTTTTTTTTTTTTTGCCATCAGCCCTGGCTGGGCTATTAAGACAGAGGGAGAGAGGAGGAAGAGCGAGGGAAGAGAGGGAGGGAAGGAGAGGAAGGAGGGGGAGAGGTGGAAAGGGTGACGCAGAAAGTGTTGAGGACGAGGAGGAAGAAAGCAAGAGGAGGAGGAAGGGAGTGATGCGGAAGTAGAAAGAGTAACATGCGGAAAGAGATGTGAGGGAGAGGAGGAAGAGGAAAGGAAAGGGGGTGGAGAAGGGAGGAGGGAGGGGGAGAGGTGGGAAGAGTGAGCAGAGAATGTTGAAGATGAGAAGGAAGAAAGAGCAGAGGAGGAGGAAAAAGGAGGTGATGACGAAGTAGAAAATGTGAGTGGAAGGAAACGAGTGAGAGGAAGAGGATAGAGTGTAAGAGGAAGAGGAAGGGGTAAAGAATGGTGGAGTTGGAGTGATAAAAAGTGGAAGATGTGGTAGATGAGTGTGGGAGGGAGGAAGGGGGAGAAAAAGTAGATGGGGAAGGAGAAAGTGAGGAAAGTAAGAGGATGGAGTGTAAGAATGGAGTGAGAAGTAGAAGGAAAGGCGAGTGAAAGAATAGAGAAAGAATAGGAGAAAGGGGAAGGAAAAAAATATCAAGAGGAAAGAGAAAAGAAAACGAAAAGAGAAAGAAGAGGAAATAGGGGAAGGAGACAAAGCATGGAAGAATAGAGAAATGAACTAAGAAATAAAAAAAGAAGATAAGAAAACAAAGAGATGAAGATGCTGCTGGAAGGTAAATTACGAACTGTTAAAGAGACAAAAGGACGGAACGATTCATAAATAAGAGAAGGATGGGAGAAGAGACAAAGACGAATGCAGACAGAAGAGGAAGAGAAGAGAAAAAAGGGAAAGAACACCGGGAAGTAAGTAAAGAGATTAAGGAAGCCAAATAAAGATATGGAAACAAACGAGAGAGAGAGAGGGGGGGGGGGGTTGAGGAATGCGAGTCAAGAGGAAGTGTGAGGTGTTTACGAAATCGGCAAAGATTTGTCCCTCGAGTTACTTATTTAATCCTGACGCGTGAAGAAAGGAAGGAAGGAAGGAAGGAAGGAAGGAGGGAAACATGAAAACATGGACTAGCAGGCAGCAGAAAGCCTGTTGGCTCTTTACTAGGCTGCCTGCGTTCAGTGATTCAATCAATCCGTTTGCCATAGGAGTGGCTTGCAGGGAAGGATTAAAGCACTTGTGTATCTACTCTTGAGAACGTTCAGTTCACTCCCGATGCAGCAAAGTGGCGATCAATGCGTTTCTTGAAGGAGTTGATGGTCTCGGCGCTAACCACTTCTGCAGGAAGGCTGTTCCAGTGGCGAACAACTATTCGAGAAATAACTCCTGCCGATGTCGGTATTGCATCGCTTTGCTTGAATTGTTTTTCCGTTGTTTCTTGTTCTCAGGTTGGTTTGTAGCGTGAAGAGTTTGGAGTGATCAACGTTGCTGAGCTTGTTCAGGTACTTAAAGACTTGTATCATGTCTCCCCGCAGGCGTCTCTTTTCCAACGTGAAGAGGTTGAGTCGCTCGAGTCGCTCTTCATAGGGCTTCGTCCTCAGTGATGGTATCATCTTCGTGGCGCGGCGCTGTACTCTCTCAAGTAATTCAATGTCTTTCCCGTAATTAGGAGACCAGAATTGCACGGCGTATTCCAGGTGGGGCCTTACCAGCGAATTGTACATGGATAACATAACTCCCGGCGTCTTGTATTCGAAGTTCCTCGATATGAACCCAAGCATTGTATTGGCTTTCTTACAGGCGGACTTGCAGTGTTTTATTTGTTTCAAGTCACTGCTGATGGTGACCCCGAGGTCTCTTTCCTCTTGCACAACATGTAGTGGTTCGCCACCCATGTGGTATGTGTGGTTGCTGTTTCTGGATCCGATATGCATTACTTTACATTTGGCAGTGTTGAAGGACATCTGCCATTTTTCTGACCACCGAGTGATCTGGTCCAGGTCTCTCTGGATAATTTCGCAGTCTGCCGTTGTGATCCAATTTTCTGTATCACTTGCTCTTTCTTTTTGTATCCGTGTGTGTGTGTGTGTGTGTGTGTGTGTGTGTGTGTGTGTGTGTGTGTGTGTGTGTGTGTGTGTGTGTGTGTCACTTTGGTATTCATCCAGCGCTCATCTCTTTCCTTTCAGTTGTTATTCAATTCGTTTTATTTCTTCCGCTCTGTTTTAAAACATTCTCGTTTCTCTGTTCGCTGCTTCGTTAGTCTCTTAGTCAAGCAATCCGTCGGTCAGTCGTCCAGTTTGTCTGTCTGTCTATATGAAGCTTATTTATGTCTCTCCCTATTTTTTCTGCTTATCTGTCAGCGTGTCTGCCTGTCTGTCTGTCTGTCTGTCTACCTATGAATCAATCTGCATTTGGCTTTTTGTCTGTTAGGCTGTCTGTCTGTCTCTATATCTGCATTTGCCTTTCTGGCCGTCTCTCTCTCTCTCTCTCTCTCTCTCTCTCTCTCTCTCTCTCTCTCTCTCTCTCTCTCTCTCTCTCTCTCTCTCTCTCTCTCTCTCTCTCTCTCTCTCTCTCTCTCTCTCTCTCTCTCTCTCTCTCTCTCTCTCTCTCTCTCTCTCTCTCTCTCTCTCTCTCTCTCTCTCTCTCTCTCTCTCTCTCTCTCTCTCTCTCTCTGTGCCAGCGGGGTCGTGCACGGCAGGAAACGTTTCAGGCTTCGCTAAACTACAACCTTGACTCGCGAGGCTCAGGGCGGAGAAAAGAGAAAAGAAAAAAAGAACAGCACGGAAAGAAAAAAAATACAGCACTTATGAGATATAAAAGCCAAAGCAATGAGAGAACGAGCACAAAAAGGAGAGACACTTTCACACCTTTGCTCTAAAAATAGAGAAAATGATGAATAGCAAATAGATAAATAAATGTCATAATACTTATAGATGAAAGAGGTAGAAGAAAAAAATTAAACACATGTAAATCTTCACCTTCCTCCCTCACCTACCCACCCACCCAAAAAAAACAGGAGAAAAAAAAGGAGGAAAAGTTGGAGTTTCGTTTAGTCGGCGCAACATCTGTGGTCATATGCCGCAGAGAGACAGAAGGGGAAGGAATTACAGGAGAAGGGAACAGATCCCAGGAGACGGGACACAACCCCCGATTAATATCTGGTACCGATTTACTGTTGGGTGGACAGGGGCGTAGGGTATCGGAAAAGCCGCCCAAATTTTTCCACTCCTACCGAGAATCGAACCCGGGCTCTCTCGGTTGTGAGCCGAGTGTGCTAACCACTGCACCACGAAGCCCCCACAAAAAAGGAGGAAATAGTGTAAAAAGAAGAGTAGGGAGAAACACAAGAATGGGAAGGAGTGAATAAAGAGAAAAAAAAGAGAATAGTGGGGAGAGAGAGTTATGTGGCGGATGGGAAAAAAGGGAATTGTGAAAGAAGGGGACGCTGCTGAGGGGACAAAGGGTGAGAGGGATAAAGAGGGGAAAGAAAGGTGCAAAGGGAAGTGCACGGAGGAAGACAAGAAGGAAAGGACAAAGGAAAATTAGGTAAGAATTGTGTTTGGACACGACTGAGGCTTGAGGAGGAAGGGAGGGAAGAAAGGAAAAAAAGGGATGCAGATGAATGAGAAAAAGAAGATGAATAGGGAGAGAAAAAACATGTGAAAAAGGGCAGAACAGGAAAGAAGAAAAGAAAGGAGGAATATGGAAAAGTATTTTTTGTCTTTTTTATCAATTAATCCTCCTCTTTCACTTCATTTTAGTTTGACTTTAATTTCGCTGATTTCCTGCCGAGGAAACATCTGGCGGCGAAAGACGATTAATATTCTTGTGTAAATACGAAGAAAAGAACATTACGGAATACTTCACATTGTTACAAGTTATGATTTTAATCCATATTTTTGAGGGAAAACCGGAAGTTATTACAGAAACGATTACTACTTCATTATTACGATGGAAACTGTGTGTGTTTGATGGTCACACACACACACACACACACACACACACACAAACTTTTATATTTCTGAGTTATGACCGATTACACACACACACACACACACACACACACACACACACACACACACACACACACACACACACACACAAACACACACACACACACACACACACACACACACACACACACACACACACACACACACACACACACACACACACACATAAACTTTTATATTTCTGAGTTATGACCGATTACACACACACACACACACACACACACACACACACACACACACAAACTTTTATATTTCTGAGTTATGACCGATTACACACACACACACACACACACACACACACACACACACACACACACACACACACACACACACACACACACACACACACACACACACACACACACACACACACACACACACACACACACACACACACACACACACACACACACACACACACACACACACACACACACACAAACTTTTATATTTCTGAGTTATGACCGATAACACACACACACACACACACACACACACACACACACACACACACACACACACACACACACACACAAACTTTTATATTTCTGAGTTATGACCGATTACACACACACACACACACACACACACACACACACACACACACACACACACACACATAGCTATTCACGTCGTGGTCATGTTATCAAACTTTATGAACAAAAAATTTATCTCTTCTTAAACGCCCAACTTTAAAGCACCCAGTACATTGTTCCGATCCACGCATCCACTCAGCCTCGAACACGTGTCCATCCAGTCAACCATCCTCACCTGTCTATCAGTGACGCAATCCAACTTCACCAACCATCCACCCGTACAACCAATCCACCATTACAACCAATCCATTATTACAACCAATCCACCATTACACCATCACGGGCCATTGCCAGACGTATGTTATGATTAAAAGAGACGCGGTTTGTTGCGGCAGTAATAAACATGAAGCTCAGGTGAGTCCCTTTACTTGGTCGCCAGCTCGTTAATTAGTGACCGCAGATGAGCGCCGGACAGGTGGAGGAGAGGCGGCGGGTCATGATTGCTGGTCTGTCTCTCTGTCTGTCTGATTGTTTTCCCGTCTGTTTGTCTTTTAGTGTATGTTTGTCTATCTGTCACTGTCTGTGTTTGTTTATCTTTTTTGACGCTCTTCCTGTCTTTTCGTTGCTGTCTGTCTGTCTGAGTCTGTGTCTGATCGTAGGTTTTTATCTCTTTATATATCCTCTCTTTCCTTACATTCGTCTAGTTTTTTTTCTAATTTTAATCTTTCTTCTTTATTTCATTTTTTTCTCTCGTTCCTTTCCTCTATTTCCTTTTCTTTCCTTTTCCGTTCCACTCGTAATCCTACCTCTCAAATAACAGTGTCCGTTATTTTTTTTTTTCGTGTGCGTGTGTGTGTGTGTGTGTGGGGGTGGGTGGGTGTGTGCATGCGCATGAATTTTATAGTTATATTTTTCTTTCTCTATTTATCTATCTATTTCTTTCTCTAGCTTTTCTACCATATTCCTCTATTCCTTTGCTTCCCTCACACTCTCTTCCAGCCCTCCCTCCACTCTTCCCTAAACAAACTTTCGCCTCCAAACTGTCTTGCCCCCTCACAAAGGCACCCAACCCCTTTTTCTACCCCAATCCCTATCCTTCCCTCCTTGCCCTCCTCCTTCCCCACACTACCTCTGCCTTCTGCATCAAACTATCCCCTTTCCCAAATTCCCCTCTACCCCTTCCTCCTCCTCGCCCCCCCCACACCGCTGCCTCCACCACCAAACAAACCCTCTGCCCTTTCCCTCTCTACCCCTTTCTCCTCCCCCACCTTGACTCCTCCACCAAACCAACCCCCTTCCCCCCTCTCCCTCCGCAGGTGCCGCCCACAGAACCCTGGAGGCGGATCAGCTGTGTCCCACCTGTCCTTACTTCCTGCCCACGTCCGTCGAGGTCACCACACCTGTGGGCATCCCAGCCAACCTCACCTGCGGCGTCAGGCAGCTCGGGGACAGGAAGGTGAGAGGGAGGAGGGAAAGGGGGCGCTGAGTTCACCTATTTGTTCGTGTTTGGGTTTTCGTGTGTAAGAGCTGGAGTTCACCTAATGATTCCTGTTCTTGGGTGAAGAAGGGGAAGAAGGTGAGGAGGTGAGGGGACGAAGAGGCGACAGGAAGGTGAAAAGAGAGGAGAGAAAAGGAGCTCTGAGTTCACTCATTCCTTTCTTATTCCTACTTTTCCTGTGTGTTGGTTGGATGAAGGAGACAAAGCGAGAAGAGAGGAGAGGAAAGGAGCTCTGAGTTCACCCATTCCTTTCTTATTCCTAATTTTCCTGTGTGTTGGTTGGATGAAGGAGACAAAGCGAGAAGAGAGGAGAGGAAAGGAGCTCTGAGTTCACCCGTTCCTTTCTTATTCCTAATTTTCCTGTGTGTTGGTTGGATGAAGGAGACAAAGCGAGAAGAGAGGAGAGGAAAGGTGAAAAAAAAGAGGAGGAAAAGGTGAGAAGAGAAGAGAAAAAAGGAGCTCAGATTTATCCTAGCCCTTCCTTGTTGCTTGTTTTGTAAGGTGGGATAAGGAAAGACAAGAGATGGAGGTAAGTGGGGATGGGTGACGAGGGGAGAAAGGGAGGAGGAGTGTGACAGAGACGTGGGGAAAGGGGAAGTACGGTGGAGTGAGGGTGGGAAAAGACGGGGAAGCAAGAACAAGAGGGATATGGAGTGTGGTGGCGAGGGGAGAAGAGGAGAAAAAAAGAGCAAGAGGAGGAGGAGGAGGAAAAGAAGTACAAAGTAGTACAGAGGAAAAGCAAACAGCAACAGACCTCTTGGTCCTAACTAGGCTGTTTGTTGTTGCTACCATCTACTCTAATCTACGAGTCAGAGACACAGGACAGTCCCTCCAGCCGAAGCTGGCACGAAAAGGAAGAATACCATGTAGTATAGAAAAAACTACAATGGAATTTTATATAGAAAAAATGAAGATCATACACGATACTAAGCTAACACTACTTTCTCTTAGACCGGAGCAAAAAAGCGGATGTTCGGGTTAGCTTCTAAATATTTGTCTAGTCGGTTTTTGAACGTGCAAATAGTTTCGCTTTCGACGACGTTTTCATGCAAACCATTCCACATATTGATGACACGGTTGAAGAAGAAGTGTTTTGATTCATTTGAGTTGAAACGCTTCCTCGTTATTTTGTATCCATTGTTTCTTGTTACTCTTGATTGAGAGACTAAAATAATCATGAACATCAACGTTATCGAATCCCTTGAACATTTCAAACACTTCGATAAAGTCACCTCTTAAGCCCCGTTCACATTGAGCCGACTCTGAGCCACGACAACATACGACTCTAGGGTACACGAGGTCCTGGGTATTGATGTGAAAGGGTCGGGCATGTCTTGAAAGAGGTCTTGACTGTTGCCGAACGCTGCGCCGACGTCGTGACAGGAGTCTGGAGTCGTGAGGGTTAGCGCAAAAAAGTATTCCATGCTAAACTTTCACGACAAGAGTCGGCAAGAGTTTGGACCAACCGTCACTTCCGGTTAAGGTCTGAGGGAGGTCGGGGGCTATCGTCAAGACAGTCGTCAACAGTCTTGGCTTGTCTTCAGGCAGTCGTGACGACTGTCGGGGCCATTTTTCAAATTTTTACCGTTTCCTGTCGGCACAGTCGTCTGTGCCGACTACTTAAGAATGATGAGGGACTGTCGTGACGACAGTCTTCGCCTAATGAAGGACGTTCATGACGACTGTCGGGTCAGAAATATTGGCAAACACTGCCGCCATCAAAAAATGTATATCTTTATTTTGCAATCACAAGCACAATAACAACTTCTAGGCATAGTTACGTTTCGCTGGCACAAACTTGGGAGCCGCACAGTACGCACGCACTCCTTTTGCCGCGATCTCTCTTGTGTGCAATGAGTGACAGCCGCAGCACGCTGCTGGTGGAGGCAAGAGGGAGGGGGGAGGGACGTTACGTCGCGTATTTTATACGTATTTTAGGACGAACCCTTGACAAATTTTACGGGTTGTTTTTTTGATTAACCGAAAAAAGTGCTCACTACAATTTTAAGATACTGAATTTTATCTGCTTGACCATTCAGATAACAAAATGCCGTACGGAACAAATGCCGTTCCGTATTGGTTCAAAACGGAATGATACATTTCATTCTCGAATACAGAGCGATTCCGTATTTTAAGGAACGGCAAGGCTGCCGCCAAGACAGTCGCCAAGACAGTCGCGAAGATCGTCAGGAAGACCGTCGGCCAACTCCTTGGCAACTGTTGGCCAGCTAGTCGGCCAACCATTTGACAGACAATCTAGAAGACTGTCGGTCAAGACCGTCGGCGACTGTCGGTCATTCGGTCGGCAGATTCGTGGTTGTCGTAGACATGGGGACATTTAAAAAAAATGACCGTAGAGACTCGTCTTGAGACTAGTTGGCAGCATGTCGCAGACGTGATGCCAACTAGTTGGCTGAATGTCCCAGAAAGTCGGCAATCATGGTATCCGACACCAAGACGCCAAAAAATTATTGAAGCGTGGGAGCCGACTTGTCAAATGCACAAGTCGCTGGGTTGTCGTGGGCCAGAGTCGGCACAGTGTGAACGGGGCATTAGCCTGCGCTTTGATAAGCTGAATAATTTCTTTAAGTCTGTCTTCGTACGGATTATTTCGCAGTCTAGGTATCATTTTGGTAGCTCGACGCTGCACCCTCTAGAGTTTATCTATATCTTTTCTGTAATAGGGAGATTAAAACTGAACGCAATACTCAAGATGTGGGCGAACTAACGAATTGTACAGTGTCAATATTACTTTTTCTGACACTGAGGAGGAGGAGGAGGAGGAAGATACGCGATTGGGAACAAGATTGGAGCAATCTGTGGTTGAAGAAAGTCAACAAAGATGATCAAATTTTGGAGACATAATTTCCAGAGGAAAGTGGGAAGGAAGAGAAAGGAAAAAGTTGCGTGGGTAGAGGGAGAGGATGGGGAGAGAGAATGTTCGTGGGTGTTATTGGGGGAAAGGGCACGCGAGGGGAAGAGAAAGAAGAAGAGGGGGGAGGAAGCAACACAAATTCCTTTCTTCGCTGCAGGATCGAGGGACAAAGGCCACCTCGGGCTGGTTCGCCGTTTTCTTTTATTTTCTTGCTAGTGACATTTTCTACCTATCTTTATTTACTTTTTCTTTTATTTTTAGTGACAGTTTTCTTGCCTTTCTCATTTTTTTTTTACTTTTCTTTTTATAGTCTTTCTTCTTTTCTTCTCTTTTTTTTTTTTTTTACTTTTTTCTGCAATATGCACAGTAATAAAGTCTTACATTTCTTTTTTACTTTTACAATTTAACTTCCTTAGTTTTTACTATAGGTTTGCTTTTTTTATTTTTAACATTTACTCTTACTTTTTTCATTTCTAGTAAAAAGTCCTTTCCTTACTTTTTCTTCTTTTTTACAGCCATAAATGATTCAAGTGACCTAACGTGATATTCTTCAGAGTTTATCTTTCAAGCTGTGTATACGCATCTTTATTAGTCTTGATTTATGACCTTTTCCTTCTTCCTTTTTCCCTCCCCTCATTATTTCCTCATCCTATCTAACTTTCTACAAATTCACCTGCACATCGTGTTTCCCACCATTACTTCCACCCGCGCCTCGGCGCCCTCAGCAGCGGGTGGGTGCTACAAGAGGTGTCCTGCTCCCTCGGCCTATTCTTGATATGATCCTTTAAAAACTAGAATAAATAAATAACGCCAAATATAGCGGGCCAAACGTTTCTTTGGGATACACGTTATTCAATTCTGCCTATTTCGCCGAAGCTCTATTTAGTTAATTATATACCTATGCGAGTGTTTAACCCTATCTATTAATTTGATATTTCTTCTAGCACGAGTTTCTGATTTTCTCAAATTCCATCTCAACATGTTTAACGTTAGTCATATATTGTTTATGTGCCATATCTTCCCTTCTCACCAACCTCTATTATCAAAATTACTCATCTATTTACCGTATAACCTCTTCCTCTTTCTTCTTTTTTCTTCCTTTGCCCCTTCTCGTCGATCTTGTTCGTGTTTGTGCGTGTGTACCTGTCCGTCTAATTGCTCGTCTATTTATTGTCCATCTTACCTGCCCGTCTTCCTGCCTCTACACCTGTCTGTCTAATTGCTCGTCTATTTATTGTCCATCTTACCTGCCCGTCTTCCTGCCTCTACACCTGTCTGTCTAATTGCTCGTCTATTTTTTGTCCATCTTACCTGCCCGTCTTCCTGCCTCAACACCTGTCTGTCTAGTCAAACACACACCTGCACCTCGAGAGACGGATGGAGTGGCGTTAATTAGGCAATAGTGTGTGTGTGTGTGTGTGTGTGTGTGTGTGTGTGTGTGTGTGTGTGTGTGTGTGTGTGTGTGTGTGTGTGTGTGTGTGTGTGTGTGTTTACGTTTCTATAAAAATCAGCGTTGTATTGACTGCAACACCACAGTTCTCTCTCTCTCTCTCTCTCTCTCTCTCTCTCTCTCTCTCTCTCTCTCTCTCTCTCTCTCTCTCTCTCTCTCACGCAACATACATTTTCATTGTGCAAATCAACGGGTGGGTCGTGGTAGCAATACACACACACACACACACACACACACACACACACACACACACACACACACATATTAAATGGCTGAGTCCGATCATAATTTGGGTCTTGTTGATTATTTCGCAGTAACAGTGTGTGTGTCCTGATCTGTGGGCGGCGGGTTAGGAGGAGGAGGAGGAGGAGGAGGAAGAGGAGGAGGTGGTAATAGAGATTAGCACAGGGAAATTGGCAGGGTTGAAGCTCATAGAGATTAGGAGGTAAGAGGTTGGTGGCATATTGAGGTAAACTGAGTAGGGATGGTGTGATTTGACGGTATTGGCGGAGGAGGAGGAGGAGGAGGAGGAGGAGACTGACTGGTTGTAGTGGTAGCAGATGGAGGAAGGTAGTGTGGAAAAAGGATATTAGTTGAAGGAAACTGATGAAGAAAAAGAAGTGGAAGTAGTGAAGATGAGGGAAGTAATAGAAATATGGCGAGTGGAGGTCCTGGAGAAAATAAATAGGTGGTGGAAGCAGTTGTGGGCTAGCAAGTGTAGGAGGAGTAGGAGGAGGAGGAAAAAAAAAAAGATCCATGAAAGGTACCAAGTGGACGCCATTGGAGAATGGAGATAAGTCAGAAAGCTAAGGTAAGGTAAGGGCGGCTTTACACGTGGCAATTCCTGGCCGGCAATACAGCCGCGACGATCTAGCGGCTAGACCGGCTGGGTGCTCTCGGGAGCAAGTACCTTCACACGTGAGAGGAGCCGCCGGGAGCATCAAGACCTATTTTAGATTCAAAAATAACCATTTCAAAGAGAAAAATCATTTAACTATGCCCCAACAATGATAATTCACTCCAATCATCAAGTAATCTAGAATGCCTCATACGATTAGGTTGGCGGTTGATTATGGTGTGGGCATTAGGGTGCCAGGTCCCCAATTGGCTATCCGGCGGCGACTCGGAGACAAGTACTGTTTTGACTTAACTCGGTTCCTCTTTTCTACTTCGGAAAAAAAATAATACTGGCTGTCGTTTGGGGCCTAATAGAAGAAAAAAAATGTATTTACCCTTTGCTGGTAAGGCTTTAAGTTTAAGGTTTGCGTCTGTGTGTGGTGTGTGTGACCACTGAGGGGCGAATGTGCCGCGGGTCGCAGTCTCCTGAGCGGCCCAAACGGCCAAAACACAGCTGGGAGGTTTCGTATTTTTTTCGCCCTTAGCTTTATTTTGCTCTCCAGCAGCTTAAGAATGATTTAACATGCTGTTAAATAATTGTTAGTTTAAGTGCCTGTAGCTATTTTGACTTCTGTTCTTACGATAAGTGATTTACAGACGCCCTCTCCAGCGAGAGGGCGTCTGTAAACACTTATCTTAAGACCAGAAGTCAAAATAGCTACTAACAATTACTTAACAGCAAGTCAAATCATTCTTAAGCTGCTGGAGAGCAAAATAAAGCCCTGGGCGAAAAAATACGAAACCTCCCAAGCTGTGTTTTCCCTGTTTGGGCCGCTCAGGAGACTGCGGCCCGCGGCACATTCGCCCCTCAGTGGTCACACACACCACACACAGACGCAAACCTTAAAATCTTACCAGCAAAGGGTAGATACACTTTTTCTACCAGCAGGTACCACGTTTCGACATTTGGCTCCAAACGACAGCCAGTATTACTTTTCCCGAAATAAAAAAGAGGAACCGAGTTAAGTCAATACAGTACTTGTCTCCGAGTCGCCGCCGGATAGCCAATACGGTTCATTTGTACCGTGAGACATTGTCTGTTATAGGTTTCTGGTGATTGAGATTGAGATTCATTGTATTTCACCTTCAATTAACTAGTAGATGCAAGGGCATGAATTCATCCCAGACACCCCAAAAGGCTACTACCTTATCTTAAAATCACAATGAGTTTGGTCCATTAGCCTAATATTGCATCTGCATCTGTCATTTCTTGTTTTATTGGCGCCGACATGTTGTTTACCCAGCCGCCAGTCGGCAATACAAGACGGACACGCTCAGCTGCAGAGAACTTGCCGCGAGAAGAGCTCCCAGACCCAGACCCAGACCCAAAATGCTGCCGGCAGCACGTCGCGCCTGTGTTGCCAGCCGCGAATTGCCACGTGTAAAGCCGCCTTAAGATAAGGATGTGAAATGGAGGCCAGTGGAGACAGGTAAGAAAGATACGTAAGGTAAGGTAAGGAGAGGTAAGGTAAGGTAATTTTAGGCAAGGTAAGAGATGAATAGTTAGTGGAGGTCGTGGGGTGGAGAGTACAAAGACACTGTTAAGAATAAGTAAGGTAAGGCAAGGAAAGAGATGGATAGTTAGTGTAGGTCGTGGGGTGGAGGTAAGGCAAGGTAATTGATGGATAGTCAGTGGATGTTGTGAGGTAGAGATACCAGGCCACAGCTTACAAGTGGAGTGGAGGTATTCAGGGCACGGGAGATAAGTGGAGACCAGGAAAGAGATTAAATCCACTAACAGTGAGGAGAACAAATGTGGAGATCAAGGCAGCGTGGGGAGGCGGCTTCACCTGATGGACCTTCCGGGGAGGCGGCTTTACCTGATGGACCTTCCGGGGAGGCTGTCAGGCGAATGGGGGGATGGGGGAAGGGGGGAGGGGAAGGGGAAAGGGGAAGGGGAAGGGGAAGGGGAAGGGGAAAGGGAAGGGGAAGGGGGGAAATGGGAGCTACTCAGGGTGACTTATGGGACAGCGTTACCATCTAATGGGGTTGAGATAAGGGGTTTGATCGCCTATCAGGGTATTAGACACGACCCACGAGCACGTTATAACACAGGGGGGTGAGGAGGAGGAGGAGGAGGAGGAGGAAGGAATTGCTATGGATGAAGAGAAGGAAGAGAGGATGGAAAAGAGAAGAGGACGAGGAGGTTGAAGAGGCAGAGGAACATAAAAGAAAAGGTGAAAAAATCAGAAAAGAAAACAGGAATAAGGAGATAAAGAGGAGGAGGAGGAGGAGGAGGAGGAGGAGGATAGGGAGCAGGAGGAGAAAGGGTGGCAGAATATTCAGAAAAAAAATGATGTGACGAAGAAGAATAAAGAAAAAAGTGGAGAAAAACGAAACAAGAAAAACAAAATCAAAAAGATAAAGAAAACGAAAAACGAAGTTGAAAATGAGACAAAGAAAACCAAGAACCAGAACACGAAAGAACCGAAGGAAAAGACGAGAAAAGAAGATAAGAAACAGAACACGAAGACCAGGAGTAAGACAAGTCGAGGTCACGATTTGAGACGAAGAAGCAGTGGTCAAACTCTTTCCCTCAAGAGCTTCACGTCTGTCTGTCAGGCCCCGCCACGCCCCTGACCAGCGCCGAGGGGGAGCAGCACAACAGCCTGGCTCCCCACGCCCTTGTCACGCCCACACACACGACCTCAGCTTCCTTCTTCTTTCCTCCTTCATTTTCACCAATTATCTCTCTTGAGCTTCTTGTCCTTCTCTTATCTTTGTTCTTACTCTACTACTCCTTCAATTCATCCATGCTCTCCGTCTTATTTCTTTTCTTTTACTTCCTTTCACCTACACGTCGGGAAATGAGCCGAGGAAGGGCAGAGAGATAGAAAGGGAAAAGGAAGGGAGGAAGGAAGGAAAAAAGGATGGTGTAAGTGGTCAATATCATGAAAAGTGGAATATGAGTGAAGTGATAGGAAGAAGAGACTAAAGAAAGAAGAAAAATGAAAGAAGGAAGAGTGAAGGAAGGAACAAAGTTGGAAAGGATTATAATGATGGACGAAAGGAGGAAGTGAATGAAGGAAGGAAGAACAATCTGGGACGGATAAAAAAAGATGACTGAAAGAGTGAATGGTAAAGAGTATGGAATAATAAATAAAAAGAAAGCTGGCAAGAAGAGAACTGATGGAAAAAATAAAAGGAATAACGGAATGAGAGAGAGAGAGAGAGAGAGAGAGAGAGAGAGAGAGAGAGAGAGAGAGAGAGAGAGAGAGAGAGAGAGAGAGAGAGAGAGAGAGAGAGAGAGAGAGAGAGAGAGAGAGAGAGAGAGAGAGAGAGAGAGAGAGAGAGAGAGAGTGTGTGTGTGTGCAAAACAAGCAAAAAGGGAAGCAAGAAGGAAAGAGACAAACGGATTCTGCCCCGGAAACCGTTCCAAGGTCACTTCTCAGGATGATCTGTCACGCTCCTTCGGCCCTTCGTTCTGCCATCCCGGATCCGACAAACTCCGTGATCGGCGCCTTCACGGTATTTTTGATTAACTTAATATTCCCGTCTGGTGATTTTAAGAGGCAAGTCTTGCTCCAACCCTCCTCGCCTCGGCGGGGCTGGGGAGCGTCAGGGGGCCCAAGGTCTTCCTGGCGAGCGTCGCAGGGCCCAGGAGTCCCGGCAGAGCGCCTCGGCTCCCCCGGAGCGTTCATGGCGGTGCTGGAGATCCCGAGGGTCCAGGGGCGGGGGGCGGGGCCAGCAAGACAGTTCTGACCATCTCAATAACCAGACGACCCAGGTAATGACACGTTCGTTACACGTTGTCGAAGGAAGGTACTGAAGGCAATCGTGTCATCTCAACAAAAACAACAGAAAAAATCAGAGAAGACAAAAATCTAGCATGAAGGCGTGTGGTGTTATGTGTTGGTATGAGTTAGTCTTTTCTGGGGTGAAGGAGACTTGCCCGTACCAGCACACAGCACCAAGAAAAGGCGATAGAAGAGAACACAAAGAAAGAGGATAAAATAGAAACAATACCGGAGAAGTAAGCATACAGAAAGAGAATAAAAGAAGGAAGATATATAAAAAGACCACCAAAACGATAATACAGAACCACAACATCGATAAAAGGAAACTACCGTGTCATCTCATCAATTAAAAAATGAACAAAAAAATCACAAAACGACAAAAAGCCAAAAAAAATCTATCATTAAGGTGTGTGGTGTTGTGTGTTGGTATGGGTGGGTCTTTTCTGGGGTGAAAGAGATTTACCCGTACCAGCACACAGCACCAAGAAAAGGCGATAGAAGAGAACAACAAGAAATGAGGATAGAACAGAAACAACACCAGGAATAAGAATGATATAGAAAAGAATACAAGAAGAAGGCGTTTGGTGCTGTATGCTGGGACGAGTGAGTCTTTTCTGGGGTGAAGGAGACTCAGGAGTACCCGCACACAGCACCAAGAAAAGGCGATACGAGAGAACACCAAGGAAAGAGGACAGAACACAAACAACAACAGAGTAAAGGAGAGATTTAGAAAAAGAATAAAAGAAGGAAAATATAGATAAAAAACACAAAAAAATGATAATATGGAATCACATCGATAAAAAGAAATATATAGACAAATCATCCACCTTTCGGGCCTGACTAACATCCAGAAACATGGGTGAGTGTTTTCTGGGGTGAAAGAGGCTCATCCAGACCAAGGAACATAAAAAAAAGGATGATATTAAAAGAACACCAAGAAAATTAGATAAAAGCAGAAAATAATGAAAAGAAAAACACCAAGCAAAAGATAAATTAGAGTAAAGTAAATTAAGTTAAATAAATAAATAAATAAATAACAATAATATAATTACAAAGATTCTTAAAAATATATTATAAATCAAATATAATAAGAAAAGGACTTCTTTCACCTTTATGCCTGAACACCAACATCATCAAAAAAAATGGGCGAATAAGAAGAACCAATGGAAAAAAAAGGGAAATAAAAAAATCAAGAAAACAAACAAAACGAAGAAAATAAACAGACAAAGAAAACCATGACCTGAAAACGAAAGAACCAAAGGAAAAGACGAGAAAAGAAGAAAAGAAACAGAACACGAAGACCAGAGGTAAGGCAAGTCGAGGTCACAATTTGAGACGAAGAAGCAGCGGGCATAACCTTTCCCTCAAGAGCTTCACGTCTGTCTGTCAGGCCCCGCCACGCCCCTGACCAGCGCCGAGGGGGAGCAGCACAGCAGCCTGGCTCCCCTCGCCCTTGTCACCCCCACACACACACACTCAACTTCCTTTTTCATCCCTTCTTCATTCCCTCGTATTCTTGTTCTTGTCCTTCCCTTGTCTTTTACATTACCAACTCATTCCCTCCTTCATTTCCTCTTGTTCTTTTTCTTAATCGTCCCCTTATTTTCCTCATCCTATTTTCCTTAAAACCCATCCATGCTCTTCCTTCCTTTCATCTATTCGTCTGGATTAGACTGAGCCGAAAAAAGGAAAAAGCGAGAGAAAGGGAAGGAAGTAAGGAAGGAGGGAAGGAATTAAGGAATTAAGGAATTAAGGGAAGAATGAAGGGTAAAATTACGTTTTTAGTGGACATCATAATAAAATGTGAAACATGAGTGAAGTGAATGAAAGGAGCGGCTGAAGAAAGCAAGAATGAAAGAAGGTAGTGTTGGAAGGGAAAGTTGAATGGAGAGATGGATTGAAAGGAAGGACGAAAGTAGAAAGTGAATAAAGGAGGAGAAAGTTGGGATGCAAAGGACAGATGATCTGAGAGGAAGAATGAAAGAAGGAAGCGAAAGCTGGAAAGTTTCATTTAGTCGGCGCAACATCTGCAGTCATATGCCGCAGAGGGACAGAAGGGGAAGGAATTATAGAAGAGAACAGATCCCATGAGACGGGACACAACCCCCGATTAATTCCTGGTACCCATTCACTGCTGGGTGGACAGGGGCGTAGGGTATTGTAAAAGCCCACAAATTTTCCCATTCCGCCCGGGAATCGAACCCGGGCTCTCTCGGTTGTGATCCGAGTGTTCTAACAACTGCACCACGAAGCTCCCTCTAAAGGAGAGAGAGAGAAGAAAAAGGAAGAGAGGGGAGGAGAAAAGGGAAGAAGACAAAACAGGGAGGAACGAGAAATGAAGTAAGAAGCGATAAAGAAGACGACAAAGAAAAGAAAAGAGATCAGAAAATAAGGAGATAAAGAGGCTGCCGGAAGATAAATTACGAACTGTTAAAGAGACAAAGGGACGGAACGACTTATAAAGAAGAGAAAGGAGAGAAGACACAAAAGAAAATGGAGACAGAGGACCAGAAAGAGAAAGAAAGGGAAAGAAAGAAAACAAACAAAATGTGTATAAATAGAAGACACACGGAATGCCAAGACAAGCGGGAAGAAAAAAAATGGACTAAGAGGAAATTAGCCTGAAAAAAAGTATAAATGAACTGAATGAGAGATAAAGGGAAATGATGATGTGGAATGGCCAATGGCATGGAACGAAAGGAGGGACAAAAGGTGAAAGGAGGAAAAGGATGGGAATGAAGGGAAGCAAGGACAGACAGAAGGCGAAGGAAATGGTAGAATGACACGGAAAAGAAAAGAAAAGAAAGCTAGAAGGGACGACAAGAACTGAAGGAAGAAATAGGAGGAAGGAAAAAAAAAGAGGAAAAGAACAATGAAAATGAGAGGGAAAGGAAAGCATGGATGGACTGAAGGAAAAAGACGATAAGGGAAAAGGTAAGAAGAGAGAGAGAGAGAGAGAGAGAGAGAGAGAGAGAGAGAGAGAGAGAGAGAGAGAGAGAGAGAGAGAGAGAGAGAGAGAGAGAGAGAGAGAGAGAGAGAGAGAGAGAGAGAGAGAGAGAGAGAGAGAGAGAGAGAGAGAGAGAGAGAGAGAGAGAGAGAGAGAGAGAGAGAGAGAGAGAGAGAGAGAGAGAGAGAGAGAGAGAGAGAGAGAGAGAGAGAGAGAGGGGGGGGAGTCTGGGACAATAATAAATGACTTAGTGTAGATCACATGTTGGAAGGTGGGATGAGAAGGGAAGTATTAGAAGAAGCAGGAGGAAAGAGGAAGCAAGGAAAGAGGGAAACAACGAGGGACTTGAAGGAAAGGAAGAAGGGAAGAAAAATAAAAGGAAAAGTGAAGACCGAGTTAAAAATGTAAAGGAATGGACAGGGAAAAGGAAGAAGAAAAAACAGAGGAAGAAACAAACGAATGAACGAACAATCAAACGAAGGAAGGAATGAAGAAAAACAAAGCAACAAAGCACACGTGAACAAGGAATAGAGGCAAATTAATGAGGGCAAAAATTAAGCTGGGAGGGAATGGAGGAAGAAAGGAAGAAGGAAAAAAGATAGCAAGAACGAAAAACAGGAAGGGAGCGAGATGATAACATTAGTGCTCATATTAGGGAGGAAGAAGAAGGAAGAAGGGAAGGAAAAAGGGAAGGAGAGACGAGCTGAGTGCTTAGAGGCAAAGAAGAGGAACCTTAAACCGATTACCTTCCCATCTAGTAAGAGGAAGTGTAAGATGATTGGTCTGATGATGCTTTGTGTGGTGAGGCGATTCAGCCGGTGTGTGTTGTCGATTTAGGGAATGTAATGTAGGGAGAGGAGGAGGAGGAGGAGGAGAAAAAACTAACCTATTTCACAGTTCGTCAGGGGAAGGGAATCAAGTTAGTCGTGCGTGTGACTTTGGCGGTGAGAAAATGATACTTGTGGGAACGTTCAAGTAAGAGGGATTACGCATATTAAGCTGGTTGAAGGCGAGTCTGTGGTAGTGGAGAAAAAATCTTATTACAACGCTTAAGCTTAGTAAAAAAAAGTAATGAGATAGAGTGTGGCGATGAAGAAAATAAGAAGTCCAACATTTAAGTTTGGGAAAGAATAGAGTTAGCGAAAGGTGTTACTGGTAAGAAAATGATACTAAGAAACGTTGTTGGTGTAGTAATGGGAGTAAAATGGCCTATTCCAATGTTTGAGTTAGGGAATAAAGTTTTCATTCTCACTATCAAAACCACGACCACGTTCTTCAGTGAACATCCCTTCGACTGCCATCATCATCTTCCTTTCAGCATCCTCACCACTAATGCACTATTCACCCAACAGCTATTCTAAACGAACATCACCATCACCTTCATTTCACGCTATCATCACCATCTTCCCTCACCCAACTCATCCCTACAGGCATTTTACGCACATTGACACCACCAACATAACCATCACCATTCACCATCAAAATTCATCCCCATTCTCCTCCTCCTCCTCCTCCTCCTCCTCCTCTATCATCGTTACCAAACCTAAAACAAAGCTAGATAGATGGAGAAGAGAAAAATTGATGGTGGCCGTCAACTCAGCCTAGAGACGGATTAAAAGATCAAATAAAATAAAACAATAAAAATTTCCTGCCAACGAAGTGCTCCTTTAAAATAAAAGAATGAATGAAAAACGTAATGTTCGTGTGTAACACCAGCGTTGTAATAAAAGATGTTTAGTCTCCTAATTCTCTCCCTCTCCCTCCTCTCCTTCCTGCGCCTCGGCATGTCAGGCAGGTGTGTGAGCTGGGGGGAATCTTTCTTAGCTTTCACTTATTTTTTTACTCTTACTTTCCTTCATGTTTTCATTTTCCTCTTATTTTCTTTTACGTCTCTCTTTTCCCTTTCACTTTCCTTTTCTACTTACTTTCCATTCCTTTTACTTTCCTTTTCCTCTTACTTTCCTTCTCCTCTTATTTTCCATTTCTTCTTACTTTCCTTTTCCTTTTACTTTCCTTTTCCTCTCACTTTCCTTTTCCTCTCACTTTCCTTTCCCTTTTACTTTACTTTCACACTTACATCCTTTTCTTCTTACTTTACTTTAATCTTAGGTATTTCCTTTTACTTTTATTTTCATTTTCTTCTTACTTTCCCATTCCTCTTACTTTCTCTTCCTTTTACTTCCTTTTCCTCTAACTTTTCATCCTTTCTTAGTAACTACAAGCATCATATTTTCTTGCACCGGTGTTCTTTACTGTTTCTCCCTCCTTACGTTGTTCCCTCTCTTCTTTCCCTCTTCGTTGTATTTCTTCACCGTTTTCAACATTACCTGCACGCATCTTCCCTTCCACCATCGTTTTTTTCTACTCTACCCATTTTTCCACTTATACCCATTATGTGTTTTTCCCTCTCTCTTCTTTCCTTCCTCGCCCCCATTCTCCCCGCGTCTATTCGCCGCCTTAACCTCCACACCTCCTCTTTAATGGTCCGAGTACGAGGCGACCAAAGGCATCCTCTGCTCCTCTTTTATCTCCACTACTTCATCTGTTCTTTACACTTTTCCTCCGCTCTCTTTCTTTTCTCCTTCCTTTCATCTTTGTGTTCATCTCTGTTCACTTGTTTCCGGAGTAACTAAAGACAACCAGGTTTAATATGTTTTCCTGATTTCTTTTCATTTTACATCTTCCTTTGGCCTTTATACCTAATTCTTTCTCTTTTATTTTACTTTCCACAATGTCTCCACATTTTTTTTTTTTTTTTAGGTGCTCCCGTCAACGAAAGTGTGTGTGTGCGTGTGTGCGTGTGTGTGCGTGTGTGTGTGTGTGTGTGTGTGTGTGTGTGTGTGTGTGTGTGTGTGTGTGTGTGTGTGAAGTGAGCCTAAAATGTTTCTCAGTAAAGCAGAGGAGGAGGAGGGAGGAGTAAGGGGAAGAAGAGGAGGGTAAGGAAAGGAGGGGGAAGGGGAGGGGTAGGGAGAAGCAAGGTCAGTATCTTATGGAAAAGCGAATTAGGCTTCAAAACAAAGTAAAGAATGTAAAAAGGAAAGAAGGGAAGGGAAGGAAGATCGATCCACAAGGAATAGGAAACGAAACAAAATAATACTAAATAAGAAGAAATAGGGAGAGATAAAGGGAATGGCAGAGAATGAAGAAGAAGGAGAAGGGAGAAAGAAGGAAAGAGATGGCATGAAAGAGAAGAAACATGATAAAAGGTAATAAAAAAAACAAGGAAAGGTAGATGTATGAGGAAGTGAAAGAGAAGAATCAGGGCGATATAAAGAAGGAAAGTAAATAAAGAAATGGGAGTAGGAAGAGGAAGAGGAAGGAAAGGATCAAAGAGGAGAGAGGGAGAGGAGTGTCATACGCCCTTCAGCCACTCTTGCCCCTGTCCCTCCCCAGGTGTGTTGTCCCTCTGTGTGTACCTTTGTTCAGCCAATTAGCAGGGAGTGAATACATAGGATAGTGACGACCTGCAGACAATGACGGACTAATGATGAAGGTGATGACGTTCAATGGTGAAGGTGAAGCTGATGATATAAGGTTTTCCTAGGTATAAAATTACTTGGGAATCGTCAAAAGAAAATGGAAACCTGATAATCCCGATAAAAAAACGAACACCTGAGAAAAAAACTAAAATGGTAATGCCAATAAGATAAAAAAATTAAGAAGGATAAACAGGAGCATGACGGCAAAAAATTTGAACTATAAGAATGGCGATAACACGGAACGAGAAGAAATGGTGAGTGTGATGAAGAAAAGGAGTATCGTAAGGGTGATGCAAGGCACGATAATATCATGTGATAATGTAAAATGATATGGCGACGGCGATAGAAACAACAAAACAGAGACTATATCAGAGCAAGACAAGTAGCACCTATGTAATATTAATAACATCAGCAACAACAACAACAACAACAACAACAATATGCCGTTTAACGACCCGTTTGACCTTTGACCTGCAGCAGTCGACGTCACGGAGGTCAAAGAGACGCGACATTCTCTCTCTCGAAAGTCATTTTCATATTATCAAATAGTCACATTATTATTATTATTATTATTATTATTATTATTATTATTATTATTATTATTATTATTATTATCATTATTATTATTATTATCATTATTATTATCATCACCATTATCATTTTCATCATCATCATCACCACTGACCAACCAACTAACCTGTCAATCAACATGCAGGCCGTTAGGAGGCAAGTATCAGTCAGTACCCAAGTCACTCCAGTCATCAGTCAGCTGGTCTCTAGGAGTCAGCAAATCAGTCAGTCAGCCAGTTAGCGCGGCCGCGGCATCCTACAGGACGTGGGTTCGCATCCCGCCCGCCGCCACAAGTTGGGATTTCCAGGCACCGCCGAGTGGTCTAAGCCCACATGCTGCCCTGAAGACCACCTGTCAGCCCGGATTCTGCATTATCTCTAAAGAGAGGATGAAAGATGAGTTCCGGAGGGCAGCATGAGCCAAGCAAGATGACGCCACTATAAACACTCGCCTGCACCATAACAGGCTGGGGCCGACAATCAGGACCCATCAAGAAAGCTTACTGGCGCTATATGCAAAATGTTAAAAAAAAGTGCTAGTCTGTCAGTTAATTGGTCAAATAGTTAGTAGTTAGTCGGTCGGTCAGTCAGTCAGTCAGTCAGACAGATCACAGGGTTACAACCAAAAATCGTCAGGGTTTCTCAGCTGATTCTGACTAATTTTGGTGTTCTGAGTCCGAATATCACACTGATTTTGCTCTATCAGGTCAACTTTTTGAGATACAGCCATAGGCCTACCTGACGAGCTATACATATGCTAATATCAGGGGTTTTGAGTTCAATCATATTTTTCTTGAAGAATATATCGAATTACAAAACTAACTTACTCTAAATTAGCTGCATACGTGTCAGTCAGTCATCCTGCTGACAGTCAGCTGCATCCTGCTATTACATATTACATATATTTTTTTAAATATTTTTCAGGTCATTGATATGGCTTCGGCGCGACGGTCATGCAGGAATAATCCTGACGTTTTCTGCTACATCTGCGGAGAATACACGCTGTCAGTGGACAGGAAGAACATCACAGGATTTGTGAAGCGCGCCTACCAGGCTTACTTTGAAGTCAAGCTGGGTGACCAAGATAAGTCCTGGGCACCGCACACGGTGTGCAAGACTTGCGTGGAATACCGACGGAGGTGGACGAAGGGCGCGAAAACTTCACTGAAGTTTGGGATTCCGATGGTTTGGAGGGAGCCGTTTGACCATGCATCGGATTGTTACTTCTGCGCCATCAATACTACTGGCATCAACCGGAAGAATCGGCACAGCCTCCAGTACCCGACCTTCCATCTGCCCGCCGTCCAGTTGCTCACTGCGAAGAAATTCCTGTACCAGCGTTCAGAGAGCTTCCTGACAGCGACGACGAGGCCACCACTACAGACGAGGGAGGAGATACAGAAGAGGAGTATGGTCCGCAGCCCTTTTCACAAGGTGAGCTTAATGATCTGGTTCGGGATCTCAGCTTGTCGAAGACTTCCTCCGAGCTGTTGGCCTCTAGACTCAAAGAGAAAAATCTACTTGGCGAGGACGCGCGTATCACTTTCTTTCGTAGAAGGCATGAGGACTACATGGGCTACTTCTGCCAGGAGGAAGACCTCGTGTACTGCCGAGATGTCGCCGGTCTTTTTGTTAAACTCGGCGCTTCTCAATACGATCCGAGAGATTGGCGACTCTTCATTGACAGCTGCAAGCGCTCTTTGAAGTGTGTGCTCCTCCACAACGGGAACCAGTTCGCCTCAATCCCTCTTGCGCACTCCACAACTCTCGAAGAGAACTATGAACCAGTGAAGTACGTGCTCGACAAAATCCAATATGAGCAGCACCAATGGATCATCTGCGTCGACCTCAAGATGGTGAACTTTCTACTTGGTCAGCAGTCCTGGTTCACAGTACCCATGCTTTATATGTATGTGGGACAGTCGAGACAGAGCCCAGCACTATGTAAAGAAAGAGTGGCCGGCGCGAGAGCAGTTAGTACCTGGGGCGAGAAACATCATAAACGAACCTCTTGTTGACCGGGAGAAGATATTGATCCCACCGCTGCACATGAAGCTTGGGTTAATGAAACAGTTCACGCGCGCTTTGGACAAGGATGGGAGGTGCTTCAACTACCTGTGCCGAGCCTTTCCTCGACTGACCATTGAGAAGCTGAAGGCCGGCATTTTCGATGGCCCACAGATACGGCAGCTCATAACGACACAGAGTTCCAAAACTCCATGAACACGCTAGAGTGCGCCGCCTGGAAATCGTTTGTGGAGGTGGTGAACAACTTCCTGGGGAACACGAAGGCAGCAAACCACGCCAGACTCATCAGCAGCATGATAGAGGCTGTTTGATGAGTATAAAGATGCACTTACTATTCTCACACATGGAGAAGTTTCCTGAAAACCTTGGGGCGATGAGCGACGAGCAGGGAGAAAGGTTCCATCAGGACATGCGCCAAATGGAGGAGAGGTACCAGGGGAGGTGGGATGCAGTCATGCTGGCGGACTACTGCTGGTCGCTGAAGAGAGACAACCCAGCAGCTGCTCACGCACGGGAATCGAAGAATCGCCGATTTATGCCGTGAACTCTGAAATTTTGTGTCACGTAACGTTTATTTAGAAGTATTATATGCTTATCAAATTTGATGGAGTAAATAAAAACTGAATGAATTTGGATACGTTGACTTTTATTTCTTGAGGAAAACGGAAAAAATCGTCAGGGTTTCTCAGCTGATGATCCGCAGAAATTTGTTTTTTTACGAAAAATCGTTTATAAAAAAAAATTCTGTAGCAAAAAATCTTGACCTGATTGAGCAAAACCAAGGTCATTTTCGGACTCAGAGCATCAAAATTAGTCTAATTCAGCTGGAAAACCCTGGACGATTTTCAAAAAATATTTTTTTGTTACCCAGTGTCAGTCAGCCATTCCGTCAGTCAGAAATTTGGTTCATATCCGCTATAGTCAATCAATCAGTCAGTCCGTCAGCCACTCAGTCAGTCAGAGTCGGTCGGCCGGTCAGTCAGTCAGTCAGACAGTTAGTCAGTCAGACATTCGGTCAGTCAGAAATTTGGTTCGCATCCGCTATAATCAATCAATCAGTCAGTCCGTCAGCCCAGTCAGTCAGAGGGTTGGTCGGCCGGCCAGTCACTCTGTCAGTCAGTCAGTCAGTCAGTCAGTCAGTAAGGTCGTGGCCGCTATGAAGTGACCGCCACACCTTGACCTTTATTGCTAAGTCAAGAGAGACGGGAATAACATAAAGAAATTAGACTTTGTAACACCGAAGGAGACGACGTAAAGTGTGCCGCAGAGACCAAGTCACCCCCTCAGAAACGCATCTCCTACCTCCTTATCCCGTTTTCTTTCTTTTATTTCAGTTTTCTTTCTCGGTAAACAGAAGGCAAAATATTGTCTATTGAATGCTCTCTCTCTCTCTCTCTCTCTCTCTCTCTCTCTCTCTCTCTCTCTCTCTCTCTCTCTCTCTCTCTCTCTCTCTCTCTCTCTCTCACACACACACACACACACACACACACACACACACAAAGTAATTGCACCCACTCGTTATCTATGAACAACTTTATGAAAACGAACAGCTTCCACAGTTACTGACCCCCTTCCTCGGCCCCTGATCTCCACTATCCCCATCCAGCCTTTTTACACCCATTAACTCCTTTTCACCTCTCACCCATCCATGCCTCCTCACTAATCGCACCCACCTCCCCCACTAACCAGTCATCCACCTCCCAATCACTTCCATCCCACCCATTCTCCCGTCACCCGCTTCAAACACACCTATGTCATTTCCCTATTCACGCATCTACTACACAGCCACCCGTCTCTCCGCTGGGTGACTGTATAGCGAAAGAATGGCGGATGAAGAGGTGGAGGAAGAGATGGAAGTGGTTGTTAGGTGGAAGGGATATAATGGGCTGCAGGGGGTGGCAAAGAAGTAGTTGGTATGGTAAAGGAAAATAAGGTGGAGAAAGAAATGGAGGTGGTAGAGGAGGTGCAGGAAGAGATGGATGTGATAGCTATATGGAAGGGATGTGGTGGAGGGAGAAATGGATGTGGTGGCTGGGTGGGAGGTTGCAGTGGAGGGAGGTGGAGGAAGAGACAGAGGAGGTGGCTGGATGATGGTGTGGAGGTGGAGAAAAAGGAGGAAGCAGTGGAGGTGGTGGGCGGGTGGCGTCTAGCAGTTGAAACGGAAGTGAAATGTTGCTAAAAGTTTCGTTTTCCTTACGATTTGTTTAGTTAAGTTTCCAAGTATTCCTCGTGATATGTTGGCCGATGCTGTTATGTTCATGAACCTTTTAATTACACACACACACACACACACACACACACACACACACACACACACACTTCAACACTTACGTACATGACGCGGCGACTTGAAGACACACGCCCCACCCTCTTCCTGTAAAAAAAAGCAAATAATAATAATCCCGTTAAGATTTTTTGGTGTAGAACTTTCTGAATTCTTAAAGTTAACTCGATGACACACATTTACAAAAACTTGTACTTTTGTAATAATATGACAACTTGTAAAAAAAAATATCCACTATTAAGCATTGGAAGGTTTGACTCCACGCTGGGAAAAACAACAGATAAGCAGACTGAGACGAACACACTAAAGCAACACTAGACAATCAAATACGCACGCAGAAAACAAACACAATCATACAAGATAAAAGGTAAACCTGCACTAATAAACAAGTATGCAAGCACACAAAAACACAGTAGAATAAACACACACACACACAAAGAAACACCCCACACTCACGCCACACATACACACACATACAGACTCTCTGCATCCCAAAACACTTGCCTCCTACCTTCCAACACACAGCAACACCCCTCTACCCCTATCCTACCCACCCTACCCACCCTCCCAAACACACACACACACAAAAAAAAAAGAGAACGTACACAAACTCGACCTGGCCACAACATATACTCTCAAGTAATGGACGGCGGTCTCTTTTAATTTTGCGGCGCCCTTGTCATTATGCCGCGAATTTTGGAAAATCAACCGCTTTGGTGCGAATCGCCACAACTCCCTTATTTATGGGGCTACAGAAATGTTTTTGGTATCAGTCGACGGCAAATTGAAAGGGCTATATTTTGTTTAATAAGCGACCGTGCTCAAAAACCGACTCGAAAGGGTAATATATATATATATATATATATATATATATATATATATATATATATATATATATATATATATATATATATATATTGGTGATGTATTATGCAAGGCTTCTTCCAGGTGGGGCCTGATGGTCGGCTTCAGGTGGGCCTGATGGTCTCTCCCAGGTGGGGGCCTGATGGTCAGCCCAGCCTGTTCTGGCGCAGGCGAGTGTTTATAGTGGCGCCATCTTGCATTGGCTCATGCTGCCCCGGAACTCGTTCTTGATTCGCTTGGACGGCTTCCTGACTGAAAAATCCGAGTGGTAGCGTGAGGATTCGAACCCGCGTCCATCTACGCGGTAGCAGTCCGGGCTGATGTATATCACTTGATATTATGTGGGACCTATATATATATATATATATATATATATATATATATATATATATATATATATATATCTATATATATATATATATATATATATATATATATATATATATAGATATATATATATATATGAAATATATATCTAGAATATATATATCTATATTTATATATATATATATATATATATATATATATATATATATATATATATATATATATATATATATATATATATATATATATATATATATATATATATATATATATATATATATATATATATATATATATATATATATATATATATATATATATATATATATATATATATATATATATATATATATATATATATATATATATATATATATATATATATATATATATATATATATATATATATATATATATATATATATATATATATATATATATATATATATATATATATATATATATATATATTAAAATGATTTTAATACGAGATAGTCAACATATTGAAGTGTTCATATATGACTTTTTTATGCAGATTTGGGGTAGGCGGTGGCCGAACTGGTAGTGCACTGGGCCCACATTCACCGCGTGATGGACGACGCGGGTTCGAATCCCCACGATACCACTCGGATTTTTCAGTCACCGCCAAGTGGCTTAAAACTACCCACATGCTGTCCTGAAGACCACCCATCAACCTGGACTCTAGAGGAAGAAGGGAAGTGAAAGGAGAGAAGGAAGGAGTAGCAAGGAGAGGGAGCGAGGGAGTGGAGCATCATATGAATTAAAGTTGGAGGGAAATGAAGGATGAGAGGAAGGGAGAGAGGGGAAGAATCTAAAGTAAAGAAGAGGAGAGGATAGGAAAGTAGGAGGAGGAGGAAGAGGAAAAGAAAATGAGGGAGAGAGAGGAGAAAAAGAAATAGTTAAATTGTAGAGGGATGGAGTAAAGCAGCGAGGGATGATAGGAACAGGTGTGGAGGAAAGAGGAGGAAAGATTACTGAAGGAAAAATGTGACAAGGGAAAAGCAAGCCTGTAATGAGATAGAGAGAGATATAGATAGTTGAACATAGATACAGATGAGGTAACTATAAAATGCATATCAATTAAGAAAATAAAGGTAAAGAGAAGAAAAAAATAGGGAAGGAGGGAAGGAAGGAAGGGAGAAAAAAAGAAAGGAAGGGAAGGAAGAAAAGGAGGATAAGTGAGAGGTAGGAAAGGGTTGAGTTAAATATTGGGAGAGAGGGAGGGAGAGAAGGAAGAGAGGGAAACATGCAAAGAACGAAAGGAAAAGCGCGAAAGAAGAGAAAATGGAAAGAAGATCACTGAGGAGAAATGGAGTAAAAAATAAATGATTTATCTAAGGAAAAAAAGAAAAGAAACGGAAACTGAGTAAAAATGGAGAGAAAGAAAAAGACAAGAGAAACAGAAAAAAATAAGTGAAAAAATAATAGAAAACTACAAACAAACAAAAAGGAAAGCCAGAAGACGGTGGAAAGAAATCTGATGAAAAACGAATGAGAAGAGAAAAGGAAAACTAATAAAAAACTAAAAATGGAGCAAAATGGAGAAAAATAAAACCGTAAAAAAAGAAACCAAGAGATGAAAGAAAACCGGAGAAAGAAAACATGAAATGAAAAGAAAACAAAAAGTCCGACGAAGAGAAAGGAAAAATTATGAAAAAGAGATCAAAGAGAAGAGGAAAGAAGGAAAACGAGGTCATGAAAATAAGGTGAAAGTCAAACTAAAAACGAAATGAGGAAAGAAAAAAACGATTAAAACGAGAGGAGGAAAGAAAACGACTAGGAAGAAAAAGAGAAAACGATGAAAAAAGGAGATCGGAGAGGAGAAAAGGAAAGAAAAAGAGGTATATATATAATAAAAAGAGACGTTCTAGATATCCTGCAGGAATCCCAGAACCCCAACAGGGATCCAACAGCAAAAGTGGAGTCCTGGAATACCCGCAGGAATATTTGAGCTACGGGAACAGGGCGGGATTCACGTGTCGGAGAAAATATATAAAAAAGTACTACAAAAGAACACTTGAAAAGAGAGCTGGAGAAAGCGAGCTGGAGAAAAAGAGAAATGTGTACAGATAGACAGAAAGAGATAAAGAGATAGAAAGAAAGATAGAAAAAGAAAAAAAGAAAGATCGGGAAAAGTATTTTCAATATTGGAATGATTTGTTTGTAAATAGAGAGAATAAAAAAGATAACAATCACTCCGGAATTTGATGAAAAAGAGGAAAACGTGAAAATGAAATTATAAAAAAATGACTGAAAACTGGAGCAAATATCTTGAATGCTCAAAGAAAAAGAAAGAAAGCACAGTATCAACCTGAATTAAAAAAAATAAAATAAAATAAAACTACAAAAGCAAGAACCATGAAAAAAGATCATTAAAAGATAAAACGTGTACCGAGCAAGTAACAAAACTGAAATACTGTAAGAAAATGAAAAAGAAAAAAAAAATGGCACAAAGGCTATCAAACTGAGCGTCAATATTTCTAAAGACTGCAAAAATAACACTAACACCGAACATCACAAAGGAAAAAATCAAAACAGGAAAAAACAGGAAGAGCACAAAACGGGAAGAAACACAAACCCAAAGTAAACCTGAAAATCACAAACAAAAAGCAAACCGAAAACAAACCAAATAACCAACAAATAACAGCGTTCCAGAGCGTCCTTTAACACCGCCACCACCACCGGACAGGACGCTGTACAGGAGTGGCGGCACAGCGGCGGGGCGTCAGCACGGCACAGCACGTCAGCGCCAGAGGGATGCATTAGCATGAAGAGGAAAATATGCACTCGGATAAACCAGCAAACAAACAGACAAACAGAAAAATATACAGACAAAAAGATGAATACTGAAACAATCTTACAGACAATTACAACACACACACACACACACACACACACACACACACACACACACACACACACCATAAATACACACATGAGGTCACTAATTAAATACAACCAGCATTCTCTCTCTCTCTCTCTCTCAGAGCAATTATTATTTTTCTCATTAAAATTTCATCAGGCTTTCTTCTCTTTGATATGACAAACAAACTTTCCTTTCTTATTATTCTCTTCCTCCTGCTGCTTCTCCTCCTCTTCCTCTTCCTCCTCACCGTCATCATTCTCCTTCTCTTACTTCATTCTCTTCCTCTCTTCTTTAGGGGGCTTCGTGGTGCAGTGGTTAGCACACTCGGCTCACAACCAAGAAAGCCCGGGCTCGATTCCCGGGAGGAGTGGAAAAATTTGGGCGGCTTTTCCGATACCCTACGCCCCTGTCCACCCAGCAGTGAATGGGTACCAGGTATTAATCGGGGGTTGTGTCCCATCTCCTGGGATATGTTCCCTTCTATAATTCCTTCCCCTTCTGTCTCTCTCCGGCATATGACCACAGATGTTGCGCCGACTAAACCAAACTTTCCAACGTTTCCTCTCTTCTTTCGTATTGTTGTTGTATGGTGTGATGGATGTGATTTTTTCTTTCATATTTTTTTCCTCCTCCTCCTCCTCCTCAGTCTCCTTCTCCTATTCCTTTTTTTCTTTTTCTCTTTCACATATGGTTGTTGTATGGTGTGGTGGTTGTGATTTTTTCCTTTCTTAATTTTCTCCTTTTCCTTGTCCTCTTTCTCCTCCCCCTCCTCCTCCTCAGTCTCCTTCTCCTATTCCTTCTTCTCTTCTTCTCTTTCACATATGGTTGTTGTATGGTGTGGTGGTTGTGATTTTTTTTCTTTTCTTATTTTTCTCCTCCTCCTCCCCTCTCTCTTTCTTTCTCCTCCTCTTCTTCTTCCTCCTCCTGTTCAGTCTCTTTCTCCTTTTCCTTCCTCTCCTCCTCTCTTTCGCATATGGTTCCCTCTATCACCTCCGACAGGGTTTGGCAAGTAAATGAGAGTTTGATGGAAGGGAGATCAAGGAAAGGGAGGAGAAAAAATAGGGCTTGCCAATGACGCGGAATAAATAAATAAAGTGGGAGAGAGTGACGGCCAGACATATAGATAGATAGATAGATAGAAGTAGACACAGAAAGACTTACGGACACACACAAAGACAAACACACAAATTAAAAACTTAAATTCCTCACCAATCTGAAAACCAAACCAAATCAATAACTACAGAGAGTTTCCGACATAAAAACACACGGACACACACACAAACACATACAAAGGACTCAAAATTCTTCACCAATCGGGAAACAAAATACCAAACCGTTTCGCGACTGCCAATAATACAACACACCAGACCAACATAACATTACTTTGCCGCCCTTTCCTCCTTTCCTCCTCCTCCTCCTCCTCCACACACGCTAACTCACACAGACTCGGGACAGTATTGCTTCCTCCCTCTTCAGTTGTGACGGGGCAAGATAGCGCTTTCATCTATTCCCTGCAACACGCCCCCTCTCCCTCCTCACCTTCCCCCCCCCGTTCCAGAGAAAACGGAGACGCTCACAAAGTCAGTCAAGGGGAATCGGAGGTAGACTTATGATATTTCCAATCCATGCGACTGTCACGTACCGATAAAGTAAAAAAAACATTATAATAGAGGTGGGTTTCTCACAAATATTTGAAATTCTAGAGGAAATCTTTGAAAACCTAAGTGGCTCATTGTACTCAAATTATTTATACAGTGGAAAAAGATAAAGATTGGTGGAAGGTAAAAATACTAATGTTTTAAAGGAAAGAACTAAAAGAACTAAAGAAATACAGAAAGAAAAAGGAATGAAGAAAGAGGAACTAAAAGAAAATGCACTAGAGAAAATTACGGAGACTAAACCATTTATTATTTTTTAATTCGAAAACTTATATGATCTCTTGTACTAAAATAAACCAATACATTGGGAAAATATGGAGGTTAGGAGGTTAGGAGGAGGTAAAGTGTGGAATCTAAGGTGAAAGACGGACGGGGTGGTAATGCGCTTGTCAGCCCCACCACACTGAAACCTCCTTGAATTTGAACTTGAGGGGTGGAGAGTGACAGGGTTGGTGGAAGAATGGGGGTTAGGGGGAGGTAACGTGTGTAATTAAGGTGAAAGACGGACGGGGTGGTAACGCGCGCGTCGTCCCCCACGAGTAAAAGATAGGGAAAGGTATGGGAAGGGAGAGATGGTGAAGGGTGAAGGGGAGAGGAAGGGAAAAGGGGAAGGAGAGGGGAGGAGGAAGGATGGGGAAGAAGGGGGAGGAGGACCAGGAAGAGGTGGCGAAGGAAGAAGTGAGAGGAAGGGGAGGGGAAAAGGGAAGGAAGGACTGGGGATAAGATAAGGAAAGGTATGGGAAGGGAGAGGTGGTGAGGGGTGAAGGGAAGTGGAGAAGGAAGGGGAAATAAGGGGAGAAAAGGTTAGGGTGAGGGGAAGGGAAGAAGTCAAACATAGCACAGGGGCGACTAAGGGATGAAGGGAAGGGGATAGTGGGGGTAATGGAGAGAGAAAGGGAGGAGGGAGAAACAGGGAAAGGAAGAGCGAAAAAAAGTGACGAAGGAAAAATAAAAAAAACGAGAGAACGGAGAGAAAGGGGAAAAGGAAGGTAGGTTATAAGGATAAGGTGGAGGAAGGAGAAGTATTGAGAGGTAAGAAAGGGAGGAAAAAAGACAGGGAAGAACAGAGGAGTGAAAATGAAGAATAATATATTTTTTTTTTCATTTGAAAGATAAGAAATGTAGCCACACACATGCATCGAATCACTCCCCACAGATGCGACACTCTTGAACGATTTGTTCCGTAGAAGTGGCACCGTTCCGTGGGATGTTTCTCTGCATGGTGATTGTAGTCAGCTGGCAAGCCGTTCCTCTCAATGTGTTTGTGGTGCTTCTTGGCACTCCTCAGTCATTGTTATAAATCACCAGTCAACGACAGTTACTGTTCAGCGGGTATTGAGAAATGCACCCGCAATGTACGTCAACTGTACGTCGCTGAACATTAGAGTTTGATCACGACTCTGTGTACTCGCCCGGTGCTCGCAGAAAATCACCACCACTCGGGTTAGCGCCTCTCTTGACACGACTTCTGGTGCGGGAGTTGATGCCTGGATTTGTCTGTCCATAGAAATGCCTTGGTTCGTATCTTGGCGAGGCGTAGCTGGTTGAGTTGTGCTGGCGGTGCTGTGAGTGGCGGTTTTTTTTTTTTTTTTTTTTTTTTTTTTTACAGCTAACGAGACAGCTCAAGGGCGCAAAAAAAAAAAAAAAAAGGCCCGCTACTCACTGCTCCCGAAGTTGTGTGCAGCATTCCGGCCACTGTTTTGCTGGAAGGAGTCATTGCTCCGCTGTGTCGGCCTCCCGAGGTGCCGAGGTGCGCCTCGCAGCGAGTTAGAGGCGGATCTAACGGGATGGTGGTGAGGCCTCGAGGTAAAGTTGGGAGACTGAGTGGCTTCCAGCGGCACGGTGTATCTGAAGTAGTCGTGGCCACGGTACAGCTCACGTTCCTTAACGGGGGTGCGGAGGCTACCAAGGTTCAAGCGCACATGTTTTGGACAGGTGGACCGTGGCATCTTTTCTCCCTTAAGGATACCTTTAGGGGACTTCCCTCCAATAGTGGTATTCATCGGTGTACAGCGAGCTGCTCTAACTGTTTGCTGGTGTAGTGTATTATGTTTGTTTACTGCGTCCTTTACTGGCTTCACTGTTCTTTCCAGTAGCTTTTGCAGCTCAAAACGAATGCAGGAGAGAGGGAAGCCATACTTGAAGTAGTCGTAGCCACAGTACAGCTCACGATCCTTGACGAAAGTGTTCAAGTTCTGGAAGTCAAAGCGCAGACATTTATGAGCGGTGCTGGCCGTCTTTCCTTTCTTGAGGATCCCTGTGAGATGTTGTGGCTCAGTGTTTTTGTTGTCTGAATCTGCTGCTTTCTCTGTTGCTGTTTTCTGAGGCTCTGGCAGTTTGCTTACAGCTTCCTTTGGTGGCTCTTTCTGTGGCGTCACTGTTCTTTCCTTTAGCTTTTGCAGCTCAGAAGGAATGCTAGAGAGAGGGAAGCCATACTTGAAGTAGTCGTAGCCACAGTACAGTTCACGATCCTTGACGAAAGCGTTCAGGTTTTGGAAGTTGAATCTGACAATTTTCTTGACCGTGTTTTGAGGTGCATCCTGCTTTTTGAGGCTGCTTTTGAGGGGCTTCTTTAGTGGCTCGGTAACTGCCTTGCCCCTGCTGGAAGGAGCGTCCCCAGCAGTGCCTTGATGCTCGGAGGAGAGCTATTTGATCTTTTTTCTCTTGACCATGAGCTGAGTAATGATCAGAGTTTGAACACTCTTGCCACGGCTCTCCTACGTCCAGTCCTTTACTGCGACTGTCGTTTCGTCCAGTGGCTTGTTGGCCCTTTCTCTCTTGACCAAGTGGACTGTAATGATGAGGGTTTGAGGCCTCTTGCCATTGCCCTCCTTTCCTCCATTTCCTACCACACCGTCAGCATCCTGGGTATCGGAGGGGAGTTCCTCCTCCACCACAGCGAGAGGCTGAGTTGCGTTCTGCAGGCAGACCAGGGTCAGGGACGCTTGTCCCTGTTCGCCCGCATCGTCCTGGGCACTCGCGTTTTTTATTTCCTCGACGAAAGATTCGAGGTCCTCGGAGGGGCTGCGGCGCCCGTCTGGCGAAGAGCCAGTCGAAGCGCCCGCAGCAGTTAGCCAAGCTACACTAATTATCTAATCAAAGGTGGAAGATGAAGGACAGCAAAGGCGAAGGCTCCCCCCCCCCCCCCAATCCTCCAGCCAAAGCTGGCAGGAAAGGAAAAAGAACCACGCAGCATGGAAAAACTGCATGGAAATTATGTAGGAAAGAGGAAAGAACTACCATTACTGCTACCACTAACCGGGCGATAAAAGCGGACAAGGACACCAGTATTCGAAAGAACTGTACAATATTACAACAGGTAATATCTTAAGCCCTGTCCACACTGTGCCGACTCTGGGCCACGACAACCCAGCGACTTTTCCATTTGACAAGTTGGTTACCACGCTCCAAGGAGGGGGGGAGGTTTTATTGAGGTTTTGGTGTATTGCCGACTGTCTGGGACATGTCGTGCTAGCCCTCACGGCTCCAGACTCGCGTCACGACGTCAGCGCAGCATTCGGCAACAGTCTCAAGACCTCTTTCAAGAAACACAAAGAAAGAACAAACAACAGCAGACCTGCTGGGCCTTACGAGGCTGTTTGTGACAAGCTACACTAACTATATAATCAAAGGTGGAAGATGAAGGACAGCAAAGGCGAAGGCTCCTCCCCACCCTCCCATCCCTCCAGCCAAAGCTGGCAGGAAAGGAAAAAGAACCATGTAGCATGAAAAACTGCATGGAAATTATGTAGGAAAGAGGAAAGAACTACCATTACTTCTACCACTAACCGGGCGAAAAAAGCGGACAAAGACACCAGTATTCGAAAAAACTTAACGTTATTACGACAATGAGTAGTATCTTAGTTGCTGGTTCGATTCAAAATACTTATATAATCAATTCTTGAAGGCCGTAACTGTTGTACTATCAACGACATCACAGGGTAGAGAATTCCAAACATTAACGACTCGATTGAAGAAGAAGTGTTTGGCTTCGTGCGACGATAATCTTTTACCACTTATCTTGATATTGTTATTTCTTCTTGTTCTATTTGATCGATCAATTGTAAACTAATCTTCCGCATTAATATCACTGAATCCTGTTTTGGAGGAGGAGGAAGTGAAAAAAAAAAAGGAAAAGGAAAAGAAGGTGGACACATGGACAAGTGGAAGAAAAAGGATGGAGAATCAGAAAAAAAGAGGAAGAGAAGGAACAAATGGAGTAGAAGTAGGCCGAAGTGGAGAGGATTTAAGAACAAGACCAGAAAGAGGAAGAGGAGGAGGAGGAAGAGGAGGAGAAGGAGAAGGAGGAGGAGGAGGAGGAACTAGAAGAACATGAATTAGAACAGGAGGATATAAAAGAAGCAGGAGGGGAAGAAGAAGCAGCAAAACAACAAGCATAAGCAGGAGGAAGAGGAAAAAAAATAAAGATAGAGTGCAGAGATGGATGAACACTGAAAGAAAGAAAACGGAAGACGAGGAAAAGTAAGAAAAAGAAACATGAGAACCAGAAGTACGACCATGAGTAAAAAAGACGAAAACAAGGAGGAGGAGGAGGAGATGGAGAAACAGAAGAATAAAGAAATGGAAGAAGTGGAGGAAACAAGAGAAGCAGGGGAAGGAAGAGAAGCATGGCCAGAAACAGGACCTGCAGGCTCAAGGGAAGAACATGGACAAGGACGAGGAGGAAGAAGAGAAACAGGATAATAATATGGAAGACGAACAAGAAACAAGAAAAAGAAAAGAACCAAAACAGTACCACGGGTAGAAAAGAGGAGGAGAAGGAGCAGAAGCAGAATTTGCAGCAGAATCAGGAGGTGACCCGCAACACACACACACACACACACACACACACACACACACACACACACACACACACACACACACACACACACACACACACACACACACACACACACACACACACACACACACACACACACACACACACACACACACACACACACACACACACACACACACACACACTCCCTCGCCCGTAACTTGCCGCGCCAAGCCAAAGTGTACTTCTCGAAGCGCTAAACTCGGGGCACCAACTCGGCAAAGTGAGCGGGAATCCGTGCATTAAAACTGCGGACAGGCGGGCGGGGGCGGATGGGGGGGGGGGGGTCGAGTGGGGGAGGGGGGAGGCGAATGGGGGCAGGAGGGGGAGGGGAAGAGGCGTGATGAGAGAGAGTGAAAGAGAAAAAGGTGAATCGATAGGCAAGAAGAGGAGGAGGAAGAGGAGGAGGAGGAGGTAGATGGAATGGGAAATAATGACAAATACTATGGAGGTGGAAGGAGGGTGCGTGACGGGGAAAAAAAATGATGATCAAAAGGGGAGGGAGACAGAGGGAATGAAAGAAAAAAAATACGAAGCCACGAGAGATGAGAGGAGGTAAAGGAAGTGGGAAGTGAGAAAAATGCTGTAGGGAGAAGTAAATAGGAATGTGCCATGACTGAAAAGGTAAAAAGTGTGTGAGGAAGAGAAAAAAAAGTAAAAGATGAATGGATAAGTAAAAAGGAAGAGGTAGATAAAGTGAAAAATAATGCCGTGAACAAGGAGGTAGAAAGTGTGGAAAGGAGAGAAAAAAAATACAATGATAAAGAGAGCGAAAAAATCAAAGAGAAGAAAAAAGTGAACGGACGGTGAAAACAGGCGGCGGCTGAGGAAACGGGCAAAAATTACATGAGTTGAAAAATGAGTATATGTGATGGAGGAACAATGCCGACGATCAAAAGAATGAGAGTGAAAGAGTAAAGGAAAATGCTAATCGAAACGTACTTAAGAGCTAGTTATGATGATGATAAAGATGACGGTGGTTCTGGTGATGGTGAGGCTGCAAGTGGTATTGATGGTGGTGGTGGTGTCTGGCTAGCTGGTCGTCCCCTTTGACATTCATTTTTCATATTAACTTTATGCATCACCGAAAAAACAAAATCTTTTTGGGGGTAAAAAATTGTTTGTCCATCTGGCGCCGCGTCGCTCGTTTGTGTCACGTATGGCTGTGTTGTAGTGCATAGTATTTCAGTTACCACTATTTTAATTATGATAATTATTATTATTATTATTATTATTATTATTATTATTATTATTATTATTATTATTATGATTATGATTATGATTATTAGTATTATCATCATCATCATCATCATTACTATTGTTAGCATTATCATTAATATCATTATTATTATTATCATTATCATTATTATTATTATTATTATCAATATCATTATTATTATTATTATTATTATTATTATTATTATTATTATTATTATTATTATTATTATTATTATCATTATTACTATTATTATTATAACTATTATTATTATTATTATTATTATTATTATTATTATTATTATTATTATTATTATTATTATTATTATCATTATTCCTATTATTATTATAACTATTATTATTATTATTATTATTATTATTATTATTATTATTATTATTATTATTATTATTGTTATTTTCACCATTATACCTCACACCATCACATCGCAGAACAGGTATTATGAGAACATAAACACAATGAGTCTGCAAGATGTTGGTAGTATCTAGTAGTAGTAGTAGTAGTAGTAGAAGTAGTAGTAGTAGTAGTAATAGCAATAGTAATAGTAATAGCAGTAGTAGTAGTAGTAGTAGTAGTAGTAGAGGCTATCTAGGGCAACTCCTGTCAACTCAACCTTACCTATCCCCAATATCCGTGAATTATTTTTTTCAGTAGTATTTATCGTATAGGCACTCCCAGCGTGACTGCCAAACCTGTCACAATGATCCACCACGCTATTAATAAGCCCATTCTTGCTAACGGTATTATTATTATTATTATTATTATTATTATTATTATTATTATTATTATTATTATTGTTATTATTATTATTATTATTATTATTATTATTATTATTAATATTATCATTATTATTATTATTAATATTATTATTGTTAGTAGTAGTAGTAGTAGTAATCCGTTGTATATCGTATCATAGAACAGTTATTACTATTATCATATTTTATTAACATTATCATTAGTACTATCATTATCACAGAAAACTCATTATAATTCTTAGCTCATCAATATTCCTATACTCCTCTTCGCTTTTCTAAAATCCAAATCAACTCAGAAAGAAATTTATCATCCATTCCAGCACCTTTTATCATATATTCCCCGCCACGACTCCTGGCCTCTCGTCAGTCCTCCTGCCACTACATTTTACACTCAGTCATTTTTATCGTTTCTGCATTTTTACAGCCTTTTTTAATTGTTTTATTACATGGTTTTATTACTACGCCCTCACATTTTTCCCTTTCTCTCGCTCATGATTTTTGTCGGGCGTGGTCATTCGTTTCATTTCCACTTTTTTCCACCCTTTTTTCGAGGGTTCTTCCATTATATGACTCCAGTGGGGCTGTTTTTTCACTATTATCTGTCTCACTGTACGCATGTTTTTGTTTTAATTTTTAGGCGCTACTTTCATCACGCTTTCTATATTTCGCTCCACGCATGTTCATATAGCATAATATCACCACCACCATCACCACCTGAACAAGTAACTCCACCCCAACCATCGCCACCACGACCATCACCAGCAGCATCACCTCCAACTCCCTCCATCAGTATCACCATCACAAAGTCCTAAATCATCACCACCAGTACCATCACCACTTATCACAGATTTATCTTTCATCCCAGCAGCAGCAGCAGCAGCAGCTCTTAGTAGAGATGCTGCTGCTGCTGCTGCTGCAGGGATGAAAGATATTATATTATATATTATAACAAATTATTATTATTATTATTATTATTATTATTATTATTATTATTATTATTATTATTATTATTATTTTAACTGACATCAATAACATATAACATGTGTTCCATGATATTTTCAAATACTTTTTTTGTGATTCAAGCAGATCTGTCTGACGGAGCACACACACACACACACACACACACACACACACACACACACACACACACACACACACACACTTATGCACTGTCCGCCTTAAAAATTATGAAGATCGACAAAAAAATAGTAAAACGAGCAGGACTATAAATATTAAGTACTACTGTTGCCAGATGATCCCCTAAAGTGACACATAAACGAAAACTACACCATTAAAAAAGAAACTACAGACTGCTCTACTAACGAGAAAATTAAGCCTTACGTGGCTCGTGTTGGTAATGGAAGAAACTCCCCTCCGTAAAACACAAAACTAAATACTCATCCTCAGCAGATTATTATCATCCCCGCATTACAAGCCGTCTCTTCCTCGAGTTAGATCAGAGGAGGAGAGAGAGAGAGAGAGAGAGAGAGAGAGAGAGAGAGAGAGAGAAAGGGGGGATTGAGGAGCGGAAGCCGGCAGACGAGAGGGGGAGGCCAAGGAGGGAGAGTGAAGCGGGGGAGGGGAGCTGTGGAGAAGGAGAAATGAAAATGGACTGGTGGCGGGGTATGGAGGGAGAAGCGGGAGTTTGGGGGGAGCAGTTGGGGGGATGGAGGGGGAGTGGGGGGGTACTGGAGAGGGATTGGCTGACGGGAGGTTAGAGGGTAGTAGAATGATATACTAATGATGGTGGTGGGGGTGGAGGTTGAAGACGGGCAGAACATAAGAACATAAGAACATAAGAACGCAGGAGTCTGCAAGAGGCCGGTAGGCCTGTACGAGGCAGCTCCTTTGACCCTAATCTCTCGTGTATCTAACCCCACCTAATATCGCTGTCCATGAATTTATCTAGTCTATTTTTGAATGTGACAATTGTATTGGCACTCACCACATGACTGCTAAGCCTATTCCACTCATCCACCACCCTGTTAGTAAACCAATTTTTGCCTATGTCCCTGTTGAATCTGAATTTATCCAGTTTAAACCCGTTACTTCGTGTCCTACCCGGTTCTCTTACCAACAAAACCTTATGAATGTCTCCCTTATTAAAGCCCTTCATCCATTTATAAACCTCGATCATGTCTCCACGCACCCTTCGCCTTTCTAGAGAATGCAAGTTTAACTGTTTGAGTCTTTCCTCGTATGGCAAGTTTCTCAACCCCTGAATCATCTTAGTCATCCTCCTCTGCACCGATTCTAACATTTTGATATCCATTCTATAGTAGGGTGACCAGAACTGAACCGCATAGTCAAGATGAGGTCTAACTAATGCTAAATATAGTTTGAGGAAGACTTGGGGCTTCTGTTGCTTACGCTCCTGAAATAAATCCCAGTACCCTATTAGCTCGATTTCTAGCTTGAATGCATTCTGCCCTTGGACGGAGATCAGAGCTCACTAAGACCCCTAAATCACTCTCGCACCCAGACCTACTTATGAGAGTGTCATTTAAGCAATAGTTATGTGAGGGGTTGTTCCTACCTACACTCAGAATACTGCACTTCCCTATATTGAACTCCATCTGCCATTTATCCGCCCAGTCATATAATCTGTTGAGTTCACCTCGGAGAATACTAGCGTCCTGATCCGACTCAATTACTCTACCGATCTTGGTATCATCTGCAAATTTACTAACATCACTACTAATTCCTGTGTCTAAGTCATTGATATAAATAATAAACAAAAGTGGACCTAATACCGAACCTTGTGGGACCCCACTCGTAACACATCCCCAGTCAGATCTTTTACCATTGATTTGCACTCTTTGCTTCCTATTGCTAAGCCACGCCTTGACCCAGTTCAAAACTTTACCCTCTACTCCGTGAGCCTGTAATTTAAGCAACAGTCGTTGGTGAGGAACTTTGTCAAACGCTTTACTAAAATCAAGATAGATTACATCATAATTTTCATCTCTGTCAACCGCCTCAAATACTTTATTGTAGAAGGACAAGAGATTGGTGAGGCATGACCTACCTTTTGTGAACCCATGCTGCGAGTCGTGAATTAAGCTATGTTTCTCTAAATGCTCCCGAATGCTCCTGGCTATTATGGACTCCAGCATCTTCCCTATAACCGATGTTAAGCTAATTGGGCGATAGTTTGAAGCAACTGACCTGTCCCCCTTTTTAAAAATCGGCGTCACATTAGCTAATTTCCATAGGCTCGGCACATAGCCAGTATTTACCGACATCTTACAGATGTCGGTTAGTGGGTCACTGATTATATCACCTAACTCCTTTAATACCCTCGGAAATATCCCGTCAGGACCTGGCGACTTGTTCTTCTTAAGCTTATCTATCTCATCCTGAACTACTTGCCTGGTAATGATTATATCCCTCAATTTATCGCCATCCCCGCCCTCGTACACCTGAACTCTTTCCGGTATAGTCGTTCGATCCTCCTGTGTGAATACTGAAAGGAAGTAGTCGTTCAACAATGTGCTCATATTTTCGTAATTTTCTATTAGCTCCCCTGTGTTTGTTTTCAGCGGTCCAATTTTCTCCCGTGTTTTTGTTCTATACATCTGAAAGAAGCCCTTAGGATTACTTTTCGCCTCATTTGCTACTTTGATCTCAGTTCTTTTTTGCTATCCTGGTGTTTTTCTTAACTAATCTAGATAGTTCGACGTACCGGCCCCTGAGATGTGTTTCCCCATTCTTTATTTTCTGATAAATTCCCTTCTTTAACCCAATCTCGTGTTTTAGTCCACGAGTCATACAATAAAGATCATTGTTTTCATTTCTAAGTGTTCGCTGTGGTATATGCTGACCCTGCCCCTTAACTATTACTCTAACTAAATTATGTAGGTAATCTCTACTTGGTTCTCCTGGTTCTACAACCCACAGTTCTGGCCCTCATGAATCCCTAAATCTCCCCATTTTACCTCTTCAAGGTGTCTTCTAAGCCCCTCGTAATTTGCTCTTCTAAAATCTGGCACCAACAATTGGTTTGGTTCGCGAGTCACCGCCCAATCTAAGCTAAAACGAACCGTACTGTGATAACTATTTCCTTACTCTCCGCCCACCTCCAACTCATGTGTCAAGTTCCCATCATTAGTTAGGACAGTCTAATATGTTATCTCCTCTGGTAGGCTCAATGACTGCCTACTTAAGGAAATGATCTTGTATAACTTTAAGAAAATCCTCGGCTTCCAGGTCACCCACTAGATCTTCCCAGTCTATATTCCTATAATTAAAGTCCCCCATTACGCAGACATTTCTACTCATACTCGCCCTGCCAATCTCCTGTAGTAATATACTCGTGTCCTGCCTGTTAAGGTTGGGTGGCCTGTATATAACTCCTAGAGTTAGTTTTTCTTTCCCTTTGTAAACGTCCACCCAAACTGATTCTGAATCCATGTTAGTTTTGACTGAGTTGTTAACTAAACATTTAAGTGAGTCTTTAACATATAGCGCAACTCCACCTCCCTTTCTGCCCCTTCTGTCTTTGTGAAACATCTGATAACCCGTTATTTCAAATTCTGATCTAAAATGCCAATTAGCAGTGTCTATCCATGTCTCAGTGATCGCTATTATGTCAAAATTTTCTGAACAAGCTTCACCCCTTAGTAAGTCTATCTTGTTTCTGAGGCTCCTGCAGTTAGTATAGAAGATTCTTAGCCCGTCCTCTGTTTCTCCCCTAGAATTACTTCTAAGCTTCCTGGTGGGGGACGGGATGACAGGGGGTAAGACAAGCTAGTTAAGGGGCGTGGGATATCGCTAATCATATCATTACCTTGTTAAAACTTAAAGCAGTCCCTCCCTTTATTCTTTTCTAAACCCTATACTCTAGACTGGGTTAGCGTTAATGGTTTGTCATGGGTGTGTGTATTCTTCTAGAGATCCGTTCCCGATCGTCAAGTCCTAAGTAATCGGTCAAGCTGCGAGTGTAACAACCTCTAATAGTCCCTTGTTTGGTGGCGTGATTCAGAGTACCTACAACACCTGGTGACTGGTTAGTCTTAGTCATATTTAGGTGGAATCCTGGAATACCCTCAGGAATAAGACGGGAATTCAGGTGTCAGAAAATAAGAGAAACAAAGACCACTAAAATTAAAACACACACACAGAGAGAGAGAGAGAGAGAGAGAGAGAGAGAGAGAGAGAGAGAGAGAGAGAGAGAGAGAGAGAGAGAGAGAGAGAGAGTACTGTACATGTTGAATAAAACACTGAAACAAATAAAAGCTGTATTTCAAAGGTTGCGTTAGGTGAAGTATAGGAGTTTCAGAGCTTTGGTTAGGCTTAATGTGTCGTGATGAGACTACGCGCCGGGCAGCTTCATCTGGACCCGCACGGAACGACACTCGGCTCGAGACACCAATACGGGACCTTGACGAGCTCACGATACTTCGCTGGTTACATCATTACCGGAAGCCTTATGGACGAGCTAGGCATGAAGAACACCAAGTATAAACTACATACACAACCTTAGTATAATAAAAGATGCATTGCGTACAATTAACACACTATCGAGACTTGCTGCGGCTTGTCTTGCTGACCAGAAGACCCTCCTCTCCTCCCTTCCCCCTCCCTCCTTCCCTCCCAGCAGCATGAGGTACGACGATTCTCTCCTCATCACTCCCTCACACTCACGCTCCCCGGCTCCTTCACACTCATTCCTCAGCACTGTATCAGACTGCTCATGACTGTTCATGCCACACAGACGCCCGCCGCCCCGTCCCTCTCGTCGGGGCGGGGCAGTGCGTGACTCGCACTCCGATCACCGCCGCGGCGTCAACATCACCGGCCAGGCACCGATGACGTCACGGCCGGCAGCCAATCACAGCACGGAACAACCTCCTTCAAATATTACTAATTATACGTCTTTATATACCTTCATTTCACTCCCCAGGCGATTCTCAACACGGGCACCCCTCATAATCACTGTAATAATCAACGAACTGGCAGGACAAGGCTTCAGGCGGCATGGCGCTCACTCCATCCTCCCCACCGGCCTCCCCTGCCTCAACCATTGTCTGTACGCCGCGTCCCTTCCTGCAACAACCACCACACTGTTCCTCACCTGATCGACGAGTAGTGGCCGCCTCAAGCAGCCGCCGCCCGACACACGACACGCGCGACACACCCGCCGGGGACCCCAACACGCACGGCACACGGACACACCCTCACTCCGGTACTTTCCGCAGCACTCTCGGCTCGGCGTGACGTCACCGATGCGCCTTTGTTTTACCCACAATGCCCGATGGTTTTGTCGACATTATTACATTGACACCTGGGGCATTTTGGTCGCTTTCCATCGAATAATAAGCATTGTTATTGAAGTCTGCGACTAAATGTAAAGTTTATTTCATTGCTTACTTAAATAATAACACTAAAATATCATGGCATTCCTTACGTTACCTCTCTGAGAGTTGGCAACACAAGGCGCCTTCCCTCTACGTCAGTACCTCGCCACTCGCTTGTTACTGCCTAAATATTTCACTATAAACGAAAGATTCCTCTCCAGACTCCACGTTGTAAACCATTCCTCTGCGTGAGGCGCCGCGGGGATCACTGTACACCCCCCTTTCCCAACCCTGGGGTCGCGGTCCCAAGTGGGGTCCCCAGGCGTTTTCTTGGGTCACCAAGACCTAAAAATAAATAATGATAATAAATTATAACACATATACAACTAAACTAGTGGGGTCGCAGTCATGTCTAGAGGTGCATGATTGGGGTCGCCTGAAAAAAAATTTGGAAACCTCTGCTGTATACCATCATGATGACTTGTACGCCCCACGCCTGCATGATCACTGCCACCAGGGAGACACATGATTCACAGGCTTGCCAACACTGCCGACACACATAATAATGCGGCCCTTATAACCTTACAAACACTTCAAACAAAATTACCCCCCTCGTACACACAACCAGGTATTCTTCCTTCCCAGGTGTCACGAATCAGACAAAAGCACCTGATATTCCTCTAATAATTTCATCCCTTAATTAAAACCCGGCACCTCATCAACCATTACAGGAACAAAACAAAACACACATTTCTCCCGCACTACAACAGGTGTTCTCCCCCCCAGGTGTCGTGGATCAGGCGCCAGGACCTGCACGTGCTGACCACAGGTAACTTCACGTACACGACGGACACGAGGTTCCGCGCGCTGCACCTGCCCGGCTCGCCCTTCTGGAGCCTGGAGGTGGACCGGCCCGCCATCACCGACTCCGGCCTCTACGAGTGCCAGGTGTCCACGCAGCCCAAGATATTCCGCCGCTTCAGGCTCAGCGTTGTGGGTGAGTGGAGGGGGGGAGGGGGGTATAGGGTGTGTGGGTGTGTTTCGGGTGGAGGAAGGGTGGGTATAAGGTGATGAAGGTTGGTATACAAAGAAACACAAAGGAAGAGCAAACAACAGCAGATCTGCTGGTCCTTACGAGGTTGTTTGTGACAAGCTACACTAACTATCTAATCAAAAGTGGAAGATGAAGGACAGCAAAGGCGAAGGCTCCTCCCCACCCCCCCATCCCTCCAGCCAAAGCTGACAGGAAAGGAAAAAGATCCATGCAGCATGGAAAAACTGCATGGAAATTATGTAGGAAAGAGGAAAGAACAACCATTACTGCCACCACTAACCGGGCGATACAAGCGGACAAGGACACCAGTATTCGAAAGAACTTAACGTTATTACGACAATGAGTAATATCTTAGTTGCTGGTTGGATTCAAAACACTTGTCTAATCTATTCTTGAAGGCCGTAACTGTTGTACTATCAACGACATCATAGGGTAGAGAGTTCCAAACATTAACAACTCGATTGAAGAAGTGTTTAGCTTCGTGCGACGATAATCTTTTACCACTTATCTTCAAATTGTGATTTCTTCTTGTTCTATTTGATCGATCAATTGTAAAGTAATCTTCCGCATTAATATCACTGAATCTTTTAAACATTTTAAACACTTCTATTAGATCGCCTCGCATTCTTCGTTTTGATAGGCTGAATAAATTTACTTCTTTAAGCCTTTGTTCATATGACAAATTTCTCAACCTAGGAATCATCTTTGTTATTCTTCGTTGGACCCGTTCCAACTTTTATATGTCTTTTCTGTAGTAGGGAGACCAAAACTGTACACAGTACTCTAGACGGGGTCGAACCAACGAATTAAACAGTTTTAATATTACTTTTCCGATTTATTATTAAAGACTCGTCCGATGAAGCCAACCAATTTGTTTGCAGTTTTAATTACCTCTGAACAATGCTGACCGGGCTTTAAATCGCTTGATATAGTGATTCCAAGATCCTTTTCTTTACTTACTGCAGAAAGTTGTTGGCCATGCATTACGTACCGAACGCGATTGCTATTTTTTCCGATGTGCAACACTTTACATTTGTCAACGTTAAATTTCATTTGCCATTGATTGGCCCAACGCGCAAGTCGATCTAGATCTGATTGTAAAGCTTCTTCGTCGAGTGTCGCAGTTACTTTACTAGGGGGTGTGGGGGTGTTTCCGGTGGAGGAAGGGTGGGTATAAGGTGATGAAGGTGGGTAAAGGGTGTGTGGGTGTGTTTCGGGTGGAGGAAGGGTGGGTATAAGGTGATGAAGGTGGGTATAGGGTGTGTGGGTGTGCTTCGGGTGGAGAAAGGGTGGGTACAAGGTGATGAAGGTGGGTATAGGGTGTGTGGGTGTGTTTGGGGAGGGAGGGATGGGCACAGCGTGTGTTGGAATGAAGAAAGGGTGGGTACAGGGTGTGAGGGGGTGTTGGAGGTGAGTGAGGTGTGTGGGTGGGGTGGGGGTGGGGGGGGAGGTATTACGCGGATGAATGATCATGAATTATTACTCGTCTGCAGTAGGCTATGTATTGTGCATTTTTGTTGTCAGTCTGTAAAATTGCTTTCATTTTGCTTTATTCCAATTTTTTTCTATTTCATTTATATGCAAGCAAGCCTAACTAACGCCACACAACTAATCCACTGGGCCCGACAACATTCCTGCCTTCATTCTTAAATCCTTTGCCCCCATCCTTGCCCCAATCCTTCAGGCCATATTCACCCAATCACTATCATCCGCCTCATTATCCTCTGACTGGCTTTTGGCAAATATTAATCCTTTATTCAAGACAGGTGACCGGACTGACCCAGCCAATTATCGCCCCATCTCACTAACATCGATTCCATGTAAAATTTTCGAACACATAATACACAAACACATAATGAATCACCTTGACGCAAACAACATCCTTACTGACTCACAACACGGCTTTCGACCTAAACGCTCATGTGAATCGCAACTCATTACTACATATCACGACATTACGAGGCTACTTGACCGACGTGACATTAAACAAGTTGACACTATTGTTTTAGATTTTGCCAAAGCCTTCGACAAAGTCCCGCACAAAAGACTGACATTAAAATTGAAATACTACGGTATTTCAGGACCTATTCTTCACTGGATCACTGCATTTCTTACTAACAGGACTCAACGTGTTCTTCTTGACGGATCTTCATCTGACACTGTCCCTGTTTCTTCAGGTGTCCCACAAGGCACCGTTCTAGGCCCCCTTCTTTTCCTCCTGTACATTAACGATCTTCCACTGTCAACGCCTAACTCTTCCACTAGACTATTTGCCGACGATAGTTTACTGTTTAGAGCAGTAAAGACTACTGACGACTGCAGACTACTACAAAACGACTTGGACGCCCTCGAGCGGTGGGAACGCACCTGCAGATGCACTTCCGACCAGACAAACGCAAACTCTTAAGATTCACCAGAGCGCACAACCCCCTCCATCACACTTACACTCTCCACAATTCAAATTTAGAATCAGTTCACACACACAAGTACCTTGGTATCCACCTCTCAACTAACTTGAAATTCAACACCCACATAGACCATATCAGTGCCACAGCCAACAGAACACTGGGGTTCCTGAGGAGGCATTTACATAACTGCACACCTGACATTAAACACATAGCTTATGACACACTTGTGAGACCAACGCTGGAATACTGCTCCACGGTGTGGGATCCTTACACACACAGAAACATTGATAGGTTAGAACAAATCAACACCAAGGCGGCTAGGTTCATTACAAACAATTACACTCGAACGCCTGGAATCACAAGACGGATCAAACAACAGATAAACATGGACCCTCTTCACATACGCAGACAAGCACACAGACTTACACTTATGTACAAGATCACAAACACTCACATTGACATTGACCCACAAACATACCTACAGAACGCAAACAGTCAACGTACTCGTATCACACACATCCATAAATACCAAACATATCACACTAACACTGACGCATACAAGCACTCATACTTTCCACGCACCATACGTGACTGGAACAGCCTCCCTCAACAGATTTTAGACTGCGGTACAATAGACTCATTCAAAAAACAAATACATACTCACTTGTCACCGCAACACACCAACACTAACAATTACACTTGATTCACTTCCCTCCACTGCAGACTCGGCTCCCCCGTCCCCCCAACAGCCAACACATATGCGTGTTATGCACCATACAGGTGCCCTGCGCATTATTAACCAGATCCAGATCCAGAACTAACTAACCAACCAACCAACCAACCAACTTCTAATCATATAAATAAATAACCAACTAACTTACGAGCTAACTAAATTATCAACTAACTAACTAATTAATTAACCAACTAACTGATTAACTGACTAACCCACCAACCAACTAACTAACAAACCGGCTAAGTAACAGTGGCGTGTGGTGCAGATGGACGTGTTAATTAATAAGATGGCAGTGCGTGTGTCTGGTGTGGTGATGGTGTGGTGATGGCGTGGCGTGAGGGTGGGGAGTGAGGGAACAGGACGGGGCAGGGGGGAGGCGTGCGTTAAGGTGGGAGGGATAGATGATGGCTTACAGGTAGGCAGGGAGCGGCGTTAGGTAAATGTGTGAGGGGAAGGCAACGTGAGCTTCTGTCCGCGTATCTGGGTTAGGGTTGATCATTGCTGGCGGTGAAGTGTGAGGAGGTTTGTTGGAGTGTGTGTGGGTGTTTGGTGTGATATTAGTGTGAGTGGGGAAGGGAAGAGGAGTGAACTTACTTGGTGTGTGTGTGTGTGTGTGTGTGTGTGTGTGAGAGAGAGAGAGAGAGAGAGAGAGAGAGAGAGAGAGAGAGAGAGAGAGAGAGAGAGAGAGAGAGAGAGAGAGAGAGAGGGGGTAAGGTGAAAGGACGGGCATAAAACCTCATGGAAGTCTTAGAGATAAACAAGGCAAAAGGAAAAGGATTAAAAACAGTGGGGGAAGAGAAAGATAAATGAGGAAGAAAACTTTATAACGTGAGAAGGTGGAAAGCAAAGAGACGTGTGAAGGTAGTGAGAGGTGATGAAAGGAATGTTGTTAAACGAAGGGATATAAAAGAAAGACAAGAGGCAAAAGAGGAATGGAAAAGAAAAATAATTGAAAGGATTGAAGATGAAAAGATAAAGAAATAAAAGAAGGAAGGAAGGGTGAAGCAAAAATTAGGGGTCAGGAAGAAAGAGAAAGAAAAATGAGAGAAAACGAGAAAGAAGAGGAAACACAAGGCTTGGAAGGGATATAAGAAAACAGTTGTAGTAGCAGTAGTAGTAGTAGTAGTAGTAGTAGTAGTAGCAGGGAAGGAAAGATAAAAAAGGAACACTTGTACAAAAAAAGAGGAAATAAACTAATGAAACAGTGATACGAAGAAGAAATTATAAAATGTATCAAGAAGGCAAAGAACTGAAAAAAAAAGAGCTCAGAAAAAAGTGATAGCAAGAGAGAGAGAGAGAGAGAGAGAGAGAGACGGAAGGAAGGAAAGAGAGGGACGAAGGAGGGAGGAGGTCAGGAGGGAACGTAGCAATTAAATCTCCATTCCATTCTACTTAAGTTATCCATAAAAAAAAATATCCATGCGT
>NC_066509.1:22193889-22248889 GCF_024679095.1 Eriocheir sinensis
GAAAATAGAGTCCCTGATGTCACGCTCTTAAGAAAACAGGAGTTGAAAGGTGGTTTGAGAATACCCTTTGGGTCCTATACGCCCTCCTCTTCCTTTGAATCCTTCACTTAACATAAGAACATAAGAACGCAGGAGTCTGCAAGAGGCCGGTAGGCCCGTACGAGGCAGCTCCTTTGACCCTAAGCTCCCGTGTATCTAACCCCACCTAATATCGCTGTCCATGAATTTATCTAGTCTATTTTTGATTGTGACAATTGTATTGGCACTCACCACATGACTGCTAAGCCTATTCCACTCATCCACCACCCTGTTAGTAAACCAATTTTTGCCTATGTCCCTGTTGAATCTGAATTTATCCAGTTTAAACCCGTTACTTCGTGTCCTACCCAGTTCTCTTACCAACAAAACCTTATGAATGTCTCCCTTATTAAAGCCCTTCATCCATTTATAAACCTCGATCATGTCTCCACGCACCCTTCGCCTTTCTAGAGAATGCAAGTTTAACTGTTTGAGTCTTTCCTCGTATGGCAAGTTTCTCAACCCCTGAATCATCTTAGTCATCCTCCTCTGCACCGATTCTAACATTTTGATATCCATTCTATAGTAGGGTGACCAGAACTGAACCGCATAGTCAAGATGAGGTCTAACTAATGCTAAATATAGTTTGAGGAAGACTTCGGGGCTTCTGTTGCTTACGCTCCTTGAAATAAATCCCGGTACCCTATTAGCTCGATTTCTAGCTTGAATGCATTGTGCCCTTGGACGGAGATCAGAGCTCACTAAGACCCCTAAATCCCTCTCGCACCCAGACCTACTTATGAGAGTGTCATTTAAGCAATAGTTATGTGAGGGGTTGTTCCTACCTACACTCAAAATACTGCACTTCCCTACATTGAACTCCATCTGCCATTTATCCGCCCAGTCATATAATCTGTTGAGTTCACCTTGGAGAATACTAGCGTCCTGATCCGACTCAATTACTCTACCGATCTTGGTATCATCTGCAAATTTACTAACATCACTACTAATTCCTGTTTCTAAGTCATTGATATAAATAATAAACAAAAGTGGACCTAATACCGAACCTTGTGGGACCCCACTCGTAACACATCCCCAGTCAGATCTTTTACCATTGATTTGCACTCTTTGCTTCCTATTGCTAAGCCACGCCTTGACCCAGTTCAAAACTTTACCCTCTACTCCGTGAGCCTGTAATTTAAGCAACAGTCGTTGGTGAGGAACTTTGTCAAACGCTTTACTAAAATCAAGATAGATTACATCATAATTTTCATCTCTGTCAACCGCCTCAAATACTTTATTGTAGAAGGACAAGAGATTGGTGAGGCATGACCTTCCTTTTGTGAACCCATGCTGCGAGTCGTGAATTAAGCTATGTTTCTCTAAATGCTCCCGAATGCTCCTGGCTATTATGGACTCCAGCATCTTCCCTATAACCGATGTTAAGCTAATTGGGCGATAGTTTGAAGCAACTGACCTGTCCCCCTTTTTAAAAATCGGCGTCACATTAGCTACTTTCCATAGGCTCGGCACATAGCCAGTATTTACCGACATCTTAAAGATGTCGGTTAGTGGGTCACCTAACTCCTTTAATACCCTCGGAATATCCCGTCAGGACCTGGCGACTTGTTCTTCTTAAGCTTATCTATCTCATCCTGAACTACTTGCCTGGTAATGATTATATCCCTCAATTTATCGCCATCCCCGCCCTCGTACACCTGAACTCTTTCCGGTATAGTCGTTCGATCCTCCTGTGTGAACACTGAAAGGAAGTAGTCGTTCAACAATGTGCTCATATTTTCGTAATTTTCTACTAGCTCCCCTGTGTTTGTTTTCAGCGGTCCAATTTTCTCCCGTGTTTTTGTTCTATACATCTGAAAGAAGCCCTTAGGATTACTTTTCGCCTCATTTGCTACTTTGATCTCATAGTTTTTTTTTTTTTTTTTTCCTTCCTTATCCTCTTCCTGCTTCGTCTCCTATACCCCATCCTTTTCCTGTTTATCGTTGGAATCCTACACCACCTCCTCCTCCTCCTCCTATTCCTCCTCCCGAAGGCGCCACCATTGCCCACTCAGTGCTCCGACGTCCACGTGCTTTGATCTATCCTCCTCCTCCTCCTCCTCCTCCTCCTCCTCCTCCTCCTCCTCCTCCTCCTCCTCCTCCTGCCCTTCCCTCACCCACGCCTCCTGCACTTCCCCCGCCCACGTCTTTCAACCTCAGCTCTGGTCCACGGCGGGGCGTGTGGGAAGCGAGGCGCGGAGGACGTAGCGGCGCGGGAGTGTCTTTTTGTGTTGGTTGTCTGCGGTGGTGTGTTGGTGCGGGTGTGTTGCGGGGCGTGAAGGTGTGTTGTCCCTCCTCCCTCATGCATGTGTAAAAATGTGTTGCTCTTTCCTGCTCTCTGGATCACGCCACACACACACACACACACACACACATATACACACACCATACAAAAACAATGTACATATAATTCTAAGGTCGTGTGTACAGTTTACGCATCAGTGTGTATCTTTCCACTCCATCATCCAGTCAGGGAATACATAAACGGTCATGCATAAACGCTCATACAGTCATACATTCATACATACATACATACATACATTCATACATACATACAATCATACGTAAATTCACTCGCCAGGCAGATTGAAATAGAGAGGGAGAGAGAATGCAAAATCACGCCAACTGGCTCTGTATTTTTTTTTCTTTACGTAAACAACCACTTTATAATGAGACTTAGACCACATGTGTTTTTTTCACTTGCCACTCTAAAGGTGTGGAAAAAAATGAAAGTAAGCAAGAGATTTTAAATACAAATGATAAAACTGAATGTCAAGAAACGTTAATGATAAAAAATGGAAGAGTGTAAGATGACAACAAGGAAAAAAAAGTGAGAACGAGGAAGAAAAGGTGATTGACATAAAAAGTTAGAGAGAAAAGAAATCAAAACAGATGAAAGATTGAAAAGATGCATCAGGGAGAACAAACCCAAAGTGTGGAAGATAGAATATACAAAATAAAGAATTAAAAAAAAAAAATAAGTGATTAATAATACAGGTTGATGAGAAAAAATGAGATGGAAGAGAGAAAGTGAGATGGAAAAGATTAATATAAAAAATAGTTAGATGATGGAAAAGGAGGACAAGCGAAGAAAGAAAAAGGTGAACAACTGCAGATGAAAACTGGAAAGGAAACGGAAATTACGCAAATCTAAATTAGAATACCAAAAAAAAAAAAAAAAAAAAAAAAAAAAAAAGGGAGACACACTCAACAGGGGAGAAATATGCAGGTATGAAATTAAAGTGCAAATGTGATCAATTATTTTTGGTTTTGTGGAAATAGGATAAAGATGCAAACAGTGGAAGGGCATGGTGGAACTCATGAAAAGAAAGATTTAAAAAAAAAAAACTATATGAGGAGGACGTAAACAGCCAATGAGAAAAAAAGGAAGAAATTATTGATGTAGAAACTCGTGAAAGATTGGAAAAGATCGAAACTGTAAAAGACTAAGACTCATGAAAAGGAAGATGTAAAAGATAACTACCCAACGAACGTGAACAAATTATATGAGCAAATAATGGAGAAATTTCAGGGGACAAAAGGACTATAAAATTCATCTGTTACTGTAACCAATGGGTCTTACCTTAGTGGAAGTGAAATAGAGCTCAATAATTTAATGAAGAATTTGAAGCAATGAAAAAAAGAAATAAGTAAAGAGATGAATAACGTAGGTACTGTCTGACTTTCAAATTCTGAAAATTCTGTAGATAAAAACCTGTAATAGAAAAGACTGCGACAACTAAAAAAAAAAAGAGCAAAAGAATATCAGGAGGGACTTAACAAAAGCGTTAGAGAAGAAAACAAAATTCTCGAGGAAGGATGTGGAGTTGTTGAATTAGACTTAATATAATAAAAGTTTTTCGGCTCCGTGGAAATGTGAGAGATGAAAAAGAAGGACTGAAACTCATGCAGGAAAAGAACAGATATGAAATTAAACTGTGAAGACGATCAATGACTCTCTCTCTGGCTGGTGCGGATGAAATAGAGATGAGGAAAAAAGGATGTAATTGTTAGCTCAAGAATGAGAGAAATACAAAAAGATAAATAAAAGAAATGAGTAAAGGAGGACTGACACTCGCGAAAAAAAAAAAAAAAAAACTTGTTGAATTAAACTAATATGACGATCAGTGACTCACCCTCTGGTTCGTGGAAATGGGGAACTAAAAAGAAATAAAAACGGTAAGATAACAACGATAAACGATAAGAAGAAAAAAAGGAAAAGATAAAAGTTCAGACAAAGCAAAATTATTAGTTCAAGAAGATTGTTAAATCCCTTGCTCTCGATTACGCTTGGAATTAGTGTTATCAATGAAACAAATAAAACAAGAGAAAGAAGATTAATTAAATGCTTTGTAAATTAAACTTCGACGCTGTAATCCATTAAAGAGACACGAGAACGATGAGGAAATAACAAAAGCAAATTAGCAAATGAACGAGTTACTGTTGGCAATAATTTATATTCTATCAATTAAGTGATTTATATGGAAGGTAAAGAGCGAAAGAAAATTAAATACAATAAAATTTCTGAACGTCTGATATTTTCTCTCTCTCTCTCTCTCTCTCTCTCTCTCTCTCTCTCTCTCTCTCTCTCTCTCTCTCTCTCTCTCTCTCTCTCTCTCTCTCTCTCTCTCTCTCTCTCTCTCTCTCTCTCTCTCTCTCTCTCTCTCTCTCTCTCTCTCTCTCTCTCTCTCTCTCTCTCGTAACATGAATACACACACACACACACACACAACATCGTTTTAAAAATATGCATCTTTTCTCCTTATCTCCTTTCCTCCTTCTCCATCAGCGGCAGCAAAATCCTCGAAAAGATCATTAGACAAACTTGCTAGTTTTCTAGAGGACAATAGTATAATTTTGGATACCCAACACGGTTTCAGGAATAAGTGTTCCTGCTTAACGAATCTACTGGACTTCCTCCAAGGTATTATGAGAACTGGGATAATTACATCCTAAATGATGTCATATCTAGACTCACAAAAAGCCTTTGACAAGGCAACACATGGGCGAATCCTAAAGAAACTACAGTCAGCGGGTATAGGAAACAACCTGACTGCGTGAATAAGAGATTGGCTCACCAATATAAAACAGCGAGTGTTATCCAACTGCCAGGCTTCTGAGTGGCTTCCAGTCACGTGGACTGGACAACGTGGACAAGGGTCAGTTCGGCGACGTACTACGAAAACTATTCCACCCCTGAGGGGTCAGCCGTATGAAAAACGACTATAGCGACTCAACTTTTTTTTACGTTGTAAGAGAGATGCTTACGAGGAGATATGTTACAGGTGCTCAAGTACCTGAAGAAGTTCAGTAACGTCGACCACTCCAAGTTTTTCGAGCAACAAACTAACTTAAGAACCAGAAACAACGGTCTACCTATCCAAGCGAAGCGATGTAATTCAGACATTGGCAGGCGTTTCATTTCAGACCGAGTCATCCGACATTGGAATAACCTCCCTCTAGAAGTCGTAGGTACGAAAACCATCAACTCCTTTAAAATTCATATTGACTGTTACTTCGTTGCAACAGGAGTAGACTGAATGTACGTACCGAGGTGTTTTGGATCCCTCTGCTGGCACGAAGTGACTGTCCAGCAGACCAGATCACCTGAGCGGGCAACCTCGTAGTGAGCCAATAGGCTTCTTGCAGCCTGCCTTCCCATGTTTCCATGTTCCATGTTTCCTCCTCCTCCTCCTCTTCCTCCTCCTCCTCCTTCCTTTTAACCCACTGAGTCTTTCTTTCCCATCCCTTTCTCTAAGTCTTTATCCTCCTCCTCTTCTTCACATCACTCCTTCACTACCTCTTCGTCATTTTTCCCCTTTATCTTATTAATTCTACCGTCTCCCCCTGCTCCTCCTCCTTCTACTCCTCATCCTCTTGTTCCTCTTTGAAGCTGTGGTGTTCAAGGGCTCTTAATACCTTGAAAAGAAGAACTGAGGGAAGAAAGAAAAGAACCAAAGAGGAGAAAAGAAAAGGATGAAGAGGAAGAGGAGGAGGGGTGAAGGAATGGGAAGGGGAGAGGGAAGAGAAGGAAGGAAAGGATGAGGAGGAGCAAAAAAGGACTGCAAGGAGATGGCTGAAGGGAGGAGAAGGAATATAAAATGAGTGAGATACAGGGAAGTCAAACCACAAAACATGACAAAGGTCGAGTTAAAAATATAAATATAGGGTAAAATAAAACACACAATGAGTTTAGGGAGCAAAGGAAGGAAAGGAGAGACGTAAGGGAAAAAAAGGAGCGTGTGAAAAAAATCCTAAAATGTCGATGAATCTTTGAGAAACAGATGAATGAGGAAGAGGAGAAGGAGGAGGAGGAAGAGAAGGAGCAAGAGGAAAAGAGAAAGGAGGGGAAAGGAATCGGAGAGGAGATGGAAGATTAAAATAAAAAGATTAAAAAAATAGGAAATGGGGCATATGAAGAAGGAAAGGAGGAGAAGAAAGAGGAAGAGAAGAAGGAGAAGGAGAAGGAGGAGGAGGTTTAGGAGGAGGTGTGTGTGTATATGTGTGTGTGTGTGTGTGTGTGTGTGTGTGTGTGTGTGTGTGTGTGTGAAAGTAATATCTAGAAACGCAGCCCACCCCTGGTTTACATGCTGACTCCCCCCCCCCCCCCCCAGTCTCTCTCTCTCTCTCTCTCTCTCTCTCTCTCTCTCTCTCTCTCTCTCTCTCTCTCTCTCTCTCTCTCTCTCTCTCTCTCTCTCTCTCTCTCTCTCTCTCTCTCTCTCCACGCTACCACTCTCCGTTCCCTCCTTCCTTCCTCCTCCTTTGCCTCCCTCTCTCCCCTCTTCCCCCTTCTGCCTTAATCCCTCCTTCCCTCCCTCCCTTTCTTCCCTTTCTTGAAAAGCACTCAGGAGGAAAAGAAAGTGAGGGAGGGGAAGAGAGAAAGATTAGGAAGAAAAGTGCGAAGGAGTTAGAGAGAGAGAGAGAGAGAGAGAGAGAGAGAGAGAGAGAGAGAGAGAGAGAGAGAGAGAGAGAGAACTCCGACTTGAAACTGCATAGTGTAGAGGATCAAATTTTATGTCAACTCCAACAAAAGGACTCTCAAGTTGCACCTGGCCTGGAGTATGTGTGTGGGCGTGCAAGTGTGTGGGCGTGCAGGTGTGCGGGCGTGAAGGTGTGTGAGTGTATAGGTGTGGACTCATGACACCTGGCTGCTCACGGCTTCCCAGGTGGCTCCGACAGGTGAGAAAAACTGATTACTCTGCCAGTTATGCGAGGCCTTGAGGAGGGAAAGAGTGTGCGGAGATAGTGATAGGAGGAGGTGGAGGACAAGGCCGGAGGAGGAGTGAAAAGGATCGAGAGCAAGATAAATACTGTGGAAGAGAATGGGGAGAGGAGTATGTTGAATAGATATAAGAAAATGTCTAAAGAAGAGGAATGTGAATGACGAAGAGAAAAATTATATATTAGAGATGAAAGAAAACGAAAAAGAGTAAAAGTAGCAGGAAGAAGGGAAGGAGGAGAGGGAAAAGAAGTTATAGGCGAAATTACAGGAGGTGGTGAAGGAGGAGGAAGACGAGAAGGAGTAAGAAGAGGAGGAAGAGGAGGAGGAGGACGAGGAAGAAGAGGAGGAGGAGGAGGAGGAGAGCTTTAAGTGGATTCCGATTAACTGGACTGGAGGTGAGTCAGGTGATGTCGGCAGGTGAGAAGAGGGAGGATAAGCAGGTGCATAACTCATTTTCACTGTTACATCTACACGTTTATACGTATATACACATACATACACTGTACATACACGCACACCTATAGTCTAACTCAGCCAAACGTGCGGCTGTGACGTAGGTCTTTAGGGAATAAGAGGGAGTACAGTGTTGTCACGATTTTAACTCCACGTTGGTTCTCTCTCTCTCTCTCTCTCTCTCTCTCTCTCTCTCTCTCTCTCTCTCTCTCTCTCTCTCTCTCTCTCTCTCTCTCTCTCTCTCTCTCTCTCTCTCTCTCTCTCTCTCTCTCTCTCCACCTTTGCTTACTGTACTGTGCTGCTGTACTGACGCGTAGATTAGAGTAGATGGTAGAAACAGCAAATAGCCTAGATAGGACCAAGAGGTCTGTTGCTGTTTGCTTTTCCTTTGTATTCCTATGTACTCTCTCTCTCTCTCTCTCTCTCTCTCTCTCTCTCTCTCTCTCTCTCTCTCTCTCTCTCTCTCTCTCTCTCTCTCTCTCTCTCTCTCTCTCTCTTAAATTCAACCAGATTTATTATGTTATAAAACAAAAATTGTGGGGAATTATACGAATATAAAAAATCTCTCCACCTGTGTGGATGCCGGGAGTGTCTGGGTGGTGGCCGGGAGTGTTACCGCCTAAGAATTTGATTTTTTTTTCATACTTATGTCAGCTTATTTTAACGTACATTCCTTCACGATATAATCTAAATATAATTGTGAAACTACTTACCCATCTCAAAACGTAAGGGAAACTCAATAATAAATATAGCATATATTTAGCAACACTGTAAAATATGTATGCCACGTTTCTTTATATGCTCATCAATTTCTTATCCATAATAAGTTAACTGTTCTTTCATACGTTATAATACTAAGATTAGATGTGTATAAATACTGGCTGATCATACATGCCATGGTTTTACTTATATTAGAACATTTCTACACGCGACGAAGCTGTACAAGGGCTCCCGTACACTGAACCCGCCCACAACCGCACGTTTAGTTGAGTCCGACTATGCCTACAATAGTCGGCGCAAGTGAAAGTGGCGCGACTTGCCGCAGATTTAAACACACAAATATTAGTGAAAAAATTTAGAATATGATCACTTACCACGTCCTGGCAGTGTGCAAGCATCCCCCTAAGCTCACTGCACTCACCAAGTCGGGTGGGAAGGGAACTGACGAGGCTTTGCAGTGTGGCAGGAACAATTTTCTGCCGAGGCCTCTTTACCGCCGGCTGGAGGAGGGTTATCGATAAGGTAACCGTACCGAGGTGAGTAGTACCGATACCTTTCGCAATTTTCGTTTAAAATTCGCCCAAAGATTTTCTATTGGATTCAAATCAGATGAGCTACCTAGCCAATCACTGAGTCACATCTATGGCTGTGTGGCATAGTGTTCCACTGTGCTGGCACTGTCCCATCACTGCAGAGCACACTGCGCCACTTGACATCGCCCCACTGTCTGTATTTCTTAGCTAAAATAACTATTTTTCTCCTGTCACGTTCTGTCAGCTCTGGTTTTGGCACCGGTCGGTAAGAGGTACTTCAATTCGTCATGGATATAATGTTGCACTTTATGTTATCTAGCAAGACCATGTAATCTGGGATTACTTTGTTGTATTTTTTGTTGTATTTATTTTTTGCCGTGAATTAATCTCTAGTTAACGTCTGATGACATTTATAGTTCGTTGATTAATTTTCTTTGCTTTGCCAGGACGTTTTTTGTGTCGTGGTAGTGAGACGCCGCCACCCGGCGCTGTGCTGTTCTCACTGAAACTTCCGTATTATTTGAGATCATTTGGGGGCTTCCTCTCCTTGCACAAGGCCACTATCGTTGCGGTTTTGTCACTGTCAAGCTGAGGTTTACAGACATTGTTGTTGATGTGTAAAGAGAGGTAAGTAAGAGGATAAAACACGCGAAAATTGATCGTCTTCCGCTGCAGTAGCCTACTTGCAGCACTGGCTGACACACACTGGGCTCAAGGAGTCAAGGTCATCTGTCAATCTTGGTGCAGACTGGTTGCAAGACGCACGAGAACCCCGTGGCAAGTGACGGTTGGGCAAAGATGGGGTTTGGTTTATAATGAACAGGGAGATGATGAATCAATCAGAATCATCCATCTCCGTATCGTAAGTTTATCGTTGCTTCAAGCCACTTTCATTTGACTGTACATGTGTAGTACATGCTGCCCCCCGGTGCTCTTCTTGAACGATTTCGCTAAAGTTAGGGTTGATTGAAGATCTGGCCAGCATGTGGGTAGTCTTCCGCCACTCGGCGATGGTTTGAAAAATCTACATGTTTCGGTGGGACTCGAACCCAGGTCCACGGGCTCACCACGCCCGCACGCTGACCACCCGGCCACCGCCTCCCGCCTGATTTATGATTATTGAGTTTGGGTTATGTCTTTCCTTGTACAAATAATGATCCACAGAAAAACTTCAATGTATGATAACATAAACGTACTACAGAATTAATCATCCATATTAATAAACATTCAAACATACACACTCATTCATCCATACACACAAATACATAAACAAACATACACACATACAAATAATTATACAAACATACAAACATTCTCATTATGGCGGGCACATAATTTTTGATGGTAATCTGACTCGTATTACTAAAAAAAAGAGCAAAGCGCAATCACGCGAAACTACGAAAATGCGATAAAACCGAAAACTAAACCCGTCGATAAAAAATGAATATTGCCAAATGATGAAAAACTGGAATTGCAAAACACAGACGACTGAAAAAAAAATAGATGAGATTCTCTCTCTCTCTCTCTCTCTCTCTCTCTCTCTCTCTCTCTCTCTCTCTCTCTCTCTCTCTCTCTCTCTCTCTCTCTCTCTCTCTCTCTCTCTCTCTCTCTCTCTCTCTCTCTCTCTCTCTCTCTCTCTCTCTCTCTCTCTCTCTCTCTCTCTCTCTCTCTCTCTCTCTCTCTCTCTCTCTCTCTTTTTCCTCCTCCTTCTCCTCCTCCTCCTCCTTTAATATCGCTCAAGGGGAAGGAAAGAAAGCGGAAGAGTAAGAGAGAGAGGGAACATGCCAAGACGAAAAGGAAGAGTGGTGACGAACATTGAAGCGAGGCAAATAAAGAATATTCACGTAACTTGAAGAAAAGAAGGTGAAGGAGTGAAGGGAAAGACTGATCAAGAAAATAAGAGGAAGGGAACAACGATGGGAAGGAAGTTGTTGAGGCGTTGCTGAGATGGACATCCGACGGTCGTGGTTTACTGCCGACGGGTGACATGTCGGGGAGGGCGCCGAGTGTTTTGAAATATCCCAAACTGTCGGCGTATGGCCTGACGTCGGAAGGCGTCGGGAGTCAAGATCGTGAATGTGTGACACTGGCCTTGGTTGTCTTTGGTGCATGTGTTCGTCGTAACAGATTATACCACACAGTGTTTGGCTGGTGTGTGTTGAGGCTTTGTTCCCTTTTTCCTTACTATGCAAGGAAGAGAAGTTGCTGCTCGCCCTCAGTATCAATCCTGTTGGTCAAATGCAAGAGGAACACAGTGATGAATTAAAGAAAACTGTTTCCCGGTGCTGTTCTAAAGTCATGACCATTTTCACTTCATTTCAAGGTGCTGCCTTTGGCCCCTCATGTGGTGTTCACTGTGTAATGGTTTGTTCTCCAGGAACAGCTGCATTGCATGTATGTACAAACAGGAAGATGGGATAATTAACAAAATTAGAGGACATAAGAATAATGGAAATTGTTGAATAACTTTCAAGGACGTTTATAGTTTAGGTTATATATACTAAAACTTCTGGGAGGCTGTGAAATTATAAGCTTGAACAGGTTATAATATACGTGTACTGTTTTAGGGCCCCACACTGTGCGTGGAGCAAATTATCAACAGCATCCCGAGTAACGACAGCAGCACCCAGCCGGCGGCCACAAAAGCTGCACGAAAGATGCTCTCAGGCTGCCCCTAGATGCCACCCCGGATGCCGGCCTGGTGCACCCCCTTGTACACCTCCTGGAGAGGGCAGACAAGTGAGTGTGGGCTGAGTGCTGTAACCAGAGGCCAGGGTTCAGGATGTCTATTTATCCTCTTTATAAATGAAACTTTCATGAAAGGATTATCAAAACTTCTAAAACTGATACTGATCATTCTTTTGACATGTATTATGTCCATAGGACCAGCAGTAGTGTTCACTTATTAATTTGATTTGCTATTTAGCTGCCTCCTTTAGTTTATAAGTAAACTGACTTACTCTTGTGCCAATGTAAAGTAAGGAAAATGTTCTAGATACGAATGCCAAATGATTTGCACAAACTGGCGACCATTACTGTTACGTGTAGGATTACTTCACGACGAACGTGTGGAGATGCGCGTCATCCGATGGCTGCCAAGCGCCCTGCCGCAGCCCCGCCCTGCACGTTCTACACTGTTCCTTCTGACCCATTCAGAAATAATAGCAAGGTTAAGCATTCTGTGGCATCCAGCCATGAGCTATATCGTTCCAGCTGTGAGGGTCTCGCGTTGAAAAACTAGGGAGGGAACATGAAGTCTTAAGATGAAGAGAAGGAGGTAGAAAAGGGTGTCGCTTCTTGACAGAATCTTCCTGCTTTGTTTTTCCGTTGTATGAACAAATGATTAGTTTGAGGTTTGTTCCTCCATGTAATCCACGGTGTTTGCCTCCCCAACAGCCTCGGGCGCTGTCGTTCGTCAAGCTGCTCCGCTCGCCGCACATCAACGTGGCATGCAGAGCAAGCCGTGTGGGCGCCGGGAAACACTGCTGGAGACGGGCTCAAACTCAGAGACTTCGTCATTAAGGCTGGCATTGTACAACCTCTTCTGGAACTCATTAGACCAGACACAGAGGAAAGTTCATGAGGATGTTTTCTTATATTTTATAATGGGATGCTCCACCATTCAGTGATGTATTCTTTCTTCACTTCAAAACTCAAGCACAAAGTGGAACAGTAAACTAATGCTTAAAAGAGAAAGGAAAAATAAACTGTTCATCAGAATAAACTGTCTTCAGTATCTTCAGTCCTGTAGCATCACCGCATCATAATGAATGTATTGCTGAGTGTAGATACACAGGTCTTTGTTGAGCAGGCATGAAAAGGCGGCACCAGGTGGAAGGCCACAGCCACAGACGGCAGGCCAGTGCTGTTACACAATACGGTGATGGAGGCAGTGGTAGTGAACAGGGTTATAACTTGTTGGCTGCTGGAAGGTGTTTGAAGAATGGGTACTTTGAATTACGAGAAGCTAATAAAGTAATGCAAAGGCTAGAGTTCAATTCTCAGGTCTGAGGACATGTATCTTAACATAAATTCCTTAGTCATTCATTCATTATTGTCTTAGAAGACACAATAAAACCCAGTGCGGTGATGCCCCACTCGGACCGCTTCCTGCATGCATCAGTTATTTGTGTGTCATACCAGTGGGAGTATTGTAGGTTAACATGGCTCGTTAATATTCACCCAGCAAAGGGTTATAAATGTGTTCATCTTCTCAGACTGCCGAGATCAACGAGGTGGACCGCCTGGGCCAGATGAGTGAGGAGTGCGGCGGACTGGACAAGACTGAGGACTGCAGCACCACGACAACGAGGCCGTGTACGAGAAGGCCCGGGATGGATATCATCGAGAAGTGTTCCGGCGAGGAGGAGGGCCCCGAGGTGAGCAGCACCACCAGTGGCCAGGCGTACGACTTCTCTGCCGTAAACAACGTGCCTGAGGGTGGATTCTCTTTCTAGGACTTCAGTGTGTGTGTCTGGCAAGGGAGGAGCAGCAGCAGGCAGGGTGTGTGAGTTCCACGGCGAAATAATGTAATAATGTATCTAACCGTCAATCTCACTTGTCTAAGTGGCCTCTGCAGCATGTTTTACTGGGCCTTCAGTGGACCCGCTGGTGCCTCAATGTTTTACTGGGCCTTCAGTGGACCCGCTGGTGCCTCAATGTTTTACTTGGCCTTCAGTGGACCCGCTGGTGCCTCAGTGTTTTACTGGGCCTTCAGTGGACCCGCTGGTGCCTCAGTGTTTTACTGGGCCTTCAGTGGACCCGCTGGTGCCTCAATGTTTTACTGGGCCTTCAGTGGACCCGCTGGTGCCTCAGTGTTTTACTGGGCCTTCAGTGGATCCGCTGGTGCCTCAATGTTTTACTGGGCCTTCAGTGGACCCGCTAGTGCCTCAATGTTTTACTGGGCCTTCAGTGGACCCGCTGGTGCCTCAATGTTTTACTGGGCCTTCAGTGGACCCTCTGGTGCCTCAATGTTTCACTGGGCCTTCAGTGGACCCGCTGGTGCCTCAATGTTTTACTGGGCCTTCAGTGGACCCGCTGGTGCCTTTGTGTGTGTTTAAAAATTGTTTGCTTGATAGGCTGAAGCTTGAGGAATTTTGTGGATTACTTTTCATATTAGGTTATGGCTCTTTTAGCTCTTTTTATTCTTCCAATAAATTTAACTTTATAAACTGCCTAATGCATTTGACTCAGATGAGTTTTTTGTAATAAGGGACCAAATAAATTTGTGCCAGATGATGATAAATCTGAACATCCAGCACAATGTATCCTTCTCCACCTGTCAAAGATATTTTCCTATATCAATAAAGTTAAAATAAGTTGTCTTGGTGCAAATTATCCTCCAAATGTTATGAAAAGTTTCTTCACTCCTTTTATAGAAAAAGGATTTTTTTTCATGTTAGGCTGAGGACACTTGTGAATTACTGTGGGTTATCAAGTGTACAGAATAGTCTTGAGGGTTGGCTTTATTTTCTTTTGAGTTTTCATTCACACGTACAGACACCTTGGCAGACCTGAACGCTGAAGTCTGCGTCGCGGGCCTTGCCATTTGACTTAAGTCCAAATTTCGTATCGGCAAGTCTGGGACCACCTCCTATATCTCAACAACTACAGCAGCCCCTGGGAAGACGATTGCGCTATAGTTTGATTTACATAGATAGATTTACATAGAAAATCAGACCACACAGACCCCATGGTCTAGACTAGGTGGTCTGTCCTTAACCCTAAGTGATTTTACATTAATCAGAAGGCTCCTAAACGTCGCATTTCTACTCTAGTTGATATTAAGTTGAAGGAAGTGACGGTCGAGCTTATTTTTGGAGTCAATCGTGTTACACTGGACCACTGATGGTGGAAGCTTATTCCATTCTCGCACTACAACGTAGGTGAAGAAAAATTTGGTGCAGTCTGAATTTACTTGTCTACATTTGAGTTTTACGCCATTGTTCCTCGTGCGCAAAGTGTCATCGATCATAAACAATGTTGATCTGTCTACATTCGTGAAACCATTAAGTATTTTAAAACATTCGATCAGTTTTCCTCGGAGGCGACGTTTCTCAAGAGAGAACATGTTAAGGGTGGAAAGCCTTTCTTCGTAGGATTTGTTGCGCAAGGAAGGGATTATTTTCGTTGCCCGACGCTGAACACCTTCTAATTTAGCAATATCCTTTGCATGGTGGGGAGACCAAAACTGTACCGCATATTCCAAGTGGGGTCTGACTAAACTATTGTAGAGCGGGAGTATTACATTTTTATTCTTGAATAAAAAGTTTCTTTTAATGATGCCCAACACTCTGTTCGCTTTATTTGCTGCATCGATGCATTGCTGTGAGAATTTGAGGTTTGACGCGATTTTGATCCCCAAGTCCTTGACGCATAGAACGCTTTTGAGTTTAACGCCGTGCATTTCGTAATCGAACTTCTTATTCCTCGTTCCAACTTGAAGGACCTGGCACTTGCTTACGTTAAAGGGCATCTCCCATCTATCCGACCAGGCTGAAATTTTGTGCAAATCTTCTTGGAGGCTTTGTCTGTCTTCGTCAGTGAGAACCGAGTTACCAATCTTTGTGTCGTCTGCAAATTTACTAATGCGATTATTGAGTCCAACATCCACGTCCTTGATGTAAATAATGAAGAGCACTGGGCCAAGAACCGAGCCCTGAGGGACGCCACTAGTGACCGGCGCCCACTCTGAGTTAAATCCGTCAATCACTACTCTTTGTTGTCTGTTGCTCAACCAATTCGCGATCCATTGGTGTACTTGACCGTCAATACCTATTTGCTTTAATTTCCAAAGTAATTTATGATGTGGGACTTTATCAAACGCTTTCTGGAAATCAAGATAGACTACGTCCAGTGATTTGGTTACGTCATGAACAGTGAAGAGGTCGTTATAAAAGGTTAATAGGTTTGATAGGCAGGATCTTTTGTTTCGGAAGCCATGTTGTGAGTCCCCAATTAATGAGTGGCTTTCAAGGTAACTCACAATTTTGTCTCTAATTATGCCCTCAAGTAGTTTACCTACAACTGAAGTTAGACTAATTGACCTGTAATTACCTGGTACTTTTTTGTCTCCTTTCTTAAAAATCGGTGTCACGTTAGCCTTTTTCCAATATGAAGGGACGATGCCTTGTCGCAAGGACATATTGTATACGGTTGTGAGGGAGGAGAGTATTTCGCTCTTTGTTTCTTTCAGCAGAGCTGGATATACTTTGTCAGGTCCAGGACTTTTATTTGTTTTAAGTGATTTGAGGGCTTTAAGGAACTCATCGGGTTTTATTTCAAAGTTTGGCAATGCATGCTCGGGATTTACATTAGTACTGGTGTTGGTGGTAGTGGTGGGAGGACTGTTATTATTAAGCACCGAGGAAAAGTAATTGTTTAATAGGTTTGCAACGTGTTGGCTGTCAGTCACTACTGCACCGTCTATTGACAATAGGTTAGGTGTGGTTACCACTTTAATCCGACGCATAAGTAACAAAATAACAAAAGACGGTGCAAACTCAGACAGTCCGAACTTTTATTTCCCAATTGTGGAAAAACTAAGCAACCTAGAACGACGGAACTCGATTAATTATGATGCCGAGCATTGCGCGTTTAATGATTACCGAGTCGTCAAAATTACGAAAAAAACTAGAGCTACCAGAAAAGACGTACTTAAGTAACAATGACCTCACCTGACATATTTTACCACTTGCAGAAAAAAAACGGTAGGAAGAGATAAAACCATTATTATTCGGTATTTTAAACTGATTATCAGATATGATGCGGGTAATGCACTAACGAAGCATATCATGGGAGCTATTCAAAATAAAACGTGTTTGAAGATACTTTTACCAGACTTTTCCGGTTGCGAGTGTCACCTCCCCTAAGTAACATTTGGGCTTTACCAAGCAAAACCCAAAGCTTCAAACGCAAATTTACAGGTTAACGTAGTTTTGCATGCTGAACTCAACTTTGAACAGTACAAAGGCCTATCGATGCTACTTTTCGAGATTCACCTGGTTATCAGTGTCTTAAGTACAATGTAGTGTCCTACATTGAATGGCAAGTCCCACTTTTTACCCGTAATTTTTATAGACGGATTGGGACAGTTACCACTTATTGCCGACACGCAATGGGACCGTCCGGCTCATATTATAACTCCCTTATAAATATGATTTACAGAGTTATCAAACAGTGTTTCCGGGGCGTTGGAAGCTGATCAGCAAGAATATGACCAGACACTTGGGTGATACGCACATTTAAGTAGGTTTCTTGACACCTCCAACATGCTAAGTAACCGGATGCTTTCAGCACTCAATTAGGGTTCCATGCTTCCCTGGAACTCATTTCTTAAATAATATAATGGTATTTTGCTATTCTAAAAGGTCAACGCTAACTTTGATCACGATTCGACCAAAACTTCACAATATTCTCCATTTGGTGCAAAACTGAGCACTTGGAAGCTGCATATACTAGCGTCGGGTACCATCATCTATTTGCATTAGAGCGAGACTCGAATAACCTAACTACATAGGAGAAAAGGGGATTCCTTGTCTCAAGTAACATGATATGTCTCACATGTTACTTTAGCGCAAAGTGAGACTGAAAAGACCGTAGTGTAACTAGCCACTCAATACTGCCATGTCCTGCTTTCCTGACTAACACTGTGACTGGTTACATAGACATCACTGTTAAAATCTCATACATAATATAGTATTTGGCAGCATATAGTGTATTCGTTTCTAACACTGGCACAATTGGCGTATCAAAGATTTTTCCCAGAGGGGCAAACACTTGAAAATATTCCCCCAAACATTTGGCACCAGAAGTAGCGCTCTTTGATGTTAAATTCTACCAGAAAGAAAGGAAGGAGGAAGGGAAGGTTGAGTTAGGGGAAGGGGAAGGAAGAAAGGAGGAAGGGAAGGGAAGGGAAAGGGAGGGAAGGGATGAAGGGAAGGTTGACTTAGGGGAAGGGAAAGTTGAGTTAGAGGAAGGGTATGGAAGAAAGGAGAAAGGGAAGAGAAGGGAAGGGAAAGTTAAGTTAGGGGAAGGGGAAGGAATAAATGAGGAAGGAAAGGAAAGGGAAGGGAAGGGAAGGGAAGGGAAGGTTGAGTTAGGGGATGGGGAACGAAGAAAGGAGGAAGAGAAGAGAAGGGAAAAGAAGGGAAGGGAAGGTGGAGTTAGGTGAAGGGGAAGGAACAAAGGAGGAAGGGAAGGTTGAGTTAGGGGAAAGGGAAGGAAGTAAGGAGGAAGGGAAGGGACGAGAAAAGAAGGGAAGGTTGACTTCGAGGAAGGGGAAGGAAGAAAGGAGGAAGGGAAGGGAAGAGAAAAGAAGGGAAGGTTGAGTTAAGGGAAGGGGAAGGAAGAAAGGAGGAAGGGAAGGGAAGGGAGGAAGGGAAGGTTGACTTAGGGGAAGGGATACTTAAGTGCAATAAATTGGTGATCATGATATGCAGCAATGTCTCATCAAAACGATGATCGGCTCAGTTTTCCAAAATATCATAATGGTGGCTAGCTAATAGTGGTTAAGTGTATACATGTATAGGGTAGGCGGTGGCCGAACTGGTAGCGTACTGGACCCACATTCGCCGCGTGATGGACGACGCGGGTTCGAAACCTCACGCTACCACTCGGATTTTTCAGTCACCGCCGAGTGGCTTAAAACTACCCACATGCTGTCCTGAAGACCACCCGTCAACCCGGACTCTAGAGGAAGCCATCCAAGCGAATCAAGAACGAGTTCCGGGGGGCAGCATGAGCCAATGCAAGATGGCGCCACTATAAACACTCGCCTGCGCCAGAACGGGCTGGGCCGACCATCAGGCCCCACCTGGAAGAAGCCTTGGGCTGACCATCAGGCCCCGACGGGAAGATGTCGACCGGCGCAATAGGCAACAACGTAAAAAAAAAAAAAAAAAAAAGTGGAATCGTGGAAAGGTCGCCAATCCGTCACCCTACGGCGGCCGACCACAGAGTTACAGGCAGGAGTAGAGGCTTCACCTCTCACCGTGGCGAGAGATTGAAGTTGAACCCCTCTAGTCAATCACGGCCAAGAATGGAGTGCGCGGCGGAGGCGGCGGTGGTGACATACGTGGGAGAGAGCAGAAGCTACACACACACACACACACACACACACATTCAAACACACACTTACTCCCCCTTCTCACACACACAGGTGGTTCAGTGGTTTAGTGGTGATCATCAGAGTTCGGACACCTTAAGTTCGAATCCTGATTAGTTGAGAACAAAATAAAACGAATATTTGAGTTGTAGAAAAAAAAAGTAAAAACATACCCACATGCCCCTCCCCCTCCCACACACATAACCCTCCCCCTAAACACCTCCCTCCCATACACACACAACTTACCGATCTTCTTCACACTTGCACCTCCCCCCACCCAACCCCCCAACGCCCTCCTACCGACCTACCTACACAGTACCTCTATCTCCCACCCCCTTACATACATATTCCTATCTTCCAAACACCCACACCCGCCATTACACTCCCCCTCCGACCCCACACACGACCCCTTCAACACCCCCCTCTCCCCCACCCACCCACGCGCCGCCAAACCAGTGACGACATCAACATGGCCAGCCCGCCGCGTCGCCCGCCGCAACAAATGACATTATAATTATCCGCCGAAACGAAGGCAAAAAAAACAGTCGTTCCCTCGCCGCCGCGCCGCTTTGCCGCTCGTTCCGCGGAATGGAAACGATGAACGTGACGCAAAGAGGCGACAAGTAAGAATTGAAATTCTTTCGCGGAAATACAAACACACGACGGACATGATGAATTGATGCGCGCCGCGGAATAGGTAATAGTAATAATAAGGGTGTAAAATAATGATGGAATGGAAATATAAGAACTATAGATAAAGGATAAATAGATAAGAGGAAAGATATAAGGAATGAATAAACAAAGGGAGTGAAACTAAGGGAATGAAAGGGAATAAGGGAATGAAATAATATTATAAGGAATTGAAATAATGAAATGGAAATATGTTATAAGAATGACAGAAAAAGGGATAACGAGATGCAATGATAAAGAAAATAAAGGTGTTGACGGAAAGTATAACACGCAAACAATGAATGGATAAGGAAACTGAATAATGAAATGGAAACATATAAGATCGACAGGTGAGGCATAACCTGCGTTTCTTCTTACATTTACAGTTCCGAATTCCTCACACGCTCTTTTTTCTGCGCCACCGTTTTATTTTCCTTCTTCACACTCGATAAGTTTATATATTTTTTCACGGCTGTCCGAACATACTCACATTTACATATTTTCCTGCTCGTTTTTCCAGCGTCTCTCAGTCCCGTCACGATGGCTTCACCTCGCTCCCTCTCTCCCTCACGTTAGCCTCCCTCGCTCTCTCCCTCTCTATCATCTTTGTCAGCCTCATAGCCTTCCTTTTCCCTCACTAAAAGTTTGTCTCCGCGCCACACTTCCTCCCTTCATCCTCCCTTCCTTTCCATCCCTCACCCCTGTATCGTCTGCCTCATTTCCTCCTTTCGTCTGCCAGCTTCCCTTCTTACCCTCCCCTTCACCATTATTTCCCTCCCTTCCTATCACTTTCGTAACGTTTTTCTGTCTCACTCTCTAGTTTCCCTTCATCTTCTTTACTCTTCCCATCCTTTCTCCTCATTCTCTCCCTCACCATCCTTATTTAGTGTACCAGCCTCCCTTCTCACTCTCCTCACCATCGTTTCTTTCATTACTTTCTTCCACCTCTTCCTCTTCCATTCCCTTCTCCTCTGACAGTAGTTTATCTCTCTGTTTCATTCCCTGCAGTCTTTCATTTCCTCCACTCACCATGCCTCTTCGTTTCTTTTATTACATCTTTCAATTTCCTCGTTCTCTCCTCTCCTATATCCCACTTGAACTTCCTTCAATATCTTTCTCTTCCTCCATGATTTTACTTCTCTGCCTCACCCACTCCTTAACACATCATTATCATATACCTGTATCACTTCCTACTGCTCTCATCAACGTTCACTCTCTTCTCCATTTACCATCTCTCCCTCCCCCTCACCATCTTTTCACCTCCATACATCACTCCTCATGCCATCTTTTAATCTCCCAGCCTCACTCCCTCTCTTCTTTCCTCCCCTCATTATTAATTTGCATCTCCACCTTCACCTCCTCCCCTCCTCCTGGCTTGCTATCTACTCCCTTCTCTCCACACAATATCATTTCATCTCGCAGCCTCACTCCCTTCCATTCTCTCTCTCGCTCCAGCATAAGGATCACCTCGACCTGACTTCTCACGTATCGTCAGCTCCACACACAACACGCCCTGTCGACCGCCCTTCCTTTGCATACAGGATTCCCTCCTTGCCCCCCCCTCCTCCTGCTCCTCCTCCTCCTCCTCCTCCTCCTCCTCCTCCTCCACCACCTCTTTAATGTCATGCCACAGTACCTTCAGCCTAAATAATACTCTATCCACGTTGCAAGAAGCATCCACCAACCACATTCAATCTGAGTTAGAGAGTGGGCGTGGCTTGCTTGAGGCTTGGCCAATGGTATGCGATTGTTTAGGAGAAGGGGAGGAGCTTATTTGTCGAGTCAATGTGAACAGCGTATCGTGCAGCGGAATGCTCAGATGCTCGCTTGTTTTTTCTTGCTTTTTTTTAAGTAGTTTCGTCTGGCAGATGTTATTTGAGATCCGTATTTCGCTTCACCTTTTGAATATTCGGAAACTTTCGTTCTTTCCGGAGGTAATGTGGACGTTGTGTTGTGACATTCGTTCACTTTTTTTTTTCTTTACGTCTACGCCTATTGCGCCGGTAGGCTTGCTTGAGGGGCCTGGATGGTAATCGTTCCCAGCCCGTCATGGCGCGTTTCTTTGTCTGTATCTTTTGATTGGATTGATTCCATCTCTCTCTCTCTCTCTCTCTCTCTCTCTCTCTCTCTCTCTCTCTCTCTCTCTCTCTCTCTCTCTCTCTCTCTCTCTCTCTCTCTCTCTCTCTCTCTCTCTCTCTCTCTCTCTCTCTCTCTCTCTCTCTCTCTCTCTCTCTCTCTCTCTCTCTCTCTCTCTCTCTCTCTCTCTCTCTCTCTCTGTATGATAGGCTGAGACATCTCATTTCTGCTCTTGACTCCTCTTATATATTTCTCCCCCCCCTTTTCCTCCTTCTTCTCCTCCTCCTTTTCCTCCTCCTCCTTCTCCTCTTCACTGAAAGACTAAAGCAACTGGTCTTCACGTTGGAGGAGAGACGCTCAAAAGAATATTTGATTCACATCTTCCAATACCTTAAGTTCAGTAACGTCGATCACTCCCAGTTTTCGAGTCCACCCCGACTCAAGAACAGAAACACCGGTCAAACTATTCAAGCGAGGCGATGTAGTGCAGAGCAGAGACTTTTTTTGTCAAACCGATGCGACAGTGGAAGAACTTTCCTTCAAAATGCAGTGAGGAAACAACTAAGTCCTTTAAAAATCACATTGATCGTTTCTTTGTTGCGTTACGAGTGAACCGAACGTATACGTACCGAGGTGCTCGGATATGTTCTGCAGGCACCGATGTGCCTGTAGGGCCCAAGGGGGAGGGGGGGGGTAGCCTCGAAATGAACCAATAGGCTTGCTGTTGCCCGTCTTTCCATGTTTCCATGTTCTCTTTTCCACCACCACCGCCACCACCACCTCTGCTACATATGCAGCCCCTCATCTCAATTAGATTCTGCCAGACATACTCACATTGCACACCTTAAACGTTATTCTCTATGCCTTTAACTTTCATTCCCTTTCCCTCATCTTCCTCCTCCTCCTTTTTTTCTACGACTACTGCTACTACTACTACTATATTACTATTACCACTACTACCACAACCATTATTTATCTTCCTGTCTCAAGGTCCCTAATTACACTCTGATCCATGCTGCGCGTCTTCAGGTTCTTTCCCCTCCCCTCCCCCCTCCCCTCGCACCTCCCCTCGCCGCTCCCGATGCTGTCGGGCGATTTAATTCCGCGTTGCTTTTGTTCACGTGTCCGGCGGCCAGGCGGAGGGCAGGCGAGGAGGGTTAATTACCGGCCCGTGTACAAGTGTGCTTTTTAGAGAGAAAATAATATACCCAAACGTCCGTCTCTCTCTCTCTCTCTCTCTCTCTCTCTCTCTCTCTCTCTCTCTCTCTCTCTCTCTCTCTCTCTCTCTCTCTCTCTCTCTCTCTCTCTCTCTCTCTCTCTCTCTCTCTCTCTCTCTCTCTCTGTTAGTTTGCTTGTTTCTTTGTTTTTGTTTGCATGTTTGTCTGTTTAACTTTGTATGTCTGTTAGTCTGTTCTCAGGTGGCTTCCTATCACACACACACACACACACTAAAGGAATTGCACACGGACAGAGTAATTTGAGAGAGAGGATTACTAATCGAACGGAAAAGGAAATAAAGAAAGATAAGGAACGAAAGAAAGAACAAAAAAAAAAACAATTGGGAGGAAACAGAAAATATGTAGATAGATAAAAAAAAATGCAGTACTACGATAAGAGAGACAGACAGACAGACAGACAGACAGACAGACAAACCCAGATACAGACAGATGAACGAAAAGACAAGCAAACACAAAAAAGGAGAAACAGGCACAGACATAAAAACAACAACTGAAAACAAACAGACCGATAATTATGACATCAAGACAGGCAGACAGAGCAGCAATCAGCGCTACCTGACCTGCTGGCCGCCCGTCCTGTCCCTTCACCTGTCCGGCGCTCATCTGTAGCCACTAATTAACGTGCTGGCTGCCAGGCAGGCGGACGTTCGAACCCCGCGATTACGTCAAGTGAAAGAAGGACTGAGGGGTCCCGGCATGGAAGAGAGGTCAGTCTCGCGAGCACCAGCCTCCTGACCTGAGCTCCTCACTCAATGAGAAACTTACCTAAAGTGTATTTTCTTTCATTATGCCAACTTTTTTTATTGTGCGCGGTTGTCGATCAGTTTCTGTGAAAGGAAACGGTAATATACGGTTTCATTGGCAGCCAAGGGATCATGAACTTAGAAAGAAATGGATGGAAATATGTAGTATATAAAAAATATACTTAATCAAGAGCAAATTCTGTTGGCTTTGTGTGTAGCCGTCACATGCCGTAAACGGAATAAACACTGGCACAAAATTAGATGTTGGTCGCAGACCTTAGTTTTCCATCACTGAGTATAGACCAGGCTACCTGTCATTCTCTTTAACTTTAAATTTACACGTTTCTTTAGACGTCCGTGCTAATATTTGCCGTACCAATATGGCGGCCGGCGGCCGACCATATACGCCAGTCAAGCGCGCGGTATCTACTCTACCACAACTTAATTTCACGTGACGTTACACCCTGCGCGGAGCGGCAGGTGTGACCTTACCTCCCCTTCTCTTTACCTTGAGTAAGAGGAGGAAAGATGGAAAGATGAAAGCGTGGCAGAGCGGGCAGGAGAGAGTTTGCAGGCGTGTGGCGAGGCTGCTGCTTCACCGACCCACGGAACGGAGCAAAGAACATTCAGTTCACTCCTGTCGCAAAAAAGTAATGGTCGATGCGATTTTTAAAGCTTTAATCGTTTTCGCGTTAACTATCTCTGAAGGGAAAGTTGTTCCAATGGCGGACGACTCGGTTCGAGAAAGAAACTCGTCCCAATGCCTCTACTGCATCGCCATCGTACCAGTAAACCAACAGTCTGCTAACGGCTTTGGAGCTCAAAAACAACGTTTCATTTAATTTCGTGTTTTTCAGTTCCTTTTTTTCTTATAGTGTTATTTTTTCTTTTATCTCTCTTCCTCTTTTCTTCTTTTTCTTTAAAACTTTTCCTCTAAGCCTTTCTCTTAACTATTACCCGCCTTCCATCTGATCTTGTTCTTGTTTTCCTTCTTCCTTATCTTCTTCTCCCTCTTCGGCTTTCAACCTTGATCACCTCAGCGTGTTAACATTCTCCCCCTCCTCCCCTCTCCCCGCTCGTCCTCACGTGCGCGTCGCTGTTCTTACTTCCGCCACTCTTCACTTTCCTTCCCGTTACGATTGTTATTCTCTCCCTCCAATGTTCCTGCCCAATGGATGTAAATGCCGATATCAATTACCACAAGCTCGCTCTCTCTCTCTCTCTCTCTCTCTCTCTCTCTCTCTCTCTCTCTCTCTCTCTCTCTCTCTCTCTCTCTCTCTCTCTCTCTCTCTCTCTCTCTCTCTCTCTCTCTCTCTCTCTCTCTCTCTCTCTCTCTCTCTCTCTCTCTCTCTACTTTACATAGTGGCGTCCAAATATTCGCCAACACACGGAAACACCGACGGGAGTTTCAGGAAATGTAAAAATGCAGGTGACAACAAAACAACAACAACAACAATAACAATGACTACAACAACAATAACATCAACAGCAACAAACAGACAAAAAGGCCAAAAAATATACTTACAGAGAGAGAGAGAGAGAGAGAGAGAGAGAGAGAGAGAGAGAGAGAGAGAGAGAGAGAGAGAGAGAGAACAAATGATATGAATAACAGGGATACCAACACTCTTACTGCTGCTGCTGCTGCTACTACTACTACTACTACTACTACTACTACTACTACTACTACTACTACTACTACTACTATTACTACCACCACCACCACTACTACTACTAATGCATCTGTAATTCATATGTGAGTATACGAGCAATCAAACTTAAGTACCGATAGCAACACACACACACACACACACACACACACACACACACGAGCAAGGCCCCAGATCGTTTGCACATTTTTCAACATTTTCCAGGAATATTCATCATTCAGGGAACATGCAGGCGGATCCTGCAGGGGAGGGAGGGGAGGGGAAGGGGGAGGCATGGCAGGTGAGGTGGTGGCAGTTGACTTGAGAGGGAGAGGAGTGGGAGGCAGGGTGGGGTTGGGGAGTGGGTGCCAGGGTGGTGGAAGGGAGGGGGTGGTTGAGGATGGCGGGAGGATGTGGAGTGAAGGTTTTGGTGGAAGGGTTAAAAGGTGGAAGAGTCACAGGGGGAGGTGGCTTAGGTGATAGGGTGGGTGGAAAGGTGGAAGGGTAGTAAGAGGCATGGAAAGTGGAAAACAGGGTGGGTGGGTGAGTGGATGGGTGGATGTAAGGGATGCGGAGGATAGGGTGGATGGGTGAAGTGATAGCAGGGTTGGCAGTGGTAGTGGAGAGGGCGTAGGTGTGTGAATGCTTGGCAAGGTGGAAGATGAAGAGGTGGCAGTGTGACGAGGCTTCACCTCCCCCATTGTCTTACGACACCAGACGCCGAGGACAGGCTCAGTCATGCTGGTGAACACGTTATAGGTACTGGGCCTGTCAAGCTGTTTCAGGGACAACGGGTATGGCTTCCTGGAGGCTGGGGAGGATTTTCTTGGAGCGACGCAGCAACGGTGGTGTGGCGGGTACAGGCGAGATCTTTGGAGGTAGAAATATCTTGGGTACATGCAGCCTTGTGTGGACCGAGGCTGGCAGAAAAGCTAACATCAACAAGAACAACGCAACTCTACGATTCCTACCACCACAACCACCATGGCTGTTACTACAACATCTACTTCTGCACGACAACAACCACTGTTACCGCTATAATCAATCCTTCCTTTCACCCTCTACCTCCGCAGAGCAACGGTCCGCCCTCAACATTCCTGCCGCAACCTTTAGAAGCACGGGACAGAACAGAACAAAGCCTCAAGTACTCACCCGGCCGAAGCAGCGTGTCTGTTTAGCGTCGAAACACTGCATCACGGAGGGAGGGAGGGAGGGAGGGAAGGAGAGAGGGAGAGCAGATGTGAGGTGTGAGGCTGCCCCGCCTGTCTCCCTTCCGCTAACCCCCTCAAGACGGGTCTCCTCGTCCGCCGCTCGCTGCCTCTGTACGTGTGAGAAATGCTGTCATGAGGAGATTGGTAAATGGTTGACGGAGTAAGTATATAACAAGGTAATTAACGAGCTAACTTAATAAATGAATGAATAAATACATAAATAAGTGAATAAATAAGTATAATAATAATGACAAAAATGACATAGTGAAGGAAACGCAAAAACAGACCAAAGGATAATATTGTTAAAAGGAAGATAGACCGATAAAGATAAAGATAGATATAGAAGATAAAAAAAAATGTGAAAGAAAAAATAAAGAAAACAAAACTAAAATATTGGGGATAAAACGATCGTTACAACAACTCTAATAATAATAATAATAATAATAATAATAATAATAATAATAATAATAATAATAATAATAATAATAATAATAATAATAATAATAATAGTAATAATAAAAATAATAATAAAAATAATATTAATAATAATAATAATAATAATAATAATAATAATAATAATAATAATAATAATAATAATAATAATAATAATAATAATAATAATAATAATAATAATAATAATAATAATAATAATAATAATAATAACATAATAAACACGTGCCTTTTGATCCCGTGACCTCCATTGCCTCGCCTCGCGGAATTTATGACTGACCAAGCTGTGAAAAATGAGGCGATGGAAAGAAGGGGGGAATGAGGAGGAGGAATAAATAGGAATACATTGGAAGAACAGACACCAGAAGACCTATCGGTATATGACGAGGGTGTCCGTTTACTACCACTACTACTAGTAAGCTACGTGTGGTAGGACAGGACAGAATAGATGAAGGCTCCTCCCCACCCACCTCTCCCTCCGGCAACGTGCCGGCAGGAAATAGTTAGAAGTGAACACCATGTACCTTTAAGGAAAAAAGGGCCATGGAAATTTTACAGTAAAGAGAGAATTAAGAGGAAATTACTACCCTTAACTTACAATACTGGTAACCTAAGCTGTGGGGGAAAATGACTTCATTACATAAGAACATAGAAATACAGGGAGGCTGGAAGAGGCCGAGTGGCCTACACTGGGCAGCCCCAGAATCCCCCCTAATACTCACGATGGGTGAGGTGTAGTTTCAGGGGCACAGGTGGAGGCTTGATCCTCGTTTTACCGGCGGTACTACGCACGGCACCAGAAACCTGTCAACTTACTGCACCCACACCTCACTCCACCTGTCATGCGGACATTAACTGTTGCTTTACTCTATTGTTGACTTTCGCTACTTGCAATCTAGGTTGTGGGGGAGAATTATATGAATATAGGTTGAGGTCTTGCTGCAATCTGTCTGAAAACATGCGAAAAAGGGTCAGTATAATCTTATATCCCTGAAGTACTTATCCAAAGAAGACTTAAAGCTATTGATACTCTGTGCGCTAACTACTGACGGTGGGAGTCCATTCCAGTGATCGACGACTCTGTTATTGAAAAAACTTCTGTACACGAATGTGTTACATCGATTTCCCTTTAACTTCATACCGTTGCTGCGTGTTCTTGTGTTGGTGTCTCTCTGAAATAGACTATCCGGGTTAATGTTGTCGAATCCATTAAGGATTTTAAACAGTTCAATTAAGTCCCCTCTTATCCTTCGCTTTTTTAGGGAAAACATATCTAAACGCTTTAAACGCTCGTCATATGGCAAGTTTCGGAGCGCTGGAATTTGTTTGGTTGTTCGTCGCTGTATCTTTTCTGGCAAAACTTGATCTTTGATATTGTTCGATGACCAGAACTGAACGGCGTATTCTAGGTGTGGTCTTACAAATGCTAAATATAACCTCTTCATAAGTTCGAGTGATTTATAATCAAAGTTTCTTGAGATTAATCCCAACATCATATTGGCTTTTTTACTCGCTGCAGAACATTGATCACTCATTTTAAGAGTGTTACTGATAATGACACCAAGATCTTTTTCTTGTTTTACCTCGCTCAGCTCATGTCCTTGAATCTGATATTTAAAGTTAGGATTTTTTTCACCTATGTGCATTACTTTACATTTATCTACGTTAAAACTCATTTGCCATTTTTCGCTCCAGTCGGCAAGTCTTATTAAGTCTGATTGAATGTTCTCGCAACTTTGACTGTTCATTACCGTACCTCCTAGTTTGTGTCGTCGGCGATTTTGGCTACTTTTGATAGGATATTAGTTTCTAAGTCGTTCACGTAAATTATGAATAGTGTTGGCCCCAGGACCGAACCTTGGGGCACGCCACTGGTGACGGGTTGCCAATCCGATGCTTCACCATTAAGAACTACACGTTGTTCTCTGTTGGTGAGCCAGTCATGAATCCACGCACATAGATGGTCGTTTATACCGTGGGAACGCAGTTTAGAAATAAGCCTAACGTGAGGAACTTTATCAAACGCTTTCTGAAAATCTAGGTAAATTACGTCATATGGGCTTCGGGCGTCCCAACATGTATAAACATCGTTGAAAAAGGTTAATAGGTTGGTAAGGCAAGACCGATTACTACGAAATCCATGTTGACTATCAGTTATCAGATCATTTGTTTCAAGGAAAGTGATCATTTTATCCCTGATCATTTTTTCGAATAGTTTAATTAGGACAGACGTGAGGCTGATAGTATGATAATTACTGGCTTGTTTTTTGTCTCCTTTTTTAAAGATCGGGGTAATATTGGCCTTTTTCCACTCGAGAGGCACACTGGCCTGTGCTAATGACTTGTTGAATATTAATGTTATGAGTAATTTTAGCTGTTGACTACATTCTCTCAACACGCGAGGAGATAAATTATCGGGGCCCGGAGATTTATTTGGGTCTATTTTCTGCAGGTACGCACGCACTTCGCTGATATCAATGTCGGTCAATGCAAGCTTATGTTCTTCAGGGCCTTGAAAATGTTTCTTTGGGGCTGGAATCGTTGTCATGTTTTCTTTTGTAAATACGCTACTAAAGGTTGAATTTAGGACCGACGCCATGCCTTTATCATCACTAATCGTATTGCCACTTAATAGTAGTGGGCCGATATTATTTTTAACATTTTTTTTGTTTCTTATGTAGCTGAAAAAATAACCTTGAATTTTTCTTGGCATCAAGTGATATTTTCATCTCATATTCGCGTTTCTGTTTTCTGATTTTCCTTTCGCACTCTCTCTTGACATTGATGTAATTAATATGATCCTGTGGATTATGTGTCAGTTTATATTTCTTATAGAGTTTTCTTTTTTCGACGATGATTTTTTGTAGGTAATTATTCATCCACAACGGTTTTTGATTATCAGTCCTTCGTGGCTTGAGTGGAATTAATTTATTTACGCTCGCTGTGATTTGTGCAGTAAAACGATTATACATTTCTTGAACGCTGACGTTGTTGAGCAAATTATTCCAATTTACTGAAGCCAGTTCTCTTTTTAGGTCCGTAAAATTTGCTTTACTATAATTAGGTATTAAGAGTGAGTTTGCTCGTGCTTTTGTTTCAATATTCAAAGCACATCTTATTATGTTGTGATCGCTGCTTGCAAATGGCTCGCCTACCTCACAGGCAGTTATGAGATAACTATCGGTCGCGAAGATTAAATCAAGAATATTATTTCCACGTGTCGGCATGGTAACAGTTTGATTAAGAAATGAATTTTGTGCAAAGTTAATTAATCTTTCGCCTTCTCTGTCGCCAGAAAGTGCATTCCAGTTAACGGAGGGGTTATTGAAGTCACCGCATATTACTGTATTTTTATTTCTGATAACTCTATTTATCTCTGCGTAGAGATTTCCATCAATGTCATCATTTGATTTAGGAGGTCGGTAAATTACGCCCAGAACATACTTTTCATTATTGATCGTTGCTTGTACATACAATGAATCATAAGCCTCTGTTTCGGCAATGTTTAGCTGAATGACTTCTAAATTATTTTTCGCATATATTATTACACCTCCTCCTTTTTTGTGTAAACGACACTTTGCAAACGCATTGTAGCCATTTATAGCTACTTCACCAAAGTGATGTTTATCGCGCATATTCAGCCATGTTTCCGTGGTCAAAATGAAGTCGGGTTTTTCAGTAATTGCATGTATTATCAAGTGGCTACGCTTCTGAATGATGCTACGGGCATTTACATAAAAGATGTTTAATTTATTCGTCGAGTGTGCGCCATCTATCAACTGTCGTTTCACTGGAATAGCGCGTCAGACCTGACTATCCTCAATTACCCCTACCTCACCAACCACCTGCGTGGCTGTTGACCTCACTGCTACCTCAGTACCCCTCACCTGTGGGTCTGGTGACCTGACATCCTGCGCAGTACTGTACACCTGCGGCCTGACCTCACTATCAGGGTGTGGTTTCCTCCCGGCTAAGCCGGAAGCTACCTCACCTCGTTGCTGCACCTGTCTTAGCTCTTTCGAAATTTCCTCATCTAACACTCTGCCTAGCCTCGCCTTGCCCACACAATTTATATGAAGGCCATCGTTTGCAAACAGGCTTCTGTCCTGAATAAAATGATCCCATACGTCCACAAACATAACTCCCTTACTATTACACAAATCCCTGACACGTTCGTTTATCCCCAGCATTCTACTGAGAATGAAGGAGTTAACATCATGGCGAGGGATCAAACCACACACTACAGAACGTCTCCTGCTTTCTTTTAGTTTTCCGACAAATTTCCTATATTTGTCTACAATTTCCTCTGATCTACCTACCTTTCGCTACATTGTTTGTTCCTACCACGTAGACAAATATTGTCTCCTCTGAGGTAGTACCGACTAAGTCGTCAACCTTCTCAACTACGTCCTCAATTCTGGTTCCTGGGAAAACAACATGGCGACGCCTCGTTCCCTTCCTACAAAACTCACGGTCCTGCTGTCTAACTAAGCTGTCCCCGACAAGAACGATGCTAGGATAATTCTCAACTTGGTCTCCTAACACCTGAAACCTGTTTCTCGTCACGACCCCATTGTAACTAACATCTACTGCTACAACCTTAGTAGTAACAAATGTACGGAAGTGGGGGGGACTGGAAGAGGGGGGGACTGGAAGTGGGGGTTGGGGGTGAGCAGGGGGTTACGGGAGTGGGGGTAATTTGCGGGGGGGTTACGGAAGAGGGGGTATCTGGACCCCCCCCCACCCCCACCCACCCATCTCTTTTACCTTTTCACCCCCCCCCTCACCCCCCCCCCTCACCCCCTCTCGGACTAGCGTACGGAAGCGAGAAGGTGACGGGAGTAGGGGTGCCCAGCAGGGAGGGAGGGGGGGGGGTGACGGGAGAAGGGATACTTGAAGGGTTAAGATAAGATCTTTCTTTGACCCTCGAATGACCACGAGATTATAATCACGGAAAAGGTTAAGGACATTAGGTTAATGACCAGGCTGAAATATGAATTTACTCTCTAATGCAAGTCCGAAAATAAAATAAAAAATCGCCATTGAACGTAAGACTCGATAAATTATTTAAGTTTTTGCTGGATGCATTGTATCATTATCTTCTTATTTCTCATTTCTCAACTTGTTTCTTCTTATTTCTTTCCTCAACTTATATATATTTTTTTTTACTCCGGTTATTTGGTGTCATCTAACCCTAAACACTGCAGCACCAAGTCTTTTTTTTTCTGATTTTGCATTAATTAATGTCTTATATCTCATTTCTTAACTTCGATGTCATATGACCTTAGGCGTTGCCGCATCGAATTTACCTTTTTCCGTGAAAAAGGGATCATGTGTGTGTGTGTGTGTGTGTGTGTGTGTGTGTGTGTGTGTGTGTTCCATTCCCCTCCGATTCTTGAGAAATCTGCGGCTAGCTCGAAATTTTGTGGGCCATCTTTTTTAGCCGATTATATGCTCCGAAGCGGAATTTAGTGAGGATTCTTATGGTATCTTCAAATTCCTCATACGTCTATTAGTTCCCGAGTTACACCGAGAAAACTGAATTTTTTTTCTCTCGTCAGAGTAGCCTAACAAATAAAAAACACTCATTAATTAATGTCTTATATCTCATTTCTTAACTTATTTCTTCTTATTTCTTTTCTCAACTTGCATTTCTTTATATTTTCTGCCTGCTCTTCGGTGTCATATGACCTTAGACGTTGCCGCATCGAGTTTACCTTTTTCCGTGAAAAAGGGATCATGTGTGTGTGTGTGTGTGTGTGTGTGTGTGTGTGTGTGTGTGTGTGTGTGTGTGTGTGTTCCATTCCCCTCCAATTCTTGAGTAATCTGCGGCTAGCTCGAAATTTTGTGGGCCATCTTTTTTAGTCGATTATATGCTCCGAAGCGGAATTTAGCGAGGATTCTTATGGTATCTTCAAATTCCTCATACGTCTATTAGTTCCCGAGTTACACCGAGAAAACTGATTTTTTTTTCTCTCGTCAGAGTAGCATAACAAATAAAAATCACTCATTAATTAATGTCTTATATTTCATTTCTTAACTTATTTCTTCTTATTTCTTTTCTCAACTTGCATTTCTTTATATTTTCTGCCTGCTCTTCGGTGTCATATGACCTTAGACGTTGCCGCATCGAGTTTACCTTTTTCCGTGAAAAAGGGATCATGTGTGTGTGTGTGCGTGTGTGTGTGTGTGTGTGTGTTCCATTCCCCTCCGATTCTTGAGAAATCTGCGGCTAGCTCGAAATTTTGTGGGCCATCTTTTTTAGCCGATTATATGCTCCGAAGCGGAATTTAGTGAGGATTCTTATGGTATCTTCAAATTCCTCATACGTCTATTAGTTCCCGAGTTACACCGAGAAAACTGATTTTTTTTCTCTCGTCAGAGTAGCATAACAAATAAAAATCACTCATTAATTAATGTCTTATATTTCATTTCTTAACTTATTTCGTCTTATTTCTTTTCTCAACTTGCATTTCTTTATATTTTCTGCCTGCTCTTCGGTGTCATATGACCTTAGACGTTGCCGCATCGAGTTTACTTTTTTCCGTGAAAAAGGGATCGTGTGTGTGTGTGTGTGTGTGTGTGTGTGTGTGTGTGTGTGTGTGTGTGTGTGTGTGTTCCATTCCCCTCTGATTCTTGAGAAATCTGCTGCTTGCTCAAAATTTTGTGGGCCAACTTTTTTAGCCGAATATATGTTCCGAAGCGGAATTTAGTGAGGATTCTTATGGTATCTTCAAATTCCTCATGCGTCTATTAGTTCCCGAGTTACACCGAGAAAACTGAATGTTATTCTCTCGTCAGAGTATCCTAACAAATAAAAATCGCTCAGAGCTCCTCATCTACGTTCCTTAGAAAGATTGCCATATGTTACTATTAAGAAACTTATCCCAACAACTGCAAATTTGACGCACTTTCATCGAAAACTTAATTTTTAATAATTTTTTATTTACTTTTATGGCGCGTTTCGCGTCATCGTCCTCAGAACCTTTTACCCTTGATGACATGAAATGCGTCATCGTGCGCGAGGGGTTAAATAAGTCAGATTTATCTCAAATTCACTGTCTGGGCAGACAAATATTCGGAAAAAGAAGGCAAACCAGTTTGTAGATATATATAAATATGCCGTATATTCACGTCCTTATGGATATCTTCTTGTTGATTAGGGTTTAAATACTCCTGAATCCCTACAGTTTCGCTCAAACATTGTTGGAGAGCCTCCCAGATGAACGCGTATTCCAATGGTGAACTCCAGGAAAAAGGAACTCTTAAGCGTTCTATACTCCCAAAATAACGTACCCTCTGGTTTAAGCTCTCAGCTACTTCTGATCTTACTCTCTTAAGCCTTTGCAGTTACTTTCTTAAACCATCGAAGCCCGCCTTCCTGAAGTCAGGTATTAAGCCTTGTTTCTGCTGACTCTATCCTCCCATTTAATATTAAATTTAATTTCCTTATGATCACAGTTACCTAATGAACCCCAACCTCAATGTTGCTTATTATGTCCTCTTTATTAGTTAACAACAAATCCAAAATATTTTCTTCCCTCGTTCGCACTGTTTTGTATATAGAACGAACTTACATTAGCTGAACCCACACTCCTGGAAGAAGCTAAAATTTTCTAAAGGCTACAATAAAATCAATATGACCGATGAAGATACGGCACGTCACAATGAACAAACTCACTGTCTTCTCTGTAAATACGGGTTTTAAAAGGTAAAGGAGTAAAACATCATGACCATGAAAAATCAGGAAACAATTACATTGAAGCTTATTGTAATAGATGCAACCTTCAAATGAAAAAATCACAAATTGCAGCGCACTCTCATTGCACATTATGCGGATTACGACATGACGTTAATCCCGCGTGAATTAACGCTACCTGGCTTTGAAAATCAAACTAAGACCAAAACATTCAGTTCAGAAATACCATGAAGTCATCATAAATGACTTGAGATTTATTGACACGTATGTCTTTATGTCTGGTTCACTCGCGGCTTTAGCGAACCAATTCATCAGCACTGGAACGAGCCCATGTGCACACAACAGATGTTGAAAGATGTGCCAGCACCTGCGTTACCATTATTGATCAAGAGAAAGCAGGTTTTGTTATGACTATATGGACTCGATGGAACGACTTTCTGAGACACGTCTTCCATCCCGCGAAGATTTTTCAATTCGCTTCAAGAAGCAGAACTTTCCGAAAGTGATTATAAACATGCTCAGAATGTTTGGAAAGTAGCTGGATGTCAGAGCCTGATGGACTATTTGTTGCTTTATGTAAAAGTGGATGTTGGCCTTCTATGTGATGTCTTCCTAGAGTGGAGAGGTATTTTGAAAACCCAGTGGAGGTTGGATATTGTAAATTATGTTAGCCTGCCAGGATTTGCCTATGACTCTTTTTTGTTGAAACACAGCAGGAATTAGAGATGCTTAGTAGCCCACACATATATCATTGCATTCAAACAAATGTGCGTGGGGGCTACACAAGTGTTGTGCGTCGTTTTGTACGCACCAATAACATCTACACGAACCCTCAGTTTAATCCAAAACATGATAGAAACACTTTCCTTTCATATCTTGACTTCAACAGTCTTTATCCCACTGTAATGCAAGAGAAGTTACCATGTGGAGATATGAGAAAACTAGATGAGACAGAAATGCACTGGTTTTTGAGCGGGAGGGGAGCTAGGTCAATCAAGCAACCGATGGCGATTTTGGATACCTCATTCTGTGCAATACTGAGGCTGTCTCACGTGAAGTCATTGAGAAAACGGATGACCTCCCACTGACCATCAGAAGACACAATATCATCAATAGAGATATATCGTCAGCCGCACACGAATGGTATGAAGAAAACCGTCCAGTACCGTGTAAGAACATAAAACAGATTGGAACACATGTTGCTCATGAGAAAATACTGTTTGCTCTGTCACTCCTTAAACTGCTATTCAACTAGTCCGGGTTGTTAAAAGTGCATGCTATTTATATGTTTAAGCAAAAGCACTTTCTTGCGGACTTCATTCAGGATAACATAGAAGCCCGCAAAAGTGCTACTTGCCCTATCAAGAAAACTGCAATCAAATGTATTTCAAACAGCATTTTGGTCGATACCTGATGAACGCGGCCAAATATAGTGAAGACATAGATATTGTCACCAACCGCGAAAAGTTTTGAAGCAGGCCCGAAGTCCTTACTTTAAACGCGTTGTACCCTCAATGATGGTCATGTAGTTGTAGTTCGCCATAAGAAATATTCACAGGCGAATCATCCAAACTACATTGGCTACTACGTCCTAGAGCTGTCCAAGCTGCGACTATATGATTTCTTTTACAGTATCATGAAGGCTCATTACGGGGATCGGGCGAAACTAGTGTATTGTGACACTGATTCCTTAATAACAGAAACTGAAACTCCTGATCTATTAACAGAGTACTCGCAGGAACCCTTTAAAAGCTATATAGACACAAGTAACTTTAGCTCCTCACATTCCTTGTACAACACAGACAACAAAGGCAAGCTCGGATTTCTCAAGTCTGAAGTGAGGGAAAGAACCATCTCAGAATTTGTAGGTGTAAGAACAAAGTGCTACTCCATCCCCATGGCAGACAGTGACCGGTTGAGTTCAGCTAAGAGCGTTCCAAAGCTCATAAAGAAAAAAATTGCTCATCAGCGATACAAAGACGTCCTATTCCAGAAGCAAACATTTACCTTTGGCTATCAGGGATTCACAGTGCGTAATGGACGAATGAGTACAGTAAAATATCCCAAGAGAGGGATATCTGTAGTTCAGGACAAAAGACACTGCTTTAGCACCTTGGAGTTACGACCTTACGGTCATCCCGATAATTCTACAGGGGTAGAGGAGGAGGAGGAAGAGAAGGAAGCTGTAATCATAATTTGACCAAATTCCAATAAACATTGAGTTTGTTTGACTTGTTTATATGTCCTTTGTCAAAAAATGAATGAAAAAAACAATAATTGTCTTAAAATTTATTCGATTTGTGGAAACATGTAGACAAAACGCGTCTATGTTTCGATCTGGCTCATATAAAAAAATATAAAAAAGACTCGCGAAATGTGCGCGGCGGCGGCAGCAGCGGGCCCTGCGGCGACATCATGCGACGACAGGATGCGACAGGATTGCGTGGGCTCGGGGCGGGGCGGGGCGGGGCGGCAGCACGCTACCAAGTTATTCTAAAAGAGAAATGAGACACTGGATTTGTCTCTACTATGAACCGGACATGATAGTGTTCTTAGATAGTTATGCTCTCGTTATGCTGTCGTGTACTTTGCCTACAATGTTTCACACTTGGGTGTAAGAGAAACTCTTGAAAAAATTTGTATGGAGTTTTCCAAGACCGAATATTCGAGGAATGATGAACACGTGATGAGATTCGCTTACAGCAAGTTTATAATGCCCGTATGACATCAAACATTTAACACGTGTTCATAAAAAGTAAGTATTGACTTTATTGATTTTTCATATTGAAGTGTATTACATTCCATGAAGCTATTCTCAGCATAAATAATTTTCTAGTTCCTTTATCGTGGTTTGTATAACACGCTTAAATCAGTGGTCTGGCTCCATACAGGACCTCACTCGTCACCACCACTAGCCCCAGTGCTGCCCTGCCCGCCCGCCCCTGAGCCACGCAATCCTGTCGCATCCTGTCGTCGCATGATGCCGCCGCAGGACCCGCTGCTGCCGTCGCCGCACATTTCGCGAGTCTTTTTTATATTTTTTTATATGAGCCAGATCGAAACATAGACGCGTTTTGTCTACATGTTTCCACAAATCGAATAAATTTTAAGACAATTATTGTTTTTTTTCATTCATTTTTTGATAAAGGACATATAAACAAGTCAAACAAACTCAATGTTTATTGGAATTTGGTCAAATTATGATTACAGCTTCCTTCTCTTCCTCCTCCTCCTCTACCCCTGTAGAATTATCGGGATGACCGTAAGGTCGTAACTCCAAGGTGCTAAAGCAGTGTCTTTTGTCCTGAACTACAGATCTCTTGGGATATTTTACTGTACTCATTCGTCCATTACGCACTGTGAATCCCTGATAGCCAAAGGTAAATGTTTGCTTCTGGAATAGGACGTCTTTGTATCGCTGATGAGCAATTTTTTTCTTTATGAGCTTTGGAACGCTCTTAGCTGAACTCAATCGGTCACTGTCTGCCAAGGGGATGGAGTAGCACTTTGTTCTTACACCTACAAATTCTGAGATGGTTCTTTCCCTCACTTCAGACTTGAGAAATCCGAGCTTGCCTTTGTTGTCTGTGTTGTACAAGGAATGTGAGGAGCTAAACTTGTGTCTATATAGCTTTTAAAGGGTTCCTGCGAGTACTCTGTTAATAGATCAGAGTTTCAGTTTCTGTTATTAAGGAATCAGTGTCACAATACACTAGTTTCGCCCGATCCCCGTAATGAGCCTTCATGATACTGTAAAGAAATCATATAGTCGCAGCTTGGACAGCTCTAAGACGTAGTAGCCAATGTAGTTTGGATGATTCGCCTGTGAATATTTCTTATGGCGAACTACAACTACATGACCATCATTGAGGGGTACAACGCGTTTAAAGTAAGGACTTCGGGCCTGCTTCAAAACTTTTCGCGGTTGGTGACAATATCTATGTCTTCACTATATTTGGCCGCGTTCATCAGGTATCGACCAAAAATGCTGTTTGAAATACACTTGATTGCAGTTTTCTTGATAGGGCAAGTAGCACTTTTGCGGGCTTCTATGTTATCCTGAATGAAGTCCGCAAGAAAGTGCTTTTGCTTAAACATATAAATAGCATGCACTTTTTAACAACCCGGCCTAGTTGAATAGCAGTTTAAGGAGGGACAGAGCAAACAGTATTTTCTCCTGAGCAACATGTGTTCCAATCTGTTTTATGTTCTTACACGGTACTGGACGGTTTTCTTCTTCATACCATTCGTGTGCGGCTGACGATATATCTCTATTGATGATATTGTGTCTTCTGATGGTCAGTGGGAGGTCATCCGTTTTCTCAATGACTTCACGTGAGACAGCCTCAGTATTGCACAGAATGAGGTATCCAAAATCGCCATCGGTTGCTTGATTGACCTAGCCCCCCTCCCGCTCAAAAACCAGTGCATTTCTGTCTCATCTAGTTTTCTCATATCTCCACATGGTAACTTCTCTTGCATTACAGTGGGATAAAGACTGTTGAAGTCAAGATATGAAAGGAAAGTGTTTCTATCATGTTTTGGATTAAACTGAGGGTTCGTGTAGATGTTATTGGTGCGTACAAAACGACGCACAACACTTGTGTAGCCCCCACGCACATTTGTTTGAATGCAATGATATATGTGTGTGGGCTACTAAGCATCTCTAATTCCTGCTGTGTTTTTAACAAAAAAGAGTCATAGGCAAATCCTGGCAGGCTAACATAATTTACAATATCCAACCTCCACTGGGTTTTCAAAATACCTCTCCACTCTAGGAAGACATCACATAGAAGGCCAACATCCACTTTTACATAAAGCAACAAATAGTCCATCAGGCTCTGACATCCAGCTACTTTCCAAACATTCTGAGCATGTTTATAATCACTTTCGGAAAGTTCTGCTTCTTGAAGCGAATTGAAAAAAATCTTCGCGGGATGGAAGACGTGTCTCAGAAAGTCGTTCCATCGAGTCCATATAGTCATAACAAAAAACCTGCTTTCCCTTGATCAATAATGGTAACGCAGGTGCTGGCACATCTTTCAACATCTGTTGTGTGCACATGGGCTCGTTCCCAGTGCTGATGAATTGGTTCGCTAAAGCCGCGAGTGAACCAGACATAAAGACATACGTGTCAATAAATCTCAAGTCATTTATGATGACTTCATGGTATTTCTGAACTGAATGTTTTGGTCTTAGTTTGATTTTCAAAGCCAGGTAGCGTTAATTCACGCGGGATTAACGTCATGTCGTAATCCGCATAATGTGCAATGAGAGTGCGCTGCAATTTGTGATTTTTTTCATTTGAAGGTTGCATCTATTACAATAAGCTTCAATGTAATTGTTTCCTGATTTTTCATGGTCATGATGTTTTACTCCTTTACCTTTTAAAACCCGTATTTACAGAGAAGACAGTGAGTTTGTTCATTGTGACGTGCCGTATCTTCATCGGTCATATTGATTTTATTGTAGCCTTTAGAAAATTTTAGCTTCTTCCAGGAGTGTGGGTTCAGCTAATGTAAGTTCGTTCTATATACAAAACAGTGCGAACGAGGGAAGAAAATATTTTGGATTTGTTGTTAACTAATAAAGAGGACATAATAAGCAACATTGAGGTTGGGGGTTCATTAGGTAACAGTGATCATAAGGAAATTAAATTTAATATTAAATGGGAGGATAGAGTCAGCAGAAACAAGGCTTAATACCTGACTTCAGGAAGGCGGGCTTCGATGGTTTAAGAAAGTAACTGCAAAGGCTTAAGAGAGTAAGATCAGAAGTAGCTGAGAGCTTAAACCATAGGGTTCGTTATGTTGGGAGTATAGAACGTGTAAGAGTTCCTTTTTCCTGGAGTTCACCATTGGAATACGCGTTCATCTGGGAGGCTCTCCAACAATGTTTGAGCGAAACTGTAGGGATTCAGGAGTATTTAAACCCTAATCAACAAGAAGATATCCATAAGGACGTGAATATACGGCATATTTATATATATCTACAAACTGGTTTGCCTTCTCTTTTCCGAATATTTGTCTGCCCAGACAGTGAATTTGAGATAAATCTGACTTATTTAACCCCCTCGCGCACGATGACGCATTTCATGTCATCAAGGGTAAAAGGTTCTGGCGGACGATGACGCGAAACGCGCCATAAAAGTAAATAAAAAATTATTAAAAATTAAGTTTTCGATGAAAGTGCGTCAAATTTGCAGTTGTTGGGATAAGTTTCTTAATAGTAACATATGGCAATCTTTCTAAGGAACGTAGATGAGGAGCTCTGAGCGATTTTTATTTGTTAGGATACTCTGACGAGAGAATAACATTCAGTTTTCTCGGTGTAACTCGGGAACTAATAGACGCATGAGGAATTTTAAGATACCATAAGAATCCTCACTAAATTCCGCTTCGGAACATTTATTCGGCTAACAAAGTTGGCCCACAAAATTTTGAGCAAGCAGCAGATTTCTCAAGAATCAGAGGGGAATGGAACACACACACACACACACACACACACACACACACACACACACACACACACACACACACACACACACACACACACGATCCCTTTTTCACGGAAAAAAGTAAACTCGATGCGGCAACGTCTAAGGTCATATGACACCGAAGAGCAGGCAGAAAATATAAAGAAATGCAAGTTGAGAAAAGAAATAAGACGAAATAAGTTAAGAAATGAAATATAAGACATTAATTAATGAGTGATTTTTATTTGTTATGCTACTCTGACGAGAGAAAAAAAAAATCAGTTTTCTCGGTGTAACTCGGGAACTAATAGACGTATGAGGAATTTGAAGATACCATAAGAATCCTCACTAAATTCCGCTTCGGAGCATATAATCGGCTAAAAAGATGGCCCACAAAATTTCGAGCTAGCTGCAGATTTCTCAAGAATCGGAGGGAATGGAACACACACACACACACACGCACACACACACACACATGATCCCTTTTCACGGAAAAGGTAAACTCTATGCGGCAACGTCTAAGGTCATATGACACCGAAGAGCAGGCAGAAAATATAAAGAAATGCAAGTTGAGAAAAGAAATAAGAAGAAATAAGTTAAGAAATGAAATATAAGACATTAATTAATGAGTGATGTTATTTGTTATGCTACTCTGACGAGAGAAAAAATCAGTTTTCTCGGTGTAACTCGGGAACTAATAGACGTATGAGGAATTTGAAGATACCATAAGAATCCTCGCTAAATTCCGCTTCGGAGCATATAATCGACTAAAAAAGATGGCCCACAAAATTTCGAGCTAGCCGCAGATTACTCAAGAATCGGAGGGGAATGGAACACACACACACACACACACACACACACACACACACACACACACACACATGATCCCTTTTTCACGGAAAAAGGTAAACTCGATGCGGCAACGTCTAAGGTCATATGACACCGAAGAGCAGGCAGAAAATATAAAGAAATGCAAGTTGAGAAAAGAAATAAGAAGAAATAAGTTAAGAAATGAGATATAAGACATTAATTAATGAGTGTTTTTTATTTGTTAGGCTACTCTGACGAGAGAAAAAAAATCAGTTTTCTCGGTGTAACTCGGGAACTAATAGACGTATGAGGAATTTGAAGATACCATAAGAATCCTCACTAAATTCCGCTTCGGAGCATATAATCGGCTAAAAAAGATGGCCCACAAAATTTCGAGCTAGCCGCAGATTTCTCAAGAATCGGAGGGGAATGGAACACACACACACACACACACACACACACACACACACACACACACACATGATCCCTTTTTCACGGAAAAAGGTAAATTCGATGCGGCAACGCCTAAGGTCATATGACATCGAAGTTAAGAAATGAGATATAAGACATTAATTAATGCAAAATCAGAAAAAAAAGACTTGGTGCTGCAGTGTTTAGGGGTAGATGACACCAAATAACCGGAGTACAAAATAGATATAAGTTGAGGAAAGAAATAAGAAGAAAAAAGTTGAGACAGGAGAACTAAGAAGATGATGATACTATGCATCCAGCAAAACTTAAATAATTTATCGAGTCTTACGTTCAATGGCGATTTTTTATTTTATTTTCGGACTTGCATTAGAGAGTAAATTCATATTTCAGCCTGGTCATTAACCTAATGTCCTTAACCTTTTCCGTGATTATAATCTCGTGGTCATTCGAGGGTCAAAGAAAGATCTTATCTTAACCCTTCAAGTATCCCTTCTCCCCCCCCTCCCTCCCTGCTGGGCACCCCTACTCCCGTCACCTTCTCGCTTCCGTACGCTAGTCCGAGAGGGGGTGAGGGGGGGGGGTGAGGGGGGGGGGTGAAAAGGTAAAAGAGATGGGTGTGGTGGGGGTTAGGAGGGGGGTCCAGATACCCCCTCTTCCGTAACCCCCCCGCAAATTACCCCCACTCCCGTAACCCCCCCGCTCACCCCCCCAACCCCCACTTCCAGTCCCCCCCACTTCCAGTCCCCCCCACTTCCGTACATTTGTTACTACTAACCTTTCCCCCTTTTCTAACAGGCTGGAAGGAATCTAATGTATCTACCTTCTTCTCTACCTCACCCACTCTGTCTTCCAATCTCTCTACCTTTTCAACAACCTTGAAATCTCCCTCCCTGACACTCGCACCATCTAAACCTAGCACCCCCTCCAGAAACCGTAATTTACTATCTAACGCTTCTAATTTAACACTTACCTTGTGTTCAGTTTCACAGAAGACACACAGTATACTCATCGTTCTCCTTGTTGAGGAAGTCCTTCGTGAACTTCCTTCTGCAGGAGTGGCAGGGATGGCGAGCGGCATACGGCATCGTGACCTGACTGCGACAACTGGTAGGAACTAACTAGGAGGAGGAGGAGGAGGAGGAGGAGAAGGAGGAGGAGAAGGTGGAAGAGGGGGAATAATAGAAGCGAGCATAGAATTGAGGAAGATGAGGAAAATAGAAAATGAAATATGATAAAAAAAAAGGGGGATGAGGAAGACCAAAATAAGATTTGGTAAAAGAAAGTGTATTGAGGAGATGAAACGAAGGGTGATGAAGAAGGAGACAAGAGATGAAGAAGATGAATAAAAATGAAACAAAAAAAAACAGTAAAGAGAGAGAGGAGGGTTACGAATAGGAGGATAATAATATTGATGATAAAGAAGAGGAGCAAAAGGATGAGATGGATGGAGGAGAGAAAGATGAAGAAGACAAAAATAAACGAAAAAGAAGCGGATGACAATGAAAACAACCGCAGAGGGCAGATGCGTAGGATAATACGGAAGATGCGACAGAAAGAGAAGGAAGAGTAGGAGAAGGAGGAGGAGACGGAGGAGGAGAAGGAGACGGAGGAGGAGGAGGAGGAGGCGTGAAGAGCATGAGGTTTAATCCACATTCCCATCACCATAAAGCCATTAATATTAAACGTAAAAACACTTTGGATCCTTCCTTTCACCCTTTACCTCAGCACAGCAACGGTCCACCCTCAACCTTCCTGCTACAGCCTTTACAAGCACGGGACAGAACAGAACAGAGCCTCAAGTACTTACCCGGCCGAAGCAGCGTGTCTGTGTGGCCCCGAAACACTGCATCACGGAGAGAGGGAGGGAGGGAGGGAGAGCAGGTATGAGGTGTGAGGCTGCCCCGCCTGTCTCCCCTCCGCTAACCCCCTCAAGATGGCTCTCCTCGTCCGCATCTCGCTGCCTCAGTACGTGTGAGAAATGCTGTCATGAGGAGATTGGTAAATGGTTGACGGAGTAATTATATAGCTAGGTAATTAACGAGCTAACTTAACGAAAAAATGAATAAATACATAAATAAGTGGATAAATAAGTATAACAATAAGTACAAAAATGACATAGTGAAGCCAACGCAAAAAAAGACCAAAGGATAATATTGTTAAAAGGAAGATAGACTGATAAAGATAAAGATAGATAGAGATAGATAGATAAATATGTGAAAAAAACAATAAGGAAAACAAAACTAAAAAATTGGGGATGAAACGATCTTTACAACAACTCCAGTAATAATATTAATAATAATAATAATAATAATAATAATAATAATAATAATAATAATAATAATAATAATAATAATAATAATAAAAATAATAATAATAATAATAATAATAATAATAATAATAATAATAATAATAATAATAATAATAAACACGTGCCTTTTGACCCTGTGACCTCCGCTGCCTGCCTCATGGGATTTTGACTGACCAAGCTGTTAAAAATGAGGCGTTGGGTGGTGGGGGGGATTGAGGATGAGTAGGAGGAAGAGAGGGAACGAGAGGGAAGGGAGGGGAGAGCAAGGCAGGGGCAGAGGGACGTGGAGAAGAAAGGGAGGAGAGAGGTGGGAGGAGATGGCTGGGGAAGGGGGAGGGGGTGGAGGGGGAGAGATGGGGAAGGGAAGGAAGGGGAAGGAAAAGGAGGATGAAGAGCAATGTATCATTACTCTGAGGTGGCGGAGGAGGGAGGTGAGAGGCTGTTGTTGCTGTTGTTATTGTTGTTGTTGTTGTTTGAAGTAGTGTTAACGAAGCTTTTTTAGTCTTACGGTCACTCATTTTCCTGCTAACTAAATAACAAAATACACTTGATATTTTTTTGTCTTATTTGGAGTCTCGTTGGCTATTCTTAACCTAAAGCCCCATCGGAGCAGCTCTTCTTAACCTTTACTCGACACACACAATCCTTCTGTGATTAATCTGATTCCAACACCCTTCCTAACACATGCTGTTATCAGGCTAAACTTAATCCCTTGTCGACGCTTTGTTTAATATTTACGGTGATCTAAACTTCTGTCAAACTATTGCCCTTCCCCCTAAACGTCTTTCCCACTGTCAACCAACCTTTCAACCAATATGACCTTACAGGCAGGTCAACTAAAGCCTCTTGTCTGTCTAAATCTCCTGTCAATCATGTCTAACTTTCTGCCGAACTAAACCCCCAACTACATGTACTCCAGCCTGTTTTTCTTTAATCTTTCTTGCCACCAACCCTTCTGCCAATATGGTGCAAAGTCTTTCACTATAAGGTCAACCTTTAGCTCTTGTCTGCCCAAATCTCCTGTAAATTCATTATTCTCCAATCACCTTGACCCTGACTTCACCCCCTAATTCGTCTAATAACACTACTACCAATATAATGCCAAACTATAAATCTAGTTACACTGTCAGGTCAACTTTAATGAAGCTTTTATCAGCCCAAATCCCTTGGAATGTCATGTCCAAACTTCTACCAGCCTAAAATCCTATCAATCTGACTGGGACCATTTCTAAACGCCACTCTGTAACCCTCTCAACTATTCCAAACCTCTAAACTCCCGTCACCTCAAAATGAACCACATATTAACGTACTTCTTCCAGCCCCATCACAACCTCCCAGCCACCACGTCAACCCACCACGTCGACTGACAAGCCCACCAACCCTCTAACCATTCAACAACTCGTCACATCCAAATTAAACCCCTATCAATTTACACCTTCCAGCCCCATCACCACCTCATTGCCACCCCATCATCCCGCCCCATACTACTACTACTACTACTACTACTACTTCCCATTCTGTTTGTACGTACGTAGAAAAATTGTACCGGTAGGATAATAGATAAGAGTTGTAAATAAGAATGAGAAATGCAACAGTAACACAATCTTGGGGCCCCCCGCCGCCGCCGCCCCACCGCCACTCGTCAGGGTCAGCGAGTGGCACCCGCGAGACCAAGACCGCAGCGGTGGCCAGGAGCAGGGCGAGGCGGTTGTGCCGCCACGCCGCCCCCAGCCTCGCCAGGAAGCTGCGGCCGCCGCCACGCTCCTCTGTGCCTTCAGCATTGCCCCGCCCAGCCTCCTCCTCTGCGTCTTCTTCAAGAGTCTCCCATCCACTCTCATCCGAGTCTCCGTGAGTCTCCCGTTCACTCTCCTCCTCGGAGTCTTCGTTCTCAGACTCCCATCTAGTCTCCTCCTCTGTGCTGTCATCAGCCTCCCCTCCACTCTCCTCCGTGTCCTCGTCAGCCACCCTCTCCTCTGAGTCTTCATCGTCAGACTCCCATCCACTCTCCCTATCTGTGTCTTCAGCAGTGTCAAGTCCACTCTCCTCGCCTGAGTTATCTTTACTCTCCTCTGTGTCTTCTTCGTTTCACTCACATCTGAGTCTTCTGGAGTTTCCCATGCACTCACATCTGAGTCTTCTTCGGGAGTTTCCCATGCAGTCACATCTGAGTCTTCTTCGGGAGTTTCCCATGCACTCACATCTGAGTCTTCTTTGGGAGTTTCCCATGCACTCACATCTGAGTCTTCTTCGGGAGTTTCCCATGCACTCACATCTGAGTCTTCTTCGGGAGTTTCCCATGCACTCACATCTGAGTCTTCTTCGGCGGTTTCCCATGCACTTTCCTGTACGTTATTCTCAGGGGTTTCCCATGCACTCTCTTCCGAGTCACTGGGGTCCATCTTTTCTTGGCAATTGTCTATCACAGTGACCTCGGGGTCATAGCAGGCACGGTCCTTGTAAGTTGACCCTTTGTGGGCGTCATTTCCTCTCCCGTCAAACAGCCACTCCGTCACAACCTCCGGAGATGGCTGGCGGGTCTGCAGCAGGGCGACCTTCCCCTCGTAGACGTACAGGGTGAAGCACTCTGGGCGGCCGCTCTGCATCAGCTGGCCCAGGAAGTCTTCCAGGCCCACTTTGGCCACGCGCGTCTGGCCGCTAAGGAGCGTCAGACAGATCTTAACTTGCGCTGCGTCCGCGTCCGCCTCGCTGCTGTACCGGAAGACGTGCTCTAGGTCCAGGAAGGCGTTGGATAAGAAGGGGGCCCGCGGCCTGTCGACGAAGGAAAACGCGGCCGCCTCCTTCCAGGCGCCGGCCAGTCTCCCCCAGCACCCGCGGCGCCGGCGGACGCTGACCGTCACCCGGATGGGCGCGGCCTCCACGCTGCACCCGCCCACGGGCGCATCCACCAAGCAAGTGCCGTAGACGGCACGTCGGATCTCCTCTTTGCGGAAGGTTTTGGTTGCCATTTAAATGTTTTTGTTGTGTGACTTCAAAGAGAAGGAAGCTGCGGCAAGCTAGGCTAATAGCAGATGGTAGCGGCAGCCCCCCACCCCCTCACATAAAAACACGCACTCCCCCAAACACAGCACAACACAACACAGCACAACAGACACACACACACACACACACACACACACACACACACACACACAGAGTAAGCAAGTACGTAATTAAGCATTTATTGACCACTCTGTTTATCCACCTCCCAGCAAGCCTGTTGACCCACCTCACACTACTTTCTCCTCCTTCCTACCCTGTTTCTGCACCTCTCAGTCACCGTGTCAACCCACCCATCGCACGCCAGCCCGCAGCCCCCCCCCCTCACAGCCTCCCTTCACCCCGCGCCCAACACTACACATTTACTAGTTGAGGCTTTCACATGTAGTTTTCCATCACGGCGCAGCGTCATTCATACTTCTGAACGGAAATATATTCAGTGGCCGCGCTCCGCTTGCATCCATCAACGATAAAAAAAAATGATAGTAGCAATGAAAAAAAAAAAATCAATAGCAAAACCAATCATGTTTATATTTGGAGATAAAAAAAAAAATCGATGTGGTAAAATTAATGACTGTGTGGTATTGAAGGACTTAAAAACACTGAAAAGTAGAGCCTCCGCTTATACTAGAAAATAAACAATCAATATGAAAAAAGCATGAAAAGGATGTGTGAGTGAAAAATCAATATAAATATAAATAATTTGTTATTCCTGTGAGTAATGAAGCAAGGAAGGATTTACTAGATTTACTATTCGCTTATACTAGAAAACAAACAATCAATATGAAAAAAGCATAAAAAGGATGTGTGAGTGAAAGATCATTATAAACATAAATAATTTGTTATTCTTGTGAGTAATGAAGCAAGGAAGGATTTACTGGGTCTGAAGAGTGTTAATAAGGCATCGTTAGTGAGCTCGGCGACACTGAGGTAATCACCAGGATCAGCTGACCGGCGAGGCAGACCACACAGGACAACTATTACAGGAGAAGGGGATAACGTGTGTGACAATAATTAATAAACAGAAGCAAGTGAGGAGAGATGGCGACATATACAGTTTGTATAGAAGTAAAAGTACAGAGCCACAAAAAGAAAGACAACACATATCAAAGACAGTATTTGGTAATGTAAAAAGAAACACACATCAACAAAGCTGTAAGAAACTTGCAATAAACAAAGACAAATGGCAGTATATTAGTGAGCATTTATTAAAGGAAAAGTGCCAAAGAAAGGCGTAAGAAAACAAAGAAAATGCTGTAAATAAAAAAGACACATTAGCCCAACAACTGAAGTGTTTCAAAAAGAAAAAGAACAATAGAAGCAAATATGTGAAAGAAAAAAAAAGAATTGCTCCATTTGATAGTTAGAGAAAGAAGGGAGACAAAACGGACTGCTCCATTTGATGAATTTAAAGAAAGGAAACAAAAACGCAGATTAGTGAAGAATGACAAAATGTAAGCTAAATATTATTCGACAATTGGTCTCTCTCTCTCTCTCTCTCATAATGGCGTCCACCGCCTTTAAACTCCGCCAATCCTTGAAATTTTTCAAAGCAATTACCTTACACGATCTCCACCTGTCTCCCGAGGGCCTCCTCTTCCTCCTCCACCTCCTCCTCCTCCTCCTCCTCCTCCTTTTGATGCTCCTACTTACTTCCTCCATTTCCTCGTCCTCGTTGTCTCTCTCTTCCCTTCATCCTCCTTTCTCCTTTCTCTTTTCTTCTTCTTCGTCTCCTCCTCCTCCTCCTCCTCTCCCTTCACCTGCTTCTCTTTCTCCTTTTCCTCCCGATCCTGTTTCTGCTCATCTTTATTCCCTTCCTTTTCTTACATCTCCTCCTCCTCCTCCTCCTCCTCCTTCTCCACCTCCTCCTCCTCCTCCTCCTCCTCCCCCTCCCCTCCTCCTGTTAAAATCATACGTTTTCTCTCCTTTACCTGCAAATATGAGAATGAAATGTAGTTTTATTTCTTTTGTTAAATATTCCCGCATTTGATCTTAATACCATCTGATTGCAATAGTGGTGTCCTTGTTGTTACTGTTGTTTGTAGTGATGATGGGAGGGGGCTGCTGCTGCTGCTGATGATGATGATGATGATGATAGTTATGCTCTTAGCGATGGTAGTGATGGTGGTACTAGTTATGAATTTGTTGTTGTTGTTGTTGTTGTTGTTGTTGTTGTTGATGGTGGTGGTGGTGTCTTTGTTGTCGCTCTTCTTATCTCCTTCGTTATCTTTCCTAATTGGCTATTTTTCACGGTTCGCCGGAGAGAGAGAGAGAGAGAGAGAGAGAGAGAGAGAGAGAGAGAGAGAGAGAGAGAGAGAGAGAGAGAGAGAGAGAGAGAGAGAGAGAGAGAGAGAGAGAGAGAGAGAGAGAGAGAGAGAGAGATTTTATTTATATAGGAGAAAAAAAAAAATATATATATATATATATATATATATATATATATATCTATATATATATATATATATATATATATATATATATATATATATATATATATATATATATATATATATATATATATATATATATATATATGTGTGTGTGTGTGTGTGTGTGTGTGTGTGTGTGTGTGTGCTTATCTGTCTGCCTTGTTGTACTTGTGTCTGTCTGTCTGTCTGTTGTGTGTCTGTCTGCCTGTCTGTTACTTAATATCACCTTCCCTGTCTGTCCATCCTTCCCACACTCTTCCTATGCCGCATGATCCATTACAGTCTTTCAATGCATGGCAGCCGCGGCAAATGGCTTTGATGTATGTTCATGATTTACGATAAATATTTTTGGGCGGGAATTAATCTCTGAGTGAACGGCGGAGCCAATTGAGTTACGGCCGTGTGGAGAATTTAATAAACTCGACTTTTTCGCGTCCAATGAAATATGCAATGAAGGCTACTGAGGCTATTCTGTGTGTGTGTGTGTGTGTGTGTGTGTGTGTGTGTGGGAGCGCGCACATATGCACGTGATCATGGGAAAGAAACACGTACATACAACTTAAACAAAGAACAGCCCCCCGAAAATGAACATGAACAGTAGTAGTAGTAGTAATTATTATTATTATTATTATTATTATTATTATTATTATTAATAATAATAATAATAATAATAATAATAATAATAATGACAAACTACAACTTTTCTCTAGCCATAACATTTTTTCTTACAATCACAAACTGTCCGACTGACTGACTGGCAGACTGAATGAATGGATGAATGACTGACCCACTCACTCCCTCTCTCACTCCCTGACAGACCGATCCACTGACTGACTGACTGACCTACTGACCGACGAACTAGTTGACTGACTGACTGACTGGTCCACCCACTCTCTCCCTCACTCATTGACTAACCGATCCACCCACTGGATGACTGACTTAATGACTGACGAGCTGTTCAACCAGCTGACCGACAGACTTAACGACCAGCTGACTGACTGTTTGACGCTAACTTTGCGGAATTAGGGTCAGCGTGGGCCGGGGCAGGAAAAGTAAACAGAACATATGAATGAATGAATGGATGGATGGATGGATGGAGGAATGAATGGAGGATTGAATGAATAAATAAGTAAACAAGTAAATAAATACTGAAATAAATAAATAAAAACGTTGAACGGCATATTTTCTCATAATCTACCTTTTTATAGTAGTGGACTGACTGACTGATAGACTGACTGACTGGCTGACTGACTGACTGATGGACTAACTGAGTGGTTGATCGACTGACTAAATGATTAGTTTAGTTGACTGACTGATCAATTGGATAACTGACCAACTAAATAACTGATTGATTGAAATACTGACTAATTGACTGAGTGACTTAATAGCCTACTACGTGACCTTATGACCGACTTTTAAAAATAACTTTCTGATTGACTGACTGGCTGGATGACTGACTGACTGATTGAAATACTCTCTTAGGCATTAGGTTTGTCTGTTTGTCTTTATTCAACATTTGTTTGTCTGTCTATTCAAAACGTCCGTCGCTTTAAATGTTCGCCTTTCTGTCCATATGTCTGTCTCTCAGTATGTGCAGTGATTTTTCTGTATGTAGGCTTTTTTGTTTGTGTTTATGTTTGTCTATGTGTCTCTGTGGGCTTGTGTCTGTCTGTCTGTCTGTCTGTCATGGGCAAATATCAAAACAAACAAATGATGAAATAAAAGTTATGTTGAATTGATTACGAGCAAACTACTGAAAACTAATTCAGTGAAAGGTACTCAGAAAAAAATAAGACACTCATTCAAGTTAAAAAGAGGAAAAAATATATTCACTCCTTCATGGAAAGAAAAAAAGAATAAATAGGAGAGACAAGACAAGAAAGGAAGAAAATATGAATATGAAGAAAATAAAAAGAAGAAAAAACATGAGTGCAAAGAATTAATAACACGAAGGAAAAAGGAAAATATAATAAGACAAAGTAAGAAAAAGAGCAGGGATGAATGAAAATGATCATTAGGGGAATGCAAGAAAGAATGAAACAAAGAGAAAGAAAAGGAATAAAAATGGGATGAAAGTGTAAGAAACAATATAAAAATAAATGATAGAAAATACATAAGAAATCCAAGAAAATATATAAATGAAAAAAGAAAAAGAAAAGAAAATAGTCAAAAAATATTATACGTATATAAACACATAAAAAATAAACACACACACACACACACACACACACACACACACACACACACACACACACACACACACACACACACACACCTGGCCGCGTCCACAGGTGAGTCCTGATGGATATTAATCAGCGTCCATCATCGGTAAATATATATATAAACTACAACTTCCTTATCAATCAACTCTTCTCATCATTAGAGTAGACGTGTACCCTGACGACCTTATGGCGCAGAGAATGGAAAGATAAAAACTGGAATTAAAAAAATGATGCGTGAATGAAGGAGGGGAAGAAGAGAGGAAAGTGTGAAGTAATGGAGGCAAATATTACAGAATGGAGGGAGGGAAGACCGAGGCAGAGGAGTAGTGAAAGACCGGCCGAGGTAGAAAGGAATTGAAGGAGAAAAGGAAGGAAAGAAGAAAGATAGCAACAGTGGATGGAAGAATGGAAGGAAGGAAGAGAAGCAAGAAAGGATAAATAAGGACATAAAGCCAAAAAAAGTAGGAGAGAGGAATGAGGAAATAAAGAAGATAAAGAGGAAGGAAACTAGTAAAAGAACGAAAGAAGTGACGAGGATTGCAAATAAAAACATAAAGGGAAGAGAGTGCGTGAAGGCGGTAAACAAGTAAGAAAAAAATGAGGAGGAGGAAGGAAGGATACGAGGCTAAATATGAGGGACGAGGATGTTGAAAAAATAAAAACAAACCCAAGTTAAATATAAATGAAAATATATAGTAATGACGGTAGAGACAAAGATCTTACAAATGGTGTTATACGAGTATATACATTTATAAGATTTCTGGTAGCAGTAGGATTAGTGATAGTAATAAAAGTAGTAAAACAAATAACGAGGACTGAAAATATCTACTCACAAATAGAAGTAATAAAAAAATATTATTAAAGACTAACATATCTGGTGCACTAAATGTAGGAATAGGAAATAAACTGATCCCATAATGAACGACTGAATGACTGACTGACTCACTGAACAAATGAATCAGTAAAGAACGAGGAGGAAGATGACGAGGAATGGTAATACGGATGAGAAGGAATGAAGTGCAAGGAAGAAGTAATAGGAAAAAAGGAGGGCATGAGAGGAAGAAAGAGGGAAGAAGGGGAGATGAAGACAGGGAGAACGAAAGGGTGGTGAAGAATAGGAGAGGAGGAGGAGAGGAGAGAGGAGAGATAGAGAGAGAGAGAGAGAGAGAGAGAGAGAGAGAGAGAGAGAGAGAGAGAGAGAGAGAGAGAGAGAGAGAGAGAGAGAGAGAGAGGGTGGTACACACACACACACACACGCACACACACACACACACACACACACACACACACACACACACACACACACACACACACACACACACACACACACACACACACACACACACACACACGAAACCACTTTCAAGCAGGGAATGAACCAAGAATTGTGTGATCTGAATATCCATGAAAATATTCTCTCTCTCTCTCTCTCTCTCTCTCTATCTCTCTCTCTCTCTCTCTCTCTCTCTCTCTCTCTCTCTCTCTCTCTCTCTCTTCCGTCAACAGGAAGGAGTGATTGCCAGACTGACGGGAGGGAGGAGGAAGACGGATGAACAGAGATGGAGGAAGGGACGGAGGGGAGGAAGGAGGGAAGGAGAGAAGGGAAAAAAGCGGAGGATAAGATGATGGGAGAAGTTTATTATTATTATATTAGTCGTTATTATCATTATTCATTTTTTATATATATATATATATATATATATATATATATATATATATATATATATATATATATATATATATATATATATATATATATATATATATATATATATATATATATATATATATATATATATATATATATCAACACCTTCATCCATTAAATTATTCGTATGTTCTTTTTTTAGTCTGCTTCTTCCTTCTTCCTTTTCACTTTTCCTTGCTTCTGATTTAACTTTTTTTTATATTTTCGTTATGTCGTTGGTTCCTTTGCGTGTCTGTTATCGCTGTTTTCATTGCAACTGTTCTTCTCAACGTGCCATCTGCGTCCCGTCACCTCCCCCCTCCCTCCGCGGCCTCAGTCCGCAAAACTTATGCCGTAGCTCATCCCTAATGCCCTTCAACTTCCTAATGCAAGAGTTTACCAATATATTTTTTTTCTTTTATTCCTTTTACTGGAAGACTGAAGAACATCCAACCTTTGTTTGTGCTTCCTCCTTCCTAAAACTTAGATTCTCTCCCGACAGCCCCATAAGAATTGTATTATTTCTTGTTGTTTCGCTAAAGTCCCCCACCCGATCCTTAACTCTGAACCCTCCCGGAAACTCTGCAGCACTTTTTCGTGATCGCCAATAGCCACATCATTTTCCTTTACGTCTAGAACCAATTTCACAATCCAATTCCAGCGTTCATGTAAGCGGCCAGACCAGACTGACCCAGCCTGTGCTCTCCGTAATGGTCCGGTTGGTTACTAAGCGCGTGGTGCTAAAGAGAGTTCCTGCACAACTTCCTTAAATTTGTTTGATTTTCTGATCACCAAAC
>NC_066509.1:22258478-22343478 GCF_024679095.1 Eriocheir sinensis
AATAGGTCGAGGGTGCCGATGGCTGCCAAAGGTGCAGTAGACTTTAGTTCATCAGATTAAGGGTTAGGTCCTCAGTCCAACACAGTTGGCCTGTAAGCTTCCAAAACCTATGAAAAACTACGAAAAACTATCCAAAAACTACGAAGATTCCTGGTAGAGCTAGAGCTAAAAAATGCTGGCAGAGATGCATATAGACCTGAGTTCATGCAGATTTAAGGGACAGTTCCTCGTCCCAACACAGGGTGTTATTCAGCTTCGAAAAACAAAGAAAAATACCCCAAAACACGACAATTCCTGGTAAAACGTTTGGTGATCAGAAAAATCAAACAAATTTAAGGAAGTTGTGCAGGAACTTTAGCACCACGCGCTTAGTAAACAACCTGACCATTACGGAGAGCACAGGTTGGGTCAGTCTGGTCTGGCCGCTTACATGAACGCTGGAATTGGATTGTGAAATTAATTCTAGACGTAAAGGAAAATGATGTGGCTGTTGGCGATCACGAAAAAGTGCTGCAGTGTTTCCGGGAGGGTTCAGAGTTAAGGATCGGGTGGGGGACTTTAGCGATACAACAAGAAACTAATATCATTCTTATGTGGCTGTCGGGAAAGAATTTAAGTTATAGGAAGGAGGAAACACAGACGAAGGTTCGATGTTCTTCAGTCTACCAGTAAAAGGGATAAAAGAAAAAAAATATATTGGTAAACTCTTGCAAGTTGAAGGGCATTAGGGATGAGTTAGGGCATAAGTTTTGCGGAGTGAGGTAGCGGAGGGGAGGGAGGGGGGAGGTGACGGGACGCAGATGGCACGTTGAGAAGAACAGTTGCCATGGAAATAGCGATAGAAGACACGCAGCAAGGGAACCAACGACCTAACGAAAATATTAAAAAAAAGTTAAATCAGAAGCAAGGAAAAGTGAAAAGGAAGAAAAAGAAGAAGCAGACGAAAAAAAGAACATACGAATAATTTAATGAATGAAACTGTTGATAAATAAATTATTAAACAAGTAAATAAGTGAATAATGATAATAACGACTAATAAGGATAGTAATAACAACCTAAACTTCTCCCATCATCTCATCCTCCACTATTTTCCCTTCTCTCCTTTCCTCCTCCTTCCCTCCCTCCTCCCCCTCCGTCCCTTCCTTCACCTCTGTTCATCCGTCTTCTTCCTCCCTCCTGTCAGTCTGGCAATCACCACCTCCTGTTGACGAGAGAGAGAGAGAGAGAGAGAGAGAGAGAGAGAGAGAGAGAGAGAGAGAGAGAGAGAGAGAATATTTTAATGGATATTCAGATCACACAAATTTTTTGTTCATTCCCTGCTTGAAAGTGGTTTCGGTGTGTGTGTGTGTGTGTGTGTGTGTGTGTGTGTGTGTGTGTGTGTGTGTGTGTGTGTGTGTATATATATATATATATATATATATATATATATATATATATATATATATATATATATATATATATATATATATATATTTCGACCCTCTTACCCACTCTCTCTCTCTCTCTCTCTCTAAATCGATGAAATGTATGATCTTCCCATGAGTATGTATCCTCCTCCTCCTCCTCCTCCTCCTCTCCTATTCTTCACCCACCACATTCTCGTTCTTCCTGTCTTCACCTCCCCTTCTTCCATCTTTTTCTTCCTCTCATGCACTCCTTTTTTTTCCTATTACTTCTTCCTTGCACCCTTCATTCCTACTCATCTGTATTACCATTCCTCGTCATCTTCCTCCTCGTTCTTTGCTGATTCATTTATTCAGTGAGTCAGTCAGTCATTCAGTCGTTCATTATGGGATCAGTTTATTCCCTATTCCTACATTTAGTGCACCAGATATGTTAGTCTTTAATATTTTTTTTTTTTTTACTTCTATTTGTGAGTAGATATTTTCAGTCCCCGTTATTTGTTTTACTACTTTTATTACTATCACTATTCCTACTGCTACCAGAAATCTTATAAATATATATACTCGTATAACACCATTTGTAAGATCTTTGTCTCTACCGTCATTACTATATATTTTCATTTATATTTAACTTGGGTTTGTTTTTATTTTTTCAACATCCTCGTCCCTCATATTTAGCCTCGTATCCTTCCTTCCTTCCTCCTCATCTTTTTTTACTTGTTTACCGCCTTCACGCACTCTCTTCCCTTTATGTTTTTATTTGCAATCCTCGTCACTTCTTTCGTTCTTTTACTAGCTTCCTTCCTCTTTATCTTCTTTATTTCCTCATTCCTCTCTCCTACTTTTTTTGGCTTTATGTCCTTATTTATCCTTTTTTGCTTTTCTTCCTTCCTTTCATTCTTCCATCCACTCTTGCTATCTTTCTTCTTTCCTTCCATTTCTCCTTCAATTCCTTTCTACCTCGGCCGGTCTTTCATTACTCCTCTGCCTCGGTCTTTCCTCCCTCCATTCTGTAATATTTGCCTCCATTACTTCACACTTTCCTCTCTTCTTCCCCTCCTTCATTCACGCATCATTTTTTAATTCCATTTTTTATCTTTCCATTCTCTGCGCCATAAGGTCGTCAGGGTACACGTCTACTCTAATGATGAGAAGAGTTGATTGATAAGGAAGTTGTAGTTTATATATATTTACCGATGATGGACGCTGATTAATATCCATCAGGACTCACCTGTGGACGCGGCCAGGTGTGTGTGTGTGTGTGTGTGTGTGTGTGTGTGTGTGTGTGTGTGTGTGTGTTTATTTTTTATGTTTTTATATACGTATAATATTTTTTGACTATTTTCTTTTCTTTTTCTTTTTTCATTTATATATTTTCTTGGATTTCTTATGTATTTTCTATCACTTATTTTTATATTGTTTCTTACACTTTCATCCCATTTTTATTCCTTTTCTTTCTCTTTGTTTCATTCTTTCTTGCATTCCCCTAATGATCATTTTAACTCATCCCTGCCCTTTTTCTTACTTTGTCTTATTATATTTTCCTTTTTCCTTCGTGTTATTAATTCTTTGCACTCATGTTTTTTCTTCTTTTTATTTTCTTCATATTCATATTTTCTTCCTCTCTTGTCTCTCCTATTTATTCTTTTTTTCTTTCCATGAAAGAGTGAATATATTTTTTCCTCATTTTAACTTGAATGAGTGTTTTATTTTTTTCTGAGTTCCTTTCACTGAATTAGTTTTCAGTAGTTTGCTCGTAATCAATTCAACATAACTTTTATTTCATCATTTGTTTGTTTTGATATTTGCCCATGACAGACAGACAGACAGACAGACACAAGCCCACAGAGAGACACATAGACAAACATAAACACAAACAAAAAAAGCCGACATACAGAAAACTCACTGCACATACTGAGAGACAGACATATGGACAGGAAGGCGAACATTTAAAGCGATGGACGTTTTGAATAGACAGACAAACAAGTATAAAATAAAGACAAACAGACAAATCTAACGCCTAAGAGAATATTTCAATCAGTCAGTCAGTCATCCAGCCACTCAGTCAATCAGAAAGTTATTTTTAAAAGTCGGTCATAAGGTCACGTAGTAGGCTATTAAGTCACTCAGTCAATTAATCAATATTTCAATCAATCAGTTATTTAGTTGGTCAGTTATCCAATTGATCAGTCAGTCAACTAAACTAATCATTTAGTCAGTCGATCAACCACTCAGTTAGTCCATCAGTCAGTCAGCCAGTCAGTCAGTCAGTCCATCAGTCAGTCAGCCAGTCAGTCAGTCTATCAGTCAGTCAGTCCACTACTACAAAAAGGTAGATTATGAGAAAATATGCCGTTCAACGTTTTTATTTATTTATTTCAGTATTTATTTACTTGTTTACTTATTTATTCATCAATCCTCCATTCATTCCTCCATCCATCCATCCATCCATTCATTCATTCATTCATATGTTCTGTTTACTTTTCCTGCCCCGGCCCACGCTGACCCTAATTCCGCAAAGTTAGCGTCAAACAGTCAGTCAGCTTTTTGTTAAGTCTGTCGGTCAGCTGGTTGAACAGCTCGTCAGTCATTAAGTCAGTCATCCAGTGGGTGGATCGGTTAGTCAATGAGTGAGGGAGAGAGTGGGTGGACCAGTCAGTCAATCAGTCAGTCAACTAGTTCGTCGGTCAGTAGGTCAGTCAGTCAGTCAGTGGATCGGTCTGTCAGGGAGTGAGAGAGGGAGTGAGTGGGTCAGTCATTCATCCATTCATTCAGTCTGCCAGTCAGTCAGTCGGACAGTTAGTGATTGTAAGAAAAAATGTTATGGCTAGAGAAAAGTTGAAGTTTGTCATTATTATTATTATTATTATTATTATTATTATTATTATACACACACATAATACATAATAATAATAATAATAATAATAATTACTACTACTACTACTGTTCATGTTCATTTTCGGTGGGCTGTTCTTTGTTTAAGTTGTATGTACGTGTTTCTTTCCCATGATCACGTGCATATGTGCGCGCTCACACACACACACACACACACACACACACACACACACACAGAATAGCCTCAGTACCCCTCATTGCATGTTTCATTGGACGCGAAAAAGTCCAGTTTATTAAATTCTCCACACGGCCGTAACTCAATTGGCTCCGCCGTTCATTCAGAGATTAATTCCCGCCCAAAACTATTTCTCGTAAATCCTGAACATACATCACAGCCATTTGCCGCGGCTGCCACGCATTGAAAGACTGTAATGGACCATGCGGCATAGGAAGAGTTTGGGAAGGATGGACAGACAGGGAAGGTGATATTAAGTAACAGACAGGCAGACAGACACACAACAGACAGACAGACAGACACAAGTATATATATATATATATATATATATATATATATATATATATATATATATATATATATATATATATATATATATATATATATATATATATATATATATATATATATATCCTCTTAAATCTCTCTCTCTCTCTCTCTCTCTCTCTCCGGCGAACCGTGAAAAATAGCCAATTAGGAAAGATAACGAAGGAGATAAGAAGAGCGACAACAAAGACACCACCACCACCATCAACAACAACAACAACAACAACGATAACAACAACAACAAAAACAACAACAACAACAACAAAATCATAACCAGTACCACTATCACTACCATCGCTAAGAGCATATCTATCATCATCATCATCATTATCAGCCCCCTACCATCACTACAAACAACAGTAACAACAAGGACACCACTATTGCAATCAGATGGTATTAAGATCAAATGCGGGAATATTTAACAAAAGAAATAATACTACATTTCATTCTCATATTTGCAGGTAAAGGAGAGAAAACGTATGATTTTAACTGGAGGAGGAGGAGGAGGAGGAGGAAACATGGAAACATGGAAAGAGGAAAGGCAAAGGCTATTGGCTCATTACGAGGTCGCTGCCTGCTTTGTGATTTATCCGTTTCCGACCGCCACTTGGGCTTGCAGAGGAGGAGGAGGAGGAGGAGGAGGAGGAGGAGGAGGAGGAGGAGGAGATGTAAGGAAAGGAAGGGAATAAAGATGAGCAGAAACAGGATCGGGAGGAAAAGGAGAAAGAGAAGCAGGTGAAGGGAGAGGAGGAGGAGGAGGAAGAGGAGGAGAAGAAGAAAAGAGAAAGGAGAAAGGAGGATGAAGGGAAGAGAGAGACAACGAGGACGAGGAAATGGAGGAAGTAAGTGGGAGCATCAGAAGGAGGAGGAGGAGGAGGAGGAGAAGAAGAAGAAAAGAGACAGAAGAAAGGAGGATGAAAGGAAGAGAGAGACAACGAGGACGAGGAAGTGAAGTAAGTAAGTGGGAGCATCAAAAGGAGGAGGAGGAGGAGGAGGAGGAGGAGGTGGAGGAGGAGGAGGCCCTCGGGAGACAGGTGGATATCGTGTAAGGTAATTGCTTTGAAAAATTTCAAGGATTGGCGGAGTTTAAAGGTGGTGGACGCCATTATGAGAGAGAGAGAGAGAGAGAGAGAGAGAGAGAGAGAGAGAGAGAGAGAGAGAGAGAGAGAGAGAGAGAGAGAGAGAGAGAGAGCAATTGTCGAATAATATTTAGCTTACATTTTGTCATTCTTCACTAATCTGCGTTTTTGTTTCCTTTCTTTAAATTCATCAAATGGAGCAATCCGTTTTGTCTCCCTTCTTTCTCTAACTATCAAATGGAGCAATTATTTTTTTTTTCTTTCACAGATTTGCTTCTATTGTTCTTTTTCTTTTTGAAACACTTCAGTTGTTAGGCTAATGTGTCTTGTTTATTTACAGCATTTTCTTTGTTTTCTTTCGCCTTTCTTTGGCACTTTTCCTTTAATAAATGCTCACTAATATACTGCCATTTGTCTTTGTTTATTGCAAGTTTCTTACAGCTTTGTTGATGTGTGTTTCTTTTTACATTACCAAATACTGTCTTTGATATGTGTTGTCTTTCTTTTTGTGGCTCTGTACTTTTACTTCTATACAAACTGTATATGTCGCCATCTCTCCTCACGTGCTTCTGTTTATTAATAATTGTCACACACGTTATCTCCTTCTCCTGTAATAGTTGTCCTGTGTGGTCTGCCTCGTCGGTCAGCTGATCCTGGGTGATTACCTCAGTGTCGCGGAGCTCACTAACGATGCCTTATTAACACTCTTCAGACCCAGTAAATCCTTCCTTGCTTCATTACTCACAAGAATAACAAATTATTTATGTTTATATTGATTTTTCACTCACACATCCTTTTCATGCTTTTTTCATATTGATTGTTTATTTTCTAGTATAAGCGAATAGTAAATCTAGTAAATCCTTCCTTGCTTCATTACTCACAGGAATAACAAATTATTTATATTTATATTGATTTTTCACTCACACATCCTTTTCATGCTTTTTTCATATTGATTGTTTATTTTCTAGTATAAGCGGAGGCTCTACTTTTCAGTGTGTTTAAGTCCTTCAATACCACACAGTCATTAATTTTACCACATCGATTTTTTTTTTATCTCCAAATATAAACATGATTGGTTTTGCTATTGATTTTTTTTTTTCATTGCTACTATCATTTTTTCTTTCGTTGATGGATGCAAGCGGAGCGCGGCCACTGAATATATTTCCGTTCAGAAGTATGAATGACGCTGCGCCGTGATGGAAAACTACATGTGAAAGCCTCAACTAGTAAATGTGTAGTGTTGGGCGCTGGGTGAAGGGAGGCTGTGAGGGGGGGGGGGGGCTGCGGGCTGGCGTGCGATGGGGGGGTTGACACGGTGACTGAGAGGTGAAGAAACAGGGTAGGAAGGAGGAGAAAGTAGTGTGAGGTGGGTCAACAGGCTTGCTGGGAGGTGGATAAACAGAGTGGTCAATAAATGCTTAATTACTTGCTTACTCTGTGTGTGTGTGTGTGTGTGTGTGTGTGTGTTTTGTGTGTGTGTGTGTTGTGTTGTGTTGTGCTGTGTTTGGGGGGGTGCGTGTTTTTATGTGAGGGGGTGGGGGGCTGCCGCTACCATCTGCTATTGGCCTAGCTTGCCGCAGCTTCCTTCTCTTTGAAGTCACTCAACAAAAACATTTAAATGGCAACCAAAACCTTCCGCAAAGAGGAGATCCGACGTGCCGTCTACGGCACTTGCTTGGTGGATGCGCCCGTGGGCGGGTGCAGCGTGGAGGCCGCGCCCATCCGGGTGACGGTCAGCGTCCGCCGGCGCCGCGGGTGCTGGGGAGGCTGGCTGGCGCCTGGAGGAGTCGGCCGCGTTGTCCTTCGTCGACAGGCCGCGGGCCCCCTTCTTATCCAACGCCTTCCTGGACCTGGAGCACGTCTTCCGGTACAGCAGCGAGGCGGACGCGGACGCAGCGCAAGTTAAGATCTGTCTGACGCTCCTTAGCGGCCAGACGCGCGTGGCCAAAGTGGGCCTGGAAGACTTCCTGGGCCAGCTGATGCAGAGCGGCCGCCCAGAGTGCTTCACCCTGTACGTCTACGAGGGGAAGGTCGCCCTGCTGCAGACCCGCCAGCCATCTCCGGAGGTTGTGACGGAGTGGCTGTTTGACGGAAGGGGAAATGACGCCCACAAAGGGTCAACTTACAAGGACCGTGCCTGCTATGACCCCGAGGTCACTGTGATAGACAATTGCCAAGAAAAGATGGACCCCAGTGACTCGGAAGAGAGTGCATGGGAAACCCCTGAGAATGACGCACAGGAAAGTGCATGGGAAACCGCCGAAGAAGACTCAGATGTGAGTGCATGGGAAACTCCCGAAGAAGACTCAGATGTGAGTGCATGGGAAACTCCCGAAGAAGACTCAGATGTGAGTGCATGGGAAACTCCCGAAGAAGACTCCGATGTGAGTGCATGGGAAACTCCCGAAGAAGACTCAGATGTGAGTGCATGGGAAACTCCCGAAGAAGACTCAGAGGTGAGTGCATGGGAAACTCCCGAAGAAGACTCAGATGTGAGTGCATGGGAAACTCCCGAAGAAGACTCAGATGTGAGTGCATTGGAAACTGAAGAAGACACAGAGGAGAGTGATAACTCAGGCGAGGAGAGTGGACTTAACACTGCTGAAGACACAGATAAGGAGAGTGGATGGGAGTCTGACGATGAAGGCTCAGAGGAGAGGGTGGCTGACGAGGACACGGAGGAGAGTGGAGGGGAGGCTGATGACAACACAGAGGAGGAGACTAGATGGGAGTCTGAGGACGAAGACTCCGAGGAGGAGAGTGAACGGGAGACTCCCGGAGACTCGGATGAGAGTGGATGGGAGACTCTTGAAGAAGACGCAGAGGAGGAGGCTGGGCGGGGCAATGCTGAAGGCACAGAGGAGCGTGGCGGCGGCCGCAGCTTCCTGGCGAGGCTGGGGGCGGCGTGGCGGCACAACCGCCTCGCCCTGCTCCTGGCCGCCGCTGCGGTCTTGGTCTCGCGGGTGCCACTCGCTGACCCTGACGAGTGGCGGTGGGGCGGCGGCGGCGGGGGGCCCCAAGATTGTGTTACTGTTGCATTTCTCATTCTTATTTACAACTCTTATCTATTATCCTACCGGTACAATTTTTCTACGTACGTACAAACAGAATGGGAAGTAGTAGTAGTAGTAGTGGTAGTAGTAATAGTATGGGGCGGGATGATGGGGTGGCAATGAAGTGGTGATGGGGCTGGAAGGAGTAAATTGATAGGGGTTTAATTTGGATGTGACGAGTTGTTGAATGGTTAGAGGGTTGGTGGGCTTGTCAGTCGACGTGGTGGGTTGACGTGGTGGCTGGGAGGTTGTGATGGGTCTGGAAGAAGTGCGTTAATATGTGTTTCATTTTGAGGTGACGGGAGTTTAGAGGTTTGGAATAGTTGAGAGGGTTACAGAGTGGCGTTTAGAAATGGTCCCAGTCAGATTGATAGGATTTTAGGCTGGTAGGAGTTTGGACATGACATTCCAAGGGATTTGGGCTGATAAGAGCTTCATTAAAGTTAACCTGACAGTGTAACTCGATTTATAGTTTGGCATTATATTGGTGGTAGTGTTATTAGACGAATTAGGGGGTGAAGTCAGGGTCAAGGTGATTGGAGAATAATGAATTTACAGGAGATTTGGGCAGACAAGAGCTAAAGGTTGACCTGATAGTGCAAGACCTTGGACCATATTGGCTGAAGGGTTGCTGGCAAGAAAGATGAAAGAAAATCAGGCTGAAGTACATGTTGTTGGGGGTTTAGTTCGGCAGAAAGTTAGACATGATTGACAGGAGATTTAGACAGACAAGAGGCTTAAGTTGACCTGACTGTAAGATCATATTGGTTGAAAGGTTGGTTGACAATGGGAAAGAGGTTGAGGGGGAAGGGCTGTAGTTTGACAGAAGTTTAGATCACCGTAAATATTAAACAAAGCGTCGACAAGGGATTAAGTTTAGCATGATAACAGCATGTGTTAGGAAGGGTGTTGGAATCAGATTAACCACAGAAAGATTGTGTGTGTCGAGTAAAGGTTAAGAAGAGCTGCTCCAATGGGGCTTTAGGTTAAGAATAGCCAACGAGACTCCAAATAAGACGAAAAAATATCAAGTGTGTTTTGTTATTTAGTTAGCAGGAAAATGAGTGAACGTAAGACTAAAAAAGCTTCGTTAACACTACTTTAAACAACAACAACAACAACAACAACAACAGTAATAGCAACAACAACAACAACAACAACAACAACAACAACAACAACAACAGCTTCTCACCTCCCTCCTCCGCCACCTCAGAGTAATGATACATTGCTCTTCATCCTCCTTTTCCTCCCCCTTCCTTCCTTCCCATCTCCCCACCACCCTCCCCTTCCCCATCCATCTCCTATCGCCTCCCTCCTCCCTTCCTTCTCTCCGTCCCTCTGCCCCTGCCTTGCTCTCCCATTCCCTCCCCTCCCTCTCGTTTTATCTCTTCCTCCTCCTCCTCATCCTCCTCCTCTTCCATCGCCTCATTTTTCACAGCTTGGCAGTCATAAATCCCATGAGGCAAGGCAGCCGATGTCACGGGGTCAAAAGGCATGTGTTATTTATATTATTATTATTATTATTATTATTATTATTATTATTATTATTATTATTATTATTATTATTATTATTATTATTATTATTATTATTATTATTATTATTATTATTATTATTATTATTATTATTATTATTATTATTATTATTATTATTATTATTATTATTATTATTATTATTATTATTATTATTATTATTACTATTATTATTATTATTATTATTATTATTATTATTATTATTATTATTATTATTATTATTATTATTATTATTATTATTATTATTATTATTATTATTATTATTATTATTATTATTATTATTATTATTATTATTATTATTATTATTATTATTATTATTATTATTATTATTATTATTATTATTATTATTATTATTATTATTATTATTATTATTATTATTATTATTATTACTATTGGAGTTGTTGTAAACATCCTTTCATCCCCAATATTTTAGTTTTGTTTTTCCTTATTTTTACTTTCACATTTTTGTTGATCTATCTCTATATCTGTCTTTATCTTTATCGGTCTATCTTCCTTTTAACAAGATTATCCTTTGGTCTTCTTTTTGCGTTGCCTTCACTATGTCATTTTTGTTGTTATTGTTATACATATTTATTCACTTATTTATGTATTTATTCATATTTTCGTTAAGTTAGCTCGTTAATTACCTAGCTATATAATTACTCTGTCAACCATTTACCAATCTCCTCATGACAGCATTTCTCACACGTACAGAGGCAGCGAGCGGCGGACGAGGAGAGCCATCTTGAGGGGGTTAGCGGAGGGGGACAGGCGGGGCAGCCTCACACCTCACACCTCCCTCCCTCCCTCCCTCCCTCCGTGATGCAGTGTTTCGGCGCCACACAGACACGCTGCTTCGGCCGGGTAAGTACTTGAGGCTCTGTTCTGTTCTGTCCCGTGCTTGTAAAGGCTGTAGCAGGAAGGTTGAGGGCGAACCGTTGCTGTGCGGAAGAAAGGATGAAAGGAAGGATTGGTTATAGCGGTACTAGTGGTTGTTGTTGTCGTGCTGGAGCAGATGATGTAGTAATACTAGTCGTGGTGGCGGTGGTGGAAGTAAAGGTAGTGGTAGGAATCGCAGAGTTGTGTTGTTCTTGGTTATGTCACCTTTCCTGCCAGTCTCGGTCCACACAAGATTGCATGTACCCAAGGTCATTTTTACTGCTAAACATCTTGCATGTAATACACATAATGTCGTTGCTGCGTCGCTCCTAGAAAATCCTCCCCATCCTCCAGGAAGCCACACACGTTGTCCCTGGAACAGCTTGACAGGCCCAGTACCTATAACGTGTTCACCAGCATGACTGAGCCCGTTCTCGGCGTCTGGTGTCTTAAGACAATGGGGGAGGCGAAGAGATGAAAGGGAATAGGGAAAAGAGCAAATATGAAGGGGCAGTATAAAGGGAAGATTCAATTAGAGGGAGGTGATAAAGGGTTTAACTTATTTTGTCTTAAGACACTGTTAAAAGAGAGATTAGCTTAAATAAATTAGGTTGTAGAAGTTATTAGCACGCAGAAGTAATGAACGTTGAAAGCTGAAGAAGGTGAAGAAGAGAAGGAAGGAAAACAAAAATGCGATGAGAGGGAAAGAGAATAAAAGTTAGGAGAAAGGAACGGAGGAAAAATTATAACGCACGAAGAAAACAACAAGATAAAAAAGAAAAGGAGAAAAATGGACAAAAAGTACGGAGTAAATGAAAAAGGAAAGAAGAAAAAAGCAAAACGAGAGGAAAGGAGACTAATAGTTATGAAAAAGGACTGGAGGAGAAACTATAACTGAGAAGAAAAGGAAGAGAAAAAAGAAAAAAGGTGAAAGTGGACAAAAAATACGAAGTAAAGAAAAAAAGAAAAAAACAAGTAACACGAAATAAAAGAGAAAGGAAGAGCTAAACAGTGAGCCACACGCCCACACCACACGCCCACACCACACGCCAGGACCAGCGAGGGTGTGGAGCATGAACCACAATGATCCATCACTAACCAGTACGATCCCAAAACCTTCCCTGCTCGATAAACACACTAACTCTGATACACGTGTTTGCCATTACAGTGTCTCCGTACTCTGTGGCTGGCTCTGAGGGAACCTGAAGTGCGTGTTGGGCACTTAAATATTATAGGAGCGCCTCTTAAGACTTTTTCTGCGCCTTAAGTGCCGCCCATGTCGAGAGTTGGAACCTAAATCACGACTGACGGATCCCACGCGTGATTCTGGTCCTCGGCACGCGATGACGTCATGAACAGCACTTACTTGTACCCATATCTCGGCCACGATCTTTTGAGTAGTAGTAGTAGTAGTAATAGCAGTCAGGGAAGTAGTAGCAGTAGTGGCAGGCTAAGGGCACGCGATAACGTCATGAACAGCACTTACTTCTACCCATATCTCGGCCACGATCTTTTGAGTCGTAGTAGTAATAGCAGTTAGAGGAGCAGTAACAGTAGCAGAAGTAGTAGTAATAATAGTAGTGGTGGTAATTATAGAGAAGCACGAGCATGTGAAGGGCAAGAAAGGTCGCGGCGAGGGGGAGTAATAACGCGCGGGCAGGACAGGAAAAGCTCCCCTGCCAGGCCACGTCAGCGATGCCCCGCAGCTGCCGGAGAGTGATATTCCCGCAATGGGCGAGCACCCGCCGCCGCCACCCTGCCGCCGCCCTGCCATCACCCTGCCATCAACCTCCCACACATCCTCCACTCCCTCTTCCACCCCTGCCATCCATCCCTCGCTCCATCTCCTACTCTGCCAGATATGGAACTACCAACTTCCCTCTCCACATCCCCTGAAACCACCCTGCCACTCATCCATCACTAATCCACCTCGTCACACTGCCACCTCTTCATCTTCCACCCTGCCAAGTATTCACACACCTACCCCCTCTCCCCTACCACTGCCAACCCTGCTATCACTTCACCCATCCACCCTGTTTTCCATTTTCCATGCCACTTACGACCCTTCCACCTTTCCACCCACCCTCTCACCTTAGCCACCTCCCCCTGTGACTCTTCCACCTTTTAACCCTTCCACCAAAACCTTCACTCCACCTCCTCCCGCCATCCTCAACCACCCCCTCCCTTCCACCACCCTGGCACCCACTCCCCAACCCCACCCTGCCTCCCACTCCTCTCCCTCGCAAGTCAACTGCCACAACCTCCCCCGCCATGCCTCCCCCTTCCCTCCCCTCCCTCCCCTGCCAGAGCCGCCTGCATGTTCCCTGAATGATGAATATTCCTGTAAAATGTTGAAAAATGTGCAAACCATCAGGGGCCTTGCTTGTGTGTGTGTGTGTGTGTGTGTGTGTGTAAGTGTGATTGCACGTTGGTATCACATATGAATTACAGATGTATCAGTAGTGGTGGTGGTAAGTAGTAGTAGTAGTAGTAGTAGGTGGTAGGTAGTAGTAGTAGTAGTAGTAGTAGTAGTAGTAGTGGTGGTGGTGTATTAATAGTAGTAGTAGTAGTAGTAGTAGTAGTGGTGGTGGTGGTAGTAATAATAGTAGTAGTAGTAGTAGTAGCAGTAGTAGTAGTAGCAGCAGCAGTAGGAGTATTGGTATCCCTGTTATTCATATAATTTGTTCTCTCTCTCTCTCTCTCTCTCTCTCTCTCTCTCTCTCTCTCTCTCTCTCTCTCTCTCTCTCTCTCTCTCTCTCTCTCTCTCTCTCTCTCTCTCTCTCTCTCTCTCTCTGTAAGTATATTTTTTGGCCCTTTTGTCTGTTAGTTGCTGTTGATGTTATTGTTGTTGTTGTTGTTGTTGTTGTTGTTGTTGTTGTTGTTGTTGTTGTTGTTTTGTTGTCACCTGCATTTTTACATCTCCTGAAACTCCCGTCAGTGTTTCCGTGTGTTGGCGAATATTTGGACGCCTCTATGCAAAGTAGAGAGAGAGAGAGAGAGAGAGAGAGAGAGAGAGAGAGAGAGAGAGAGAGAGAGAGAGAGAGAGAGAGAGAGAGAGAGAGAGAGAGAGAGAGAGAGAGAGAGAGAGAGAGAGAGAGAGAGAGAGAGAGAGAGAGAGAGAGAGAGAGAAAGCTTGTGGTAATTGATATCGGCATTTACATCCAGTGGGCAGGAACACTGGAGGGAGAGAATAACAAACGTAACGGGAAGGAAAGTGAAGAGTGGCGGAAGTAAGAACAGCGACGCGCACGTGAGGACGAGCGGGGAGAGGGGAGGAGGGGGAGAATGTTAACACGCTGAGGTGATCAAGGTTGAAAGCCGAAGAGGGAGAAGAAGAGAAGGAAGAAGGAAAACCAGAACAAGATAAGATGGAAGGCGGGTAATAGTTAAGAGAAAGGCTTAGAGGAAAAGTTGTAAAGAAAAATAAGAAAAGAGGAAGAGATACAAAAGAAAAAAATAACACAAAAAAAGGAACTGAAAAACACGAAATTAAATTAAACGTTGTTTTTGAGCTCCAAAGCCGTTTGCAGACTGCTGGTTTACTGGCATCCGGCGAAGCGATGCAGTGCAGGCATTGGGACGAGTTTTTTTCTCGAACCGAGTCGTCCGCCATTGGAACAACTTTCCCTTCAGAGGTAGTTAACGCGAAAACGATTAAAGCTTTAAAAATCGCACCGACCATTACTTTTTTGCTACAGGAGTGAACTGAATGTTCTTTGCTCCGTTCCGTGGGTCGGTGAAGCAGGAGCCTCGCTACACGCCTACAAACTCTCTCCTGCCCGCTCTGCCACGCTTTCATCTTTCCATCTTTCCTCCTCTTACTCAAGGTAAAGAGAAGGGGAGGTAGGTTCAAACCGGCCGCTCCGCGCAGGGTGTGACGTCACGTGAAATTAAGTTGTGGTAGAGTAGATACCGCGCGCTTGACTGCCGTATATGGTCGGCCGCTGGCCGCCATACTGGTACGGCAAATATTAGCACTGACGTCTAAAGAAACGTGTAAATTTAAAGTTAAAGAGAATGACAGGTAGCCTGGTCTATACTGAGTGATGGAAAAGTAAGGTCTGCGACCAACATCTAATTTTATGCCTGTGTTTATTCCTTTTACGGCACGTGACGACTACACACAGAGCCAACAGAATCTGCTCGAGATTAAGTATTTTTTTATATTACATATTTCCATCCATTTCTTTCTAAGTTCTTGATCTCTTAGCAGCCGATGAAACCGTATATTACTGTTTCCTTTCACTGAAACTGATCGACAACCGCGTACAATACAAATAGTTGGCATATAGAAAGAAAATACACTTTAGCGAAGTTTCCCATTAAGTGAGTGAGGAGCTCAGGTCAGGAGGCTGGTGCTCGCGAGACTGACCTCTCTTCCACGCCTGGACCCCTCAGTCCTTCTTTCACCTGACGTCATGCGCAGGAGACAAATTTTGGTACTCCCCCCCCCCCCCCCCTGGTGAACCTACCTCCCATTCTCTTTATCTTGCTCCTACTCATCATCATCGCGGGGTTCGAACTTCCGCCTGCCTGGCCGCCAGCACGTTAATTAGTGGCTACAGGTGAGCGCCGGTCAGGTGAAGGGACAGGACAGGCGGCCAGCAGGTCAGGTGGCGCTGATTGGTGCTCTGTCTGCCTGTCTTGCTGTCATAATTATCGGTCCGTTTTTTTTTTGTTCTTTTTATGTCTGTGCCTGTTTCTCCTTTTTTATGTTTGTCTTTTCGCTCATCTGTCTGTATCTGGATCTGTCTGTCTGACCGTCTCTCTTTCCGTAGTACTGCTTTTTTTTTTATCTATCTACATATTTTCTCTTTCCTCACAATTGCTTTTTCTTTTTGTTCTTTCTTTCGTTCCTTTTCTTTCTTTATTTATTTATTTCCTTTTCCGTTCGACTCGTAATCATCTCTCTCAAATTATTATGTCCGTGAGTAATTCCGTTAGTGTGTGTGTGTGTGTGTGTGTGTGTGTGTGTGTGTGTGTGTGTGTGTGTGTGTCTGTGTGTAATAGGAAGCCATCTAAAAACAGACTAACATACATACAAAGCTAAACAGACAAACATGCAAACAAAAACAAAGAAACAAGCAAACTAACAGAGAGAGAGAGAGAGAGAGAGAGAGAGAGAGAGAGAGAGAGAGAGAGAGAGAGAGAGAGAGAGAGAGAGAGAGAGAGAGAGAGAGAGAGAGAGAGAGAGAGAGAGAGAGAGAGAGACGTTTGGGTATATTAGTTTCTCTCTAAAAAGCACACCTGTACACGGGCCGGTAATTAACCCTCCTCGCCTGCCCTCCGCCTGACCGCCGGACGCGGGAACAAAAGCAACAAGGAATTAAATCGCCCGACAGCATCAAGAGCGGCGAGGGGAGGGGTGAGGGGAGGGGAAAGAACCTGAAGACGCGCAGCATGGATCAGAGTGTAATTAAGGACCTAAAGACAGGAAAATAAATAGTGGTGGTAGTAGTAGTGGTAATAGTAATATAGTAGTAGTAGTAGCAGTAGTAGTAGAAAAAAAGGAGGAGGAGGAAGAAGAGGGAAAGGGAATTAAAGTTAAAGGCATAGAGAATAACGTTTAAGATGTGCAGTGTGTGTATGTCTGGCAGTCTAATTGAGATGAGAGAATGTATATGTAGCAGGGGCGGTGACGGTGGAAATGAGAACATGAAAACATGGAAAGACGGGCAACAGCAAGCCTATTAGCTCATTTCGAGGTTACCCCCCCTGGGCCCTACATGCACATCGGTGCCTGCCGAACATAATTATCAGGTCTCCTCGGTACGGATACGTTCGGTTCACTCCTGACGCAACAAAGAAACAGTCGATGTGATTTTTAAAGGAGTTGGTTGTTTCCTCACTGTATTTTGAAGGAAAGTTCTTCCACTGACGTATCGCCTGGATAGTCTGACCGGTGTTTCTAGTTCTTGGGTTGAGTTGGAGTCGAAAACTGGGAGCGATCGACGTTACTGAACTTAAGGTATTGGAAGATGTGAATCAAATATTCTCGTGAGCGTCTCTCTTCCAACGTAAAGACCAGTTGCTTGAGTCTTTCAGTGAAGAGGAGGAGGAGGAGGAGGAGGAGGAGGAGGAGGAGGAGGAGGAGTAGGAGGAAAAGGGGGAGGATAAATATATAAGAGTAGTCATGAGCAGAAATTAAATGTCTCAACCTATCATACAAAGAGAGAGAGAGAGAGAGAGAGAGAGAGAGAGAGAGAGAGAGAGAGAGAGAGAGAGAGAGAGAGAGAGAGAGAGAGAGAGAGAGAGAGAGAGAGAGAGAGAGAGAGAGAGAGAGAGAGAGTGTAATGTACAAGGCACACAACCTAAACACCCCCCACCTGGCAGCTCTCAAGCTCCCTGCGCCCCCAGCCCCCATACACTCCACCCGAGCAGCACCCCACAGACAGGAACAAGTGGCTGTACCCTTCTCCAGGACGGAACACCACTTCCGCTCCTTCCAGCCCCGCTACAGCCGCCTGTGGAACCAGCTTGTTAGCCACACCGACCTCCACCATCGCGCGTCACTTCAAGACTTCAAGCGGGAGGTTAACAGCTGGATCAGGACTTCTAGGCAGTAGTTCAATGTGTCTTGTATGTAGCTATAGATAGATGAAGCTTAAAACCTTCAACTTTAGCACAATATTCTGAAAGCCCTGTTAAAAAAAAAAGAGAGAGAGAGAGAGAGAGAGAGAGAGAGAGAGAGAGAGAGAGAGAGAGAGAGAGAGAGAGAGAGAGAGAGAGAGAGAGAGAGAGAGAGAGAGAGAGAGAGAGAGAGAGAGAGAGAGAGAGAGAGAGAGACTGGTGTAATGTCCGTAATATGTATAATGCTATGATGGCAATGCTGATGCAATACGATGCCTTGGAAAAAGAATAGAAAAATACAAATAAAAGGAAAAATTACACTCTATATCCTGAGTATTTATATTTTTCAGACTTTTTTTTTACTTTTTTTCACATCTGTTAGTAGTAGCTTCATTAGTAGTTGTAGTAGTAGTGATGGTGGTAGTTGTAGTAGTAGTAGTAGTAGTAATAGTATTAGTATTAGTAGTAGTAGTAGTAGTAGTAGTAGTAGTAATAGTAGTAGTAAACATGGAAACATGGACTAGCAGGCAACAGAAAGCCTGTTGGCTCATAACAAGGCTGCCTGCGTTCAGTGATTTAATCAATCCCTTTGCCATAGGAGTGGCTTGCAGGGAAGGATTAAAGCACTTATGTACCTACTCTTGGGAACGTTCAGTTCACTCCCGATGCAGCAAAGTGGCGATCAATGCGTTTCTTGAAGGAGTTGATGGTCTCTGCGCTAACCACTTCTGCAGGAAGGCTGTTCCAGTGGCGAACAACTCTGTTCGAGAAATAACTCCTGCCGATGTCGGTATTGCATCGCTTTGCTTGAATTGTTTTTCCGTTTTTTCTTATTCTCAGGTTAGTTTGTAGCGTGAAGAGTTTGGAGTGATCAACGTTGCTGAGCTTGTTCAGGTACTTAAAGACTTGTATCATGTCTCCCCGCAGTCGTCTCTTTTCCAACGTGAAGAGGTTGAGTCGCTCGAGTCGCTCTTCATAGGGCTTCGTCCTCAGTGACGGTATCATCTTCGTGGCGCGGCGCTGTACTCTCTCAAGTAATTCAATGTCTTTCCTGTAATTAGGAGACCAGAATTGCATGGCGTATTCCAGGTGGGGCCTTACCAGCGAATTATACAAGGATAACATAACTCCTGGCATCTTGTATTCGAAGTTCCTCGATATGAACCCAAGCATTGTATTGGCTTTCTTACAGGCGGATTTGCAGTGTTTTGTTTGTTTCAAGTCACTGCCGATGGTGACCCCGAGGTCTCTTTCTTTTTGCACTACATGTAGTGGTTTGCCACCCGTGTGGTATGTGTGGTTGGTGTTTCTGGATCCGATATGCATTACTTTACATTTGGTAGTGTTGAAGGACATCTGCCATTTTTCTGACCACCGAGTGATCTGGTCCAAGTCTCTCTGGAAAATTTCGCAGTCTGCCGTCGTGAGGGCCTTCCCATCCACCTTTGTGTCGTCGGCAAATTTTGAAAGATTGGATTTTAATCCTAGTTCTAGGTCGTTGATATATATGATGAAAAGTATGGGTCCCAGCACTGACCCCTGTGGCACTCCACTTGTGACCGAGAGCCACTCGGAGGCCTGTCCGTTGAGTACAACTCGTTGTTTTCTTCCAGTGAGCCAGTCTTTGATCCACGCTGTCAGATTGTCGCCTAATCCCGCCGACTTAAGTTTCTTGAGGAGTCTTTCGTGTGGCACTTTGTGAAAGGCTTTCTGGAAGTCTAGATATATAACATCACTCTGGATATATTGCAGGAGCTAGCAGGGATTTATATAACATCTCAAGTACAAAAGGTTTGGGTGTTGCAATCATTAGTATACCCCTAGGAGACCACCGTTTGGTGATTCTTAAGTTCTGATTTTGGTGCGTTTAATAGGGGGCGCTCTTGAAACCCCCCCAAAAAATGAATTTAAATTACACTTTTGAGTACATTGATAAAATTAGTGTCAAAAGTTTCGGTTTTACAGCCTGATTGCAGATAAGGCATTCTTAAATACCTAATTTGGTGCAAAGTCCATTTAAGAACGACCTAAAGATGGCGGTACTGTGACATTTAAATCACATGTTGAGTACATTGCTGAAACTTGGTAGGATTGTTTATCAGGACCTACAGATCAAGAATTAATCATTCTTAAGTGACAAATTTGGTGCAAAGCTCATTTAAGAACGACCTAAAGGTGGCGCTTCATATGACGCGTTGAAGTCACTTCTCAAGTACATGTATGAAACTTGGTTAAATAATATTTTGGACCTTACTTATCAAGGATAGATAGTTCTTATATGATGACTTTGGTGCAAACCTCACTTAAGAGCGGTCTGATGGTGGCACTCCTGATGTCATTGAATATTGACCATTTTGGGTAGTCCTAAGAAAAAGAAAAAAAGATTTTCTTCATAAAGTGTATTATAATCAAAACTGCAAATACATAACATACAGAACGTTGATACTGGTTATCATTTTAATGAAACATATTTTCCTCTGGAGTTATGGGACAAATATTCTGCAAGTTCTAAGGAAATTAAAGTAATGAATGTTATTTCCATATCAAACATTCAATTGCATGATTCTGATGCTAAAAGAGGATTTTGGTAAATTTAATTGATGGGGCACAGAATTACAGACCATGAGATAAGCATGTGAACATTTAACATTTTTAGTAAAATAAAGAGGATGAGCACTTCATGCCTGTTTAGTCCAAAATATACAGGATTACATCTCTCCTAATCATAGGCAAAGGCCTATAAAATAACAAGCATGTCTACACGAAATTAGGATTTATTATGAATATTTTAAATCAAAGTATGTCATGCTAATGTGTCATTTTCGGCAAAAATCTGTCTCAACTTGAGAATTGCTCAAATTACTAATTTTGACTAATTACAATATGACCCCAAGTCACTTTCTTATTTGAAGATTCTGTTGCCTACCCTTGGACTGTGTGAGGGTAGGATTATCTGAAATTATGATACAAGTTCCAGGTTTTGACACATCTTTCCATATTGCAATTTCCAGTTGGACAAGTAGCACTACCCTGCCATTGGAACTCAGGATGTTAGCTTATATAAAGTCTGACTCACCTAGACAAAGCAAAGCTACATTTCCCAGCAGGTGATTATGAAATTATAATTTGATGGCTTGTTTACCCTCTCAAAAAAATTGTACATTTACTCTAGTTATGTATTGTGGGCATGTGACTGTCATAGTAGATAATTACCGGTATTATAGAATTCCAAAATGCTGATGAGTCTGTATGTAAACAAGATCAAATCTGCCGATTAATACAAACAATGAAATTATCATACTCAGAATCTTCCAAATGTGTCAACGTCTAGTCATCCTCATCAGAACCAATTTCTTCATCAGATGATGCAACCTGCATATCAGCTTCTGCCTCTTCCTCGATTTCTTGTAGTTCTGATTCTTTTGGGATCAGACTGTCTGGGAGCTGCTCTCCATAAAACCAAATCAGTTTATACTCGCCGCCAAGTAATTCCCAACCATCTTCTTCTGTTGGATGCTGTTCAAGATGTTGTTGATCTGCAGCCGCCCACATCTTTGCAACGAATGATGCACGCTTTATGTGGGCACTGACTTCATCTTCACATGGTGCGAATCCACTGGCATCAATGCCGATCAAGTTGGAAAACAGACATTTTCCTCGCTTTGGTCCATAGACTATCATGAACTTCTGAAACCTGACCTCGCCAAGGCTTTTGTTCTTGTTTGCACCATAGATATCTGCAGTGAAACTAAAGAGGGTGGCTTTGGTTGCATCAGAAACAAGTGCTTCCCTTGTCATATTTGTGAAAGCATGCTGGTAGTCAGGTGTTTTCTCAAGCAGCTTGAATGGTCGTACTTTGCCTTTTTTTACAAAGGATGAAGTGTAATCTGATCCAGTAAAGGCATGAAAAGCAGGTAAAGCTGCACAAAGCTCTGATCCAAGCTCAGAATGGATAGCAGTTAAACTTAAGTACCGGCGGCTATTCTTTGCTGCTGTTCCAACATCCATCCAAAGTTTGCCCTTGAACTTGTTGCAGTGGTACAGGAGTATCACAGCTATGTCTGTGTCGGATGCTCTGACTACAATTTCGCTGCTGGCATTGTCACAAAATAATGAATGAAGACAGATTTTTGTGTCGGATTCTTCATGGTCATTGATTAAACTCTGAACAGCTGTGCGTTCTATCACTCCCTCCTGGACTTTAAAACGGTAGCATTCACCCGGGACATCTAGAATGACTTCATGGTGACCGAGAATGTCTACATAGCAGGGATCTTGCCATTCTTTGGCGAGAAACTGAGGCAGCTGCTTTTTGAATGATCTTGAGTTGAGAGCATCATTTAAATCTCTTGGAACTCGTCGCTGCTCAGGCCCAGTGATGACGAAAGTTCTGCAGTCAGCTCCTCTTCTGTTCCTTTCAGTGTCTTTTATGGATGGTTGTGGGTAGTCATCGAAGAGGATGTGGACTGACTTGGCTGGGGTTCGAAGGGATTGTAGAAGAATGCTCCTGGCGAGTCCCCCATAGGTTGGCGGCAGGTTTCCAGGCATGCTGTGCAGAAGAAACTGTCCATCTATTATGCAAGCATCGATGGCTGTTGGTTTGCCATGATCTTTTACTCGGGCTTCCAAGATTCCAAACAATGCACTTTTATCTGTTTTGGCCATTACTTCATCTGGACTGGCCATAGTCAGTGGTACTGAGTAAGTGGATATTGCAGAACATGCTGCATATCAAGCTGCTTCTTGGTAGCAAGAACAAGGAGCCGACCAAACAGATTGCGTGTACCTATGAGAGCCGCCACTTTATTGTTCCTCGCTCTGCGATTTTTTCCACATCCATCTTCAAAAGTCATAAATTTCTCCTTCTTGATGGGCCGCTCAGTTTTGGGGTCCTCTTTACATGACTGAATGAATTCCTGGTGTCTTTGTTTCCCTTTGGTAGGTACTCCCAGCAGGCTTTTCTTGATGTCTTCCTGGCAACCTTTCCAGTGCTGATGTTGTACAAAGTTTCTGGAGCAAGGTTTTCTTGGAAAGGATTATTGGTGTTGCAAATCTGTGTGATAATCTTCTGAAGGTCCGCATTATCCTCTCAATTCTTCTTGGGTGTAGTTCAGTTGCAATGTCTTCTTTTGTAATCAGTCCAGTCATTTCTAGTAGACTTGTGATGAATGAGGCTCTTGTGGCTTTCGTGACCATCCATCGCAATCTTGCCGAATAATCGTTCGTAAAGCTTGTGATTCCAGTCATCCGAGAAGCAGCATCTGCATTGATTGTCTGTTCCAGAGTCAGGTCAACTGGCATCCGACTGAAATCAGTATCTGTTATCCTAACACTGAAACACCCACTATTTAGAATGGCCTCAGCCCAGGATGGGTGTCATCAACATTTAGCAAATCCAGTTGGTACTTGGTCAGCCACCGTGAATAGTTGATGTGGCCAGTGGCGAAGAACAGATCAATGATTGGTGTCAGGGTGGAGATGAATAACCCCAGATCATTGGTCCGTATTGCTTTTTCTAGCCGGTGAAAATGTTGATGTAGCCGACGTACATCATCCAGAACTGTGCTGTGACTCCATGAACACCAGAGAGGGTTGCTTGTGTGAACTCATCATATTGCTTGGCACAATTCCTGAAGAGGTCTGTTCCGATGACTTGACTGAGGTCTTCCTCTGCTCCAGGGATTTCATTGGTTGGCACCTTTGACATCAAGGTCTGGATTCCTTCCCAATATAATTTTTCTGGAGAAATGCCTGGAAATGCAATACTTCAAATCCAAGTGCAAGGAGAGGGTGGATTCTTTGCATCTGTTGAAGTGCTTTCCAGATATCAGGCCATTCAAAGAACCATGAGCTATCACCTCAGTTTCTGTCAATATAGACATCCCTCCTGATTCTGCCACCAATTTTCCTATTGCCTTGAAAAATGCCATCTCAATGTGGAAGGCACCCATCATGATGAAGATAGTATCAAATCTTGGAGATTCAGTGGCCTGTATCTGCATAGCTGGTTTTGCAGCATTAAGGTCATACGTCACAACTCCATAATCCTGATGGCATTCTTCAGCACACTTCTGTGTTGTAACCAGGGTGTGACGAACAACTGACAAACTGGTGATTGGTTCTTTCAGGTTTGGCATGTAGCGGACCTCTTGTTTAGGAAGTTTATCCTTGTAAAACAGGGAGTTGAAGCCAACCCACATAGGAACAGCATCTGCATCAAGCGCATGGCTCATCATCCAAACATAATCCAGATCTTTTGCTCGTCTTGTACTTTATCTTCTGGAAAGGCGAATACATCACTATTCGCGTAATGGAATCTTGTCATCTTGGGGACACCAAAATATGGTTCTATGGATCCATCAGACACAGTGAGAGACCGCTTCTTCTTGGTCTTCTTCACACCTGCTGTGCTTTTTCCAATTACATCATCACTTGCAGCTACTATGCTCTGGTCAGGACCAGAAGAAACAAGATTTTCAACTGGTATATTCTGGTACAGTATACCCATGGTGTCATGAAGAGTGTCACTCCCAGATAGTGTCTGTGTCAGCTCATCAAAATTGTCGAAAGCCAGTCCCATAGGAAGCCCAGGTATTGTATCCTCAGGACAAGCTTTTTCTCTGCCCTTCAGTGCCTCGGCTGTGGCAGTTTCCAGTTCTTCTAGGCAACTATAGTTAACACAGTGTCCAAACCTGTTCATAACCTGCACCAACTTCTTGCTGCCTGTGATAGATTTGAGAGCCATTCCAAGGGTAATATGCTTTGGTGGTTTTGCTCTCCCTCTTTGCACGATGTAAAGGGCATCTTGGCTGGAGGAATCAATCCGCCTCTGTACTCGCTTCCCACAATCCTCTGCAATTTTTCCAGTGTATAGCACACGGAAAAATAACTTAACAGCTTCTGGTGTTGTGGTATCGCCATCCTCAGTTTGACAGTTTGACAGTTTGACTGTAAGAGCATTGGAATGATGGAAATAGAAGTACCGCCAGGGTTTCACCTTAGAATCATGTAGAGTTGGATTCTCAGGAAGATCTTTCCTAGGTGCATTCAACAGGTCTTTGCGGAGTTGAAGGGCAGCTTTGGTCAGGATTCTTTCCTCAGACTCTGAGTAGTCAAAGGCTACTCGAACAGAATCATCAGCAATTTCAGAATTGTAAAGAATACTACCCAGCTTCCTACCTGCTGGACATTGCACTTTGATTTTTGACCCAAACTTTCCTGTTAGGTTTCTTGAGAGACTAGACTTTTGCATCGGTGTCTCATCGGCACTGACACAGAAATCTACATAACGGTCGTATAAAGAAGTCATTAATTCTGCTCGTTTCTCACCAATAACAACTTTCTCAACATAATAATGGATGTTTGTAATGGAAACTGCTGATTTCTGTTCATTGTCACTAGTCTTTGAAGAAATTCTTCCAGCTTTAAGAAGGTAAGCGCTCTTGCAAGAATGGTGGTACTTGTGTCCTTTGATACGAGGTCACCGCTAATGACTTTCGATAGAACCTGCTGATCCTGCAGAAGTTTAGCAGCTTCTAGAATCCTTTCTGTCACTGTTAATACCATATTGTCACCGAGGTATTCAAAAGTCCCGTCCTTTTTCTTTTTCTTTCTGAATTGCAGAATATACATAGGGAGGTAGTAGATGAGCAGATACATTATCCTTCACTGTTGTGGTCGGAGTGGATGACCGAAGGTGTGGTGAACACCTCTCGGCAGAAGGTGTTTTGGACTGTATTGCAGTGAAACTTTGATAACATGACACATGGTATCCTTCAGTCTCTGCAGGATTCTCTGGTAACTGACAACTACATCATAGTACAATGATGTGCGAAATTGAGGTTTCTCACGCCTGCTTGTTGCAGCGGACTTAACAACAGACCAGGTTTTCTCATTAAACGACAGAACGTCAGTTCGAGGTTTCTTGGAGAGTTTCTTATCTTTGGATCTGTGGAGGATACACTCTGACCTGGGCGACATCAGTAATAGAAGGTGTAGGCTCCATTTCCAGTCTGAAATAAAAGGGGTAATCCTAAGAACTAGGTCCACACATAAGTTATCATTATGTCACTTTCCAAATCATGTTAATGGGAATAAAGGGGAATTTTGAAATAGGGTTTTCTCCTACCTCCATGGTTATATCGAATGATATAAAAATTTTCTTATTCTTACACGACTAATTTAACCACCTGCATACCCTGCTTGATTTTACCTTCAATCCAGTCTTAAGTGAGGTTTGCACCAAAGTCATCATATAAGAACTATCTATCCTTGATAAGTAAGGTCCAAAATATTATTTAACCAAGTTTCATACATGTACTTGAGAAGTGACTTCAACGCGTCATATGAAGCGCCACCTTTAGGTCGTTCTTAAATGAGCTTTGCACCAAATTTGTCACTTAAGAATGATTAATTCTTGATCTGTAGGTCCTGATAAACAATCCTACCAAGTTTCAGCAATGTACTCAACATGTGATTTAAATGTCACAGTACCGCCATCTTTAGGTCGTTCTTAAATGGACTTTGCACCAAATTAGGTATTTAAGAATGCCTTATCTGCAATCAGGCTGTAAAACCGAAACTTTTGACACTAATTTTATCAATGTACTCAAAAGTGTAATTTAAATTCATTTTTTTGGGGGGTTTCAAGAGCGCCCCCTATTAAACGCACCAAAATCAGAACTTAAGAATCACCAAACGGTGGTCTCCTAGGGGTATACTAATGATTGCAACACCCAAACCTTTTGTACTTGAGATGTTATGTAAATCCCTGCTAGCTCCCGGACTAATATGATTATCCCAGTTTTCATAGATACCTTGGAAGAAGTCCAATAAATTGGAAATTATGTTGTTGTCTTCAAGGAACCTAACGAGATTGTCTCTGATGATATTCTCGAGGATTTTTCCAGCCACTGAGGTCAAGCTGATTGGTTTGTAGTTTAGGGCCACGCTTTTGTCTCCCTTTTTGTAGATAGGTGTTACATTCGCTTGTTTCGAGTCTTTTGGGACTTTGTTTTGTTGTAGTGACAGATTGTAGATGGCGGTGAGTGGCTTGAGGATTTGCTGCTTGAGCTCCTTTAGCAGCCTGGGTGACAAGTCGTCGGGTCCGGTGGACTTGTTTGTCTCGAGGTTGTCTAGGAGAAGGAGTAGTGGTAGTAGTATTAGTAGAAGGAGGAGGAGGAAGGAGAGGAGAACGAGGAAGAGGAGGTGTTGTTGTTGTTGCTAACTCTATTTATCTATTTTGTTATTTTATCTATATCTATTGTTATGTTATCTATTATTTTGTTATCTATTTCTTTAGTTTATCTATTCCATTTACTCATTATCATTATTGTTGTAGCTGTTGTAGTTAATGATAGTGTTATTGTTTTTCTTTATTCAATCTGTTCCCTCCTCGTCGCGCCAGGTGGCCGCGCTGTGCCGGCGCCGGCGCTGCTAAATCTCAGGTGAGTCAAGACGTGTTTATTACCTGCGGGAATTATACACCTGGGAACACACACACACACACACACACACACACACACACACACACACACACACACACACACACACACACACACACACACACACACACACACACACACACACACACACACACACACACACACACACACACACACACACACACACACACACACACACACACACACACACACACACACACACACACACACACACACACACACACACACACACACACACACACACACACACACACACACACACACACACACACACACACACACACACACACACACACACACACACACACACACACACACACACACACACACACACACACACACACACACACACACACACACACACACACACACACACACACACACACACACACACACACACACACACACACACACACACACACACACACACACACACACACACACACACACACACACACACACACACACACACACACACACACACACACACACACACACACACACACACACACACACACACACACACACACACACACACACACACACACACACACACACACACACACACACACACACACACACACACACACACACACACACACACACACACACACACACACACACACACACACACACACACACACACACACACACACACACACACACACACACACACACACACACACACACACACACACACAGTCTCTTGGGAAAAGGTTGGTGCTTGCATAATATTATATTTACCAAAACATTCTCTCTCTCTCTCATTCAATCTTCGTTTTCCCTCTTCTGTTGTTCCTCTTCCTCTTCTTGTATATTTTCATCTTAGCTATATCTTTTTATCGCAGTCTCTCTTCTTACGTATCGTACTATCTTCCTCTTTTTCCTTTCCCTTTCCATTACTTTCTCTTTCTCTTTCTCTTCTTTCTGTCTATTTATCTATGTTCATTTATCTGTCTGTCTGTCTGTCTCTGTCTTTGTCGTATACGTCCTTCTGGCCCTTCCTCTTCCTTTCAGTCCCTTTTCTAGCCCTTTTCTTCCCCTTCATTCACTTTATTTTCCTATTTTCCCTGCTCCTCACTTCTTTTTCCTTCTCTCCCTTTCTCCCTCCCTTTCAGTCCTTTCTCCCATATTATTTCCCTTTCCTTCCTCCCTCCTATTCCTACTTGCCTTCCTTCCTTTCTCTTCCCTTCCCTTTGCTTTACTCTCCTTCCCTTCCCACGCCTCCCTTCCTCCCTTCCCTTTCCCTTCCCTTCCCTTCCCTTCCCTTCCCTTCCCTTACTCTCCCTTCTTTCTCTTCCTCTTCGTAAATAAAGCAAAGGAAAGTAAAATGAAGTGAAGTGCGCGGGTGGTGTCAGGTCCCTTTGATGTGAGTTTCGAATTGCGGGGATACCAATGAAAAAAAATCGGGAAAGTTTTTATCCCTAACTGTTTTGCTTCTTTTTTTCATTTTTATTTTTTTCCATTAGTTCATTTCTTTTATTGTCTTTGTTTGTTTAAGCATTCGAGTGTTGAACTTCTTTGTTTCATTGTTTGTTCGTTCTTGTTTGTGTTTTCCTATTTTGTTTTAGTTTTTTGCAATATTCTTTTTTAATGTCGCCGTTTGTTTCGCTTATCTTTGTGTTCCTACGTTTATTTTTTGGTGTTTGATTCTCGTGTTTTTGTTCTATTTATCGTCGGTTCCTTTATGTATTCCATATTTGTCATTTCTCTTCATCTCCTGCAAGTCTTCTTATTTCTCAACTTTCCTCGTCATTTTCTCCCAATTCTTGTTTTGCTAGATTTATTTTTTATTTTTTGTCCCATATAAATTTTGTTCTTTTCGTTTTTCCCACCCTTAATTTTTCCCCCTAAACTGAACCAAACAGTGTGACAAAAAAAGACTCCTGATAAATGCCAGACAGATGGATGGATTGAAAGACGGATATAAATAAAAGGGAAAAAATGACAAAAATATACGTGAGGATGATCTGGGAAAACAAAACGACTGGAGAGAGAGAGAGAGAGAGAGAGAGAGAGAGAGAGAGAGAGAGAGAGAGAGAGAGAGAGAGAGAGAGAGAGAGAGAGAGAGAGAGAGAGAGAGAGAGAGAGAGAGAGAGAGGTTGCACGTTTTTCTTTTTTCCTTCGTTCCACCTTATTTTTTTTTTTAATCTTTATTGCGTCAGGTAAGTTGAGGGAAAGGAAAGGAGTGTAATCTTGCCTGCAATCAGCGAGTCTCCGTGTTCCTCAGGTGTAAAGTGTTAGGAAAGTTTATCTCGCTCCCCGTTGATTCCATTTGATGTGTTCTAAGTGTCTCCTCGTGCTCTTCCCGCCCTCTCTTTCCCCTCTTCCTCGTTCCTGTCCATGCCTTTTTTTCTTGCCTTGCATTTTTCCTCATTTTTTCCCGTCTCCCTCTCCTTCTCTCGATTCCTTCTTCCTTTCCTTCTCTCTTTTTTCCGCTCCAGTGTTCTGTCCTTCCAACTTTCCCCTCTCGATTTCTCCTTCTCCCCTCTCCCTTTCTCTTCCCCCCCTCTTTTTCCTTCCTCTTATTCCTTACCTCTTCTTCTCCTCTCTTGGTCCCTACTCTCTCCCATCCCTCTCTGTTTTCCTCTCTCCCTTATTCTCCTCGTTTTCACCTCTCGCCTCCCTCTCCTCTGCATACTTATTCCCCTTTCCTTTCTTTTTCCCCTTTGCTTATTTCCGCCCTCTCAATTTCCTCTTTCCCTCTCTCCCCTATTCTCCTCGTTTTCACCTCTCGCCTCCCTCTCCTCTATAGACTTATTCCCCTTTCCTGTCTTTTTCCCCTTTGGCTGTTTCCACCCTCTCACTTTCCCCTTTCCCTCTCCCTCTCTTTCCTTACTTTTCCCCTCAACCCTTTCATCTTTTTTCCCACTTTCCTTCCCTTCCCTCTCCTTCATTCCCAGTCTCTTTTTACTCCTCTTCCTCTCTCGTTCCCACTCGCTCCCTCTCCCTTTTTCTCATCCTCCTCTATTTCTCTCTCTCTTTTACCCTCTTTTTTTCCACTCCTTTCTCGCAGTGAATAGGTACCAGGTATTAATCGGGGGTTGTGTCCCGTCTCCTGGGATCTGTTCCCTTCTCCTATAATTCCTTCCCCTTCTGTCTCTCTCCGGCATATGACCACAGATGTTGCGCCGACTAAACGAAACTTTCCTTTCCAACCTCCTCCTCCTCCCCATTTTCTTCCGTCTCCTAGTTTCTTCACCATCGCCGCCCCCATACTGCCTTTTCTTAATCAAGGGTACAGCAAGAAGGGGAAGTGGGTTAGTGGGGGAGGTACAGGCGGGGAAGAAGGGGAGACAGCAGGGGCGTAGAGTTGTATAAGAGCACGCCTTACTCTTCATCCTTAAGCTACACAACCGTCACGTCACTCCCTCTTGTCCAGTAGCAGGTGCAGCTGTAGCCGGCCTGTTGCCTACACCCCGCGAGCCCTGCCCTGACACACTCCCCTTGGCCATGTTCACCTCTGCAGGGCTCGTCCACAGCCGTACAAGCACAGTGCCGGTCTCTCTCCTCCCTTACTGACCCCTTTCGGCTCTTCTCTGCGGCTCCGAGGGTTGGCGCTGAACAGGAGGAGGAGGTTGTGATGGTTGTGTAGTGTGAGAATGGCGAGCAGTAAGTTATTATGAAGGAGGAACAGGAGGAAGAGGAGGTAATGAAGAAACTTGGATGAAGAAAAGGAGGAGAAAGAAGTAGTAAGGTGATAGTTGTGTAGTTTGAAGAGCAGCAAGCATGAAGGAGGAAAGAGAGGAGCTAAATGAGGAACCAGAATGAGGAAGAGGCGAGTGATAGCTAAATAGTTGGAAAAGGAGGAGGAGCAGCAGCAGAAAGATGAATACTTAGGAAGAACAGACACCAGAAGACCTGACGGTCTATGGGGAGGGTGTCTGTTTGCTACTACTTCTAATAGTAATATACGTGTGGTAGAACAGGATAGATGAAGGCTGAAGGAGGTAATTAAGAAACAAGGAAGAGGAAGAGGTGAAGTGATAGTTACGTAGTTGAAGAGAGAAAAAGGGTTATTAGGGAGGGAGTGGGAGGAGGAAGTAATGATAGTTATGTAGTTGAAGAAAAAGAAAAAAAAGGAGGAGGAGAGGAGAAGAGAACAGTTGTCAGTCAAGAAGGGAACCCGGCGTGTGAAGGCTGTGGGGACGGTGTGGAGGCAGCGGAGACACTTGTCGTTCAGGTGACGGTGAATGTCGTGCACTGTGGTTAAGTTAAGGCTGTGAATCTGTGTTGAGGCTCGGGAGCGATGTTTTCAGGGTCAGGATATGTTTCAATGTTAGTATCTGTGTGCATTGTTTACTTATATCCTAACCAGCCGAACTCGTTCCAGCCGTTCCTGTGGTCCACATCCACCCAACAGCTTCCTCTTCTGTACCTACATTAGGATAGTACATTTCCGTCTAATGCTCTTTTAGATCCGGATCTGGATAAATAATGCGCAGGGCTCCTTCCAGGGGCATAACACGCATATTTTGTGTTGGCTGTGTCGGGGAGCTGGAGGTGCAGGGAGGGACGTGGATCAAGTGTAACTGTTAGTGTTGGTGTGTTGTGGTGACTAGTGAGTGTGTATTTGTTTTCTGAATGCGTCTATTGTACCGCAGTCTAAAATCTGTTGAAGGAGGCTTTTCCAGTCACGTATGGTGCATGGAAAGTACGAGTGCTTGTATGCGTCAGTGTTAGTGTGATATGTTTGGTATTTATGGGTGTGTTTGTTACGAGTACGTTCACTGTTTGCCTTGTGTAGGTATGTGTGTGGATCAATGTCAATGTGAGTGTTAGTGATCTTGTACATAAGTGCAAGTCTGTGTGCTTGTCTGCGCATGTGAAGAGATTCCATGTTTATCTGTTGTTTGATCCGTGTTGTGATTCCAGGCGTTCCAGTGTTATTATTTGTAATGAACCTTGCCGCCTTGGTGTTGATTTGTTCTACCCTATCAATGTGTCTGTGTGTGTAAGGATCCCACACCGAGGAGCAGTATTCCAGCTGCCATGTCGTTAATTACCTGCGTATTCTCACCAGTTCAAATGATTCCACCTATTTTCAAGAGGTTCGTTTTCACATCCACCCATTAGCGTCCTCTTGGCATTCCGCCTATTGCTCATCCACCTTAGTAGTAGTTTGTCAGCTCGCCATGGATGGCATTCCTCCCCTGCTCCCCACCTGGTCCACATCTTGCGTTACACCTCCACATCCACCCACTAGCACCCTCTGATGTCACTCCACTTGTGCAATGCCATTCCTTTCCTGCTTTGTATAATCCGCCAAGCCCTAACCTTAAAATTCCACCTCCACAATAATCATGTCCACCCATTCCACCTAAAATTTATCTCCACCTAAAATTTATTAAAGCCTATTAAACGTTCAGTCCACCATTCCACTCGCGATCTTTCCTTAAACTCTTCCATCTGTTTTCTGCCATCCTTTGTCTCCTAGTGCACTAAAACCTTCCAGGTCCACCTCTCCCTTCAGTCTTGCCTCCACTCTTGGTGTTCCACTCCCCTATTGTTAGTATCCATTGTTATATTATAGCTTACCTGTTTTTCCACTTGCCTTACCTAGCATATATTTTTCCCTATGCCATATTACATTGGCTGCATTTCTTCACCTGTTCCAGCCACACACACACACGTTATATTTTCCCTATGCCATATTACATTGGCTGCATTTCTTCACCTGTTCCAGCCACACACGTCCTCACAATTTTTTTCCCATTTCTTATTACAATATGAATAACTCAAATTTGACAAACTCTTCGTCGCCCATTTCCTGACCTTTTAATTTCCTTCCAGATCAGTTTAACACGTGCAGGCCAGCACAGCACAAACCTGTCTCCACGTCCAGGCTAGTGCTGCTGCTGGAGTGAGGGCCATTAGGCTGGTGCTGTGCTCGGCACTGTCCTCACAGCCTCTGCCTCCAGGACTCCCCGGTGCATCGCTGGCCCTGGGCCACAGCCAAAGCCTCGCAGCAGAAGCACTGGTGCCCTGCAGGCTGCTTGGCCTGGGAGGACCAGCAGCAGCAGGCTGCCAATGCTGTGAAGATCAAGATAACCACCACCACCTTGCTGGTGTGTGTTGAGGCTTTGTTCCTTTTTCTTTACTATGCAAGGAAGAATATGTTGCTCGCTCTCAAGCATCAAGGTTGGTCAAATGCAAGAGAATACAGAGATTTTAGGGAAACATTTCCGGTGCTGCTCTGAAGTCATGACCATTTTCACTTCATTTCAAAGTGCTGCCTTTTATATATATATATATATATATATATATATATAAATTATATATATATATATATATATATATATATATATATATATATATATATATATACAGTATATATATATATATATATATATATATATATATATATATACAGTATATATATATATATATATATATATATATATATATATATATATATATATATATACTGTATAAATATATATATATATATATATTTATATATATATATATATTATATATATATATATATATATATATATATATATATATATATATATATATATATATATATATATGGGAGGAGTAATGGGAGGACATCTAGCTCATAATATAACCAGGCAGCTTAGAAGTAATTCTAGGGGAGTAACAGAGGACGGGCTAAGAATCTTTTATACTAACAGCAGGAGCCTCAGAAACAAGATAGACTTACTAAGGGGTGAAGCTTGTTTAGAAAATTTTGACATAATAGCGATCACTGAGACATGGATAGACACTGCTAATAGAAATTTTAGATCAGAATTTGAAATAACGGGTTATCAGATGTTTCACAAAGACAGAAGGGCAGAAAGGGAGGTGGAGTTGCGCTATATGTTAAAGACTCACTTAAATGTTTAGTTAACAACTCAGTCAAAACTAACATGGATTCAGAATCAGTTTGGGTGGACGTTTACAAAGGGAAAGAAAAACTAACTCTAGGAGTTATATACAGGCCACCCAACCTTAACAGGCAGGACACGAGTATATTACTACAGGAGATTGGCAGGGCGAGTAGGAGTAGAAATGTCTGCGTAATGGGGGACTTTAATTATAGGAATATAGACTGGGAAGATCTAGTGGGTGACCTGGAAGCCGAGGACTTTCTTGAAGTTATACAAGATAATTTCCTTAAGCAGGTAGTTACTGAGCCTACCAGAGGAGATAACATATTAGACTTAGTCCTAACCAATAATGGGAACTTGCTACGTGAGTTGGAGGTGGGCGGAGAGTTAGGAAACAGTGATCACAGAACGGTTCGTTTTAGCTTAGACTGGGCGGTAACCCGCGAACCAAACCCAGTGTTAGTGCCAGATTTTAGAAGAGCAAACTACGAGGGGCTTCGAAGACATCTTGAAGGGGTAAACTGGGATAATTTAGGGATTCATGAGGGCCAGAACTGCGGATTGGAGAGCCAGGAGAACCAGGTAGAAATGTCTTACAATAATTTAGTTAGAGTAATAGTAGAGGGGCAAGAACAGCATATACCACAGCGAACACTTAGAAAAGAAAACAATGATCCTAAGTGGATGACTCGTGGACTAAAACACGAGATTGGGTCAAAGAAGGGAATTTATCAGAAAATAAAGAATGGGGAAGCACATCTCAGGGGCCGGTACGTCGAACTATCTAGATTAGTGAAGAAAAACACCAGGATAGCAAAAAAGAACTATGAGATCAAAGTAGCAAATGAGGCGAAAAGTAATCCTAAGGGCTTCTTTCAGATGTATAGAACAAAAACATGGGAGAAAATTGGACCGCTGAAAACAAACACAGGGGAGCTTGTAGAAAATTACGAAAATATGAGCACATTGTTGAACGACTACTTCCTTTCAGTATTCACACAGGAGGATCGAACGGCTATACCGGAAAGAGTTCAGGTGTACGAGGGCGGGGATGGCGATAAATTGAGGGATATAATCATTACCAGGCACGTAGTTCAGGATGAGATAGATAAGCTTAAGAAGAACAAGTCGCCAGGTCCTGACGGGATATTTCCGAGGGTATTAAAGGAGTTAGGTGATGTAATCAGTGACCCACTAACCGACATCTTTAAGATGTCGGTAAATACTGGCTATGTGCCGAGCCTATGGAAAGTAGCTAATGTGACGCCGATTTTTAAAAAGGGGGACAGGTCAGTTGCTTCAAACTATCGCCCAATTAGCTTAACATCGGTTATAGGGAAGATGCTGGAGTCCATAATAGCCAGGAACATTCGGGAGCATTTAGAGAAACATAGCTTAATTCACGACTCGCAGCATGGGTTCACAAAAGGTAGGTCATGCCTCACCAATCTCTTGTCCTTCTACAATAAAGTTTTTGAGGCGGTAGACAGAGATGAAAATTATGATGTAATCTATCTTGATTTTAGTAAAGCGTTTGACAAAGTTCCTCACCAACGACTGTTGCTTAAATTACTGGCTCATGGAGTAGAGGGTAAAGTTTTGAACTGGGTCAAGGCGTGGCTTAGCAATAGGAAGCAAAGAGTGCAAATCAATGGTAAAAGATCTGACTGGGGATGTGTTACGAGTGGGGTCCCACAAGGTTCGGTATTAGGTCCACTTTTGTTTATTATTTATATCAATGACTTAGATACAGGAATTAGTAGTGATGTTAGTAAATTTGCAGATGATACCAAGATCGGTAGAGTAATTGAGTCGGATCAGGACGCTAGTATTCTCCAAGGTGAACTCGACAGATTATATGACTGGGCGGATAAATGGCAGATGGAGTTCAGTGTAGGGAAGTGCAGTATTCTGAGTGTAGGTAGGAACAACCCCTCACATAACTATTGCTTAAATGACACTCTCATAAGTAGGTCTGGGTGCGAGAGGGATTTAGGGGTCTTAGTGAGCTCTGATCTCCGTCCAAGGGCACAATGCATTCAAGCTAGAAATCGAGCTAATAGGGTACTGGGATTTATTTCAAGGAGCGTAAGCAACAGAAGCCCCGAAGTCTTCCTCAAACTATATTTAGCATTAGTTAGACCTCATCTTGAACATGCGGTTCAGTTCTGGTCACCCTACTATAGAATGGATATCAAAATGTTAGAATCGGTGCAGAGGAGGATGACTAAGATGATTCAGGGGTTGAGAAACTTGCCATACGAGGAAAGACTCAAACAGTTAAACTTGCATTCTCTAGAAAGGCGAAGGGTGCGTGGAGACATGATCGAGGTTTATAAATGGATGAAGGGCTTTAATAAGGGAGACATTCATAAGGTTTTGTTGGTAAGAGAACCGGGTAGGACACGAAGTAACGGGTTTAAACTGGATAAATTCAGATTCAACAGGGACATAGGCAAAAATTGGTTTACTAACAGGGTGGTGGATGAGTGGAATAGGCTTAGCAGTCATGTGGTGAGTGCCAATACAATTGTCACATTCAAAAATAGACTAGATAAATTCATGGACAGCGATATTAGGTGGGGTTAGATACACGGGAGCTTAGGGTCAAAGGAGCTGCCTCGTACAGGCCTACCGGCCTCTTGCAGACTCCTGCGTTCTTATGTTCTTATAACCTTATGTTCCACGCCCCTGCCCGTGCTGCAGCCCTCGGCCTGTGACCTCACCCTCATGAACTGCTCCGACGTGAAGGTGAGGAGAGCAGAGGTGTTAGTGTTTGTTTCTGTCCCATTCTTTTTATCCTCTTCACTTGAGTGTCTCTGGAATGCGAGACGGTTCGCCGGCGTGCCACTTCGCCGACGGGCTCGGGACGGTTCGCCGAGTTTTCGGCGAACCGTCCCACGGTCAATGATTATACGGGCCATTCCTACAGCCTGAGAACTAGGAAAAAAAAGTGTGCTCGATTGTTCAAAATCCGTAACTGATGCCTCATACCATAGGCCTACATGCAAATATTTGTCATTTTTTCCTACGTAAAATTTTGGTTTGAGTTAAGTATCACTATTCCTACTGTACCTGGCCAGAAGTTAATATATTCGTGGATGGGTAAAAATAAGTTTTTTCCATCACCCAGGAATTACTTGTTCGTAAGGATATAAAATAAATGGAAATGATAATGGTGGTAAGAAAGCTTGTTGGTGACGTCTGCGAGCGTGAGGGAGGAGGAACGAAGCAGTGTTATAAGAGACACTGGGCAGGGTTAGTCCGCTTCCCAGTGAAAAGTATCCCGCCCCGCGCATGACTTCTTTTGTTATCCAGCGGCCGGGGTCAGGAGGCAGAAGCCAGGTCAGTCCGACCATGATCTTCCCAGCGTTAAGAGCAAGGAAGTCCGAGCCACTCCGCGTTCCGGTGGTTTATTGTTCGGTGTATGGATGTTGATCTGACCAGGGGCAGAAAGTAAAGCACTGTACGTTTACCAACGACGTTGACGAGATCCCATAACTGTGTGTAAGAGAGAGAGAGAGAGAGAGAGAGAGAGAGAGAGAGAGAGAGAGAGAGAGAGAGAGAGAGAGAGAGAGAGAGAGAGAGAGAGAGAGAGAGAGAGAGAGAGAGAGAGAGAGAGAGAGAGAGAGAGAGAGAGAGAGAGAGAGAGAGAGAGAGAGAGAGAGAGAGAGAGAGAGAGAGAGAGAGAGAGAGAGAGAGAGAGAGAGAGAGAGAGAGAGAGAGAGAGAGAGAGAGAGAGAGAGAGAGAGAGAGAGAGAGAGAGAGAGAGAGAGAGAGAGAGAGAGAGAGAGAGAGAGAGAGAGAGAGTGTTTGTGTATGCGCGCGAATATGCGGGTATGGCAAGTCTTCCATAGTTACCCCTCCGGTCCACGTTTTCTTTTTAGTATACTTTGATCTATATTTAGATTTTGACCCTGCCTTCCCTACCCTCTTCCCCCTACTGGGTAACAATGCACGAAAAATAAAATAATTTTATTGGTATAAAAATGAGTTTCTAAACGGTATCGGCGAACTGGCACACCGGCGAAACGTCCTGCTTCCTCTCTCTGAACTATCTCTTATTTTTCATATTCGTGTCTGCTCATTATGGGGACTTGTTTGTGTGTATATCTGTTTTTTCTTCCCCTTGATGCCCCTTTTATTGATCTCTAAAAATAATAATAATAATAATAATAATAATGATAATGATAATGATAATGATGATAAGTCTGGTATAGTTTTGATTCAGCCACCTCTGTGTGTCTCCAACTACTGTAATGTCATGGTGGGAAAGGACAGAGGCATTGTCTGTGTTTGCAGCCCCTCCTGCTGTGTCCTCCTGATTGCCTGGACCTCCCCTACACAGGAAACAGAGGGAGGCACCTACATGCGTTTATTGCTGGACAGCATGATTCTACTCTCACATGATAACTTCTTCGATGTGATGCCAGAGAGTGAAGATGCAGGCTAACTCTTGCATTACGTAGTTGGGCAGCTTGACTCTACTCCCCTTTTTTACCCTCACATATGATTACTTGGTCAACATGCTGCCAGGGAGCGAAGATGCAGGCTAACTCATGCATTACAAAGCTGGACAGCATGATTCTATTCCCATTTTTCACCCTCACATATGATTACTTGGTCAACATGCTGCCAGGGAGTGAAGATGCAGGCTAACTCTTGTGCTATAAAGCTGGGCAGCATGACTCTACTCACCTTTTTCACCTGCATTCACAGGATCACTTGGTGAACGTGCTGCTGAAAAGTGGAAAGTGTGACGGGTGGTGGCGGACAAGATCGTTGGCCCACTCCACCTTGGCCATCCACTTCTACCACGAGTTGGCCCACCAGACACTCCACACCAAGGTTAACAAGGCCATCAGTGTGCTCCAGGCATACTTCAAGGTTTGGCTTTACTCCCCTTGTTGTTCTGGTGGTGTAGTAAGTGTGGGTCAGGGATGTTGCAGGCTTCAGTTCTCCTTTTTTCCTCCTTCCTCACTCCTAACCTCGATGTCCTTATTCTCTTCTTCTTACTCTCCATCCATTGTCTCGATCACTCCTCATTAATCAATTTCTTCCTGCCTCCTGAACTCCCTCCTTCTCTTCTTCCTTTTTTACCATCTGCTTGTCCGACTCTCCATTTTTTGTTCAGTATGTCATCTAAAAGGCAAAATTGGTTACTTCCCTCCTTCCCTCTCTATCCCAGCATTCCAGCCCAGTTTTCCCTTCCTCTCTCCCTCCCTCTTCCTCTCTCTATTATCCTTCATTCCTTAATAGCATGTCAGTTTTTGTTTGGCAGTTTCTAATCACGTATTCTCCATTGCTGTGCTGCATTCCATGTCTACGCCTCTGATGCACATGACAGAGTTGGCAGGACAATACTGTTCCTTATTCTCCTCTTGACCTCCATGCTCACACTTTTTCCTTTCATAACTCTCCCCAATGCACCAACCACCTGTCTGCCCTTCACTGCTCTTTCCCTCACCTCACCTTTCATACAGCCATGCTTACACTAAACAGTCCCTGAATATTTAAACTCAGTAACCTCCTCCATTCTCTCTTCCCCTAACCCTTTCCTACACTGTGTTGTACCCTCTGCTCTAACTGTGTACGGCTTTGCCAAATCAATGACCTGTTCCCTCGGCCTCTCAAATACCATAACCTTACTCTTTCCAGCATTCACTCTCTGCTTCCTCCTCTTACACAGTAGTGAGTCGCCGCGCGGGTTGGACGTGTTGCGCCGTGCTCGCGAAAGCGCTGAGTCGACAAAACTCGACATGGCCGGCCGAGCCAAGAACTCGGTGGAGTTCTGTTACGTTTGTGCGGATCCCACAGGCGATAAGTAGATAGGGTGCTGTCTGTGCCCTAAGTGGTGTCATGTGAAGTGTGCTCATCTGTCTGGAATTAAGTCGGAGAATATATCTAAAGTAAATTGGATTTGCAACCCATGCCTTCATAAAGCATCTCTGGCTACCAAAATTGTGGAAAAAAATGGAAGAATTCAAGTTAGAATTATCTAAGGAAATATCAGAAGTGAAACGAGAAGTTGAGTTACGAGCGGTCAGCGTGAAGGAGGAGCTGGGGGAGGTGGCTCAGGATGTGGCGGACGTTTTGCAACGGGCTGAGCATGTGGAGTCAGCAGATGCAACTTGGGCTGTCACCAAACGTAAGAGGAAAGTTAAGAAGAATTTACTTGTTGTCAAGGCCTCCGAACAAGATAAAAAGGCTACAGAGTTGAAACGTGAAGTTTCTGAAGCATTACATGGCATCTTAACACTAGTATCGAAAACAAGACTTTCCCTGAGAGTGAGAAAGCGGCGATCGTGAAACATATCGTTAAAGGTAGACTGAACCCACAGTGTTTAAGTTACTTTAGACCAGTATCCAACTTGACGTTTCTATCTAAGATACTTGAAAATGTGATCTTAAATCAGCTAATGGAGCATTTGCTAAAGGTGCAGGCTTTACCGGATAATCAGTCTGCCTACAAGAGGCTTTACTCAACTGAAACTACTCTCTGTTCGGTGGTAAACAATTTGCTTGTGCTTATGGATGAAGGGAAGTGTGGTGTTCTGATTTTGTTAGACTTGAGTGCTGCGTTTGACACGGTGGAGCACAGTCTATTGCTTCAGGATTGTAAGAATACTGGAATTGAGGGTGGCGCGCTGGATTTGCAAGAGTTACCTTGAGAACATAACTTACTGTGTGCAAATAGGTAAATCATTCTCTACTCATAAACTTTTGCACAGAGGAGTCCCCCAGGGAAGTGTACTGGGTCCAATTTTATTATGTGTTTATACTATCGGTCTTTCACATTTGCTAAGGCATGAAGTTAACTTTAAACTGCATGCTGATGATACACAGTTTTATTTGTCGCTGAGTGACGTGGAAAACACTGAAGATAAGCTGAGCAGAATTATGGATGATCTTGGGAAATGGATGAATTCTAAGCAATTGAAGCTGAATGAGGACAAAACTCACTGCCTCATAGTGGGGAAGAACAAGGATCTCAGGAGGCTAGATATCTCCACTCTTCGGATAAAAGATGACACTATGACTGTAAAAAAAGTCAGTCAAAGATTTAGGTGTGATACTTGACTGCACTCTATCATTCAAAGAACAGATCAATCAGGTGGTGAGAACGGCAGGATACCAACTGAGAAATATTGCTTTTGTCAAGAAATACCTGGATGATAAGACTATGAAGATGCTTATATATGTAATTATGTAACTAGTAAGCCGGATTATTGTATCTCACTTTATTATGGCCTTCCTAAATATCTGCTGAAGAAACTACAACAAGTTATGAACAGAGCTGCAAGGCTAATGAAGGGTCTGCCCCCCCGTGAGAGAATAACACCTGCACTTATAGACTTGCATTGGCTACCCATTAAGGCACGAAGAGTCTACAAAATATGTGTCTTGACTTATCAAGCAACGCGACTTGGTAAACCTTGATATTTGAGAAATATACTACAGGGTTTTCATTTGGACACCACCATGTCAGTGAGACACAGTACAGAACGGTATAGACTCTATGAGCCCAGGGTCAACCTGGAACTGGGTTTCAGAGCATTTGAGAAGAGTTCCCCGCGGCTCTATAATGAGTTACCCGGGGACGTTAAGAACAGTGAAAGTCTGGCAATTTTCAAGAAAGCGCTGAAGACTCACTTATTTACTAAATCCTACGACTTGACAAAAATGAGGATTGAGGACAACTTTAGGTGCTAATATTACTGTTATAATGTTAGCGGCCCTGTGGAGCGCTGCTACGGCGGCGGACCGGGGCCTGAAACCTAATCAACGGTAAACACCCTGTCAAACTCAAGCAGTATCCTCTGCATGAATTATCCTCCCCTAGACAAACTCTTTATGGAGTGCTTTATCACTCTGGGTCTTCACCAGTGGGTAAAAGGCCCGACATTTGTGTCCTCCGGCAACACCCTAGACATGGTCTTAACCAGCGAGAATGATAGGGTGGGTGATGTTGAGGTCTTGCCTAACTAGAGTGGGAGCCCAGAGCATTTATTCATGTGAAAGACGGCAAAAGGTTCAACAATATTAATAATATCCTCGACCCTCATATATTACATTTCTGTATTGCTGCCGGGGTGTAGCCGGGGCTATGACCCCCAAATACCCCGTAGTAGGAGGGTGAAAAATGGCGGTTATTCATGTGAACTCCGGCAAGGTCAAAACTAGCATACAATGGTGCACAGGACTCATCTGACGACTGAATGGAGAATAACAGTAATTTTGAGTGGGGCGTTGCCCCCGACAGCAAGATTCACTCCCAGAGCGAAAATGACATTTAATTATGTGAAAAGCGGCAAGGCTGCAAATGGTCTCAATTAGTAGTTTGGAGTGTACTACATGCTAAATAAACAGTGACAGCTATTTTGGGTGGGGATGTGACCCCGACAGCAACCCGACCCCACTCCCGGGGAAAAATTGACATTTTTCATGTGACCAGTGCCAAGACTAGAAATGGTTTCCATGTGTTCTTAAAAGTCTCCTACACATTAAATTCACAGTGACATCAATTTTGGATGGGGATTTGACCGCAAAAGCAACCCTACGTCAAACCCGGGTAAAGAGCATATATTTATTCAAATGAAAACAATCAAGGGGAGAAATAGCTTAAAAAAAACAATGACAACTTTTGGATTTCCCCTTGATTGTGTCAGGGATATCAATTAGTAGCAGTGGCGTATTATTATTATTATTATTATTATTATTATTATTATTATTATTATTATTATTATTATTATTATTATTATTATTATTATTGTTGTGACTACCTCTGCTCCCGTGAGCAAGGAATGATGTTGTACAGGAAACCATGGTTAGAACACTTAAAGTTGCGAAAGAGATGAAACAAGACTATGCCACAGTTTCATATGATTTGGCTGTTGCTTTGAAAGCATTTTCCATTCAAGCTCTCCAAGCCCCATTATTTGACAACCTGATAATTTTACTGGGGAATTTCCACCTAGAGATGGCTTTTTATGCAGGAATTGGAACATTTATTGCAGACTCTGGGATTGACTACTTATTAACTGAAGCTGGAATCCTGGCCACTGGATCTCTTGTAGGTTTTTTGAAAGGCAAGTTCTATAATCGCTGTACCAGGATCCATCAAATCATAGCAGCAGTTATGGAGCGAGCCTTGCTGGCCAATTTCAAGGAAACTGTGACAGAAGAAGAAGCCCTAACCTTGCAAGAAACTTTGTCTCATTCCTCTGATGATGTACAGAAAATGGAAGAAGTTGTTGATGTTCCTATCTTCAAAGACCTGCTGGTGAAGTATGAGCAATATCTGCAAAATGTCATGGATGGTCAACATGGTAGCACAGCAGCATACTGGGGGATTTATGTATACCTCATCAACAGAGTACACAGGGAACTGCAGAGAGCAGTGCGCACTAACAATGTCATGAGGTACATTCAAATCCTTCCCTATGTTATTGAGACCTTCTTTGCTCTAAATCGCCCAAATTATGCAAGATGGGGGTCTCTTTTCCTTTCAAAACTTCGACAGATGGACCCTAAAGCTTTGGATATTCTACAGGCAGGAGCCTTCTCTATCCGACGCACCAGTAAATCCTACTCAAGATGTGCAGTTGATCTTACATTGGAGCAGACTGTTAACAAGGATGCTCCATCACCTATGAGAGGAATAACTGCTTTCAGAAACTCTGAGAGTGCCTTCAGAAGATGGTCCATTACTTTGACTCAGCGTGGTATGGCCTTATCAGAATTACGGCAACTTGTAGGCCTTCATTCGGGAGAACATCCAGCCAGTCAGTCACAGCCATGGAGAGTGAGGCGTGACAACAATGATATTGAAACCCTTGCCAGAGTCATTAATGATACCTGTAACCCATTTGCTACTCACTCACCACATGAACTAGTCAATCTTGCAACAGGTAAAGAAGCAAAGGAAGAAACGAAAGTTTACCTTTTAAGTACACTGAAGCGTGGAGTAGACCTTCGACAGAAATTTGAGACAGAGTGTGAAGCAGACAATTCAAGATTTCTGAAAACTGTAAAACGAGCAAAGGTGTTCAACTTTGCTACAGAAAACCAAAAGCCTCAATGTTCTGGCAAAGATAAAGCTAAGGCTAAAGCAGAAGAAGGGGTCAGAGATGTTTTTGCAAGAATTCTAGCACTGGAAAGTAAAACAAATGTCACATGTGACCTTCAACACATTTTAGCTTTTCCAATTACAGATGTGCCACTCTCCCTGGCTCATAGCGATGGAACTCCCAACAAGACAGACAAGGCATGTCTCACTAAATTACTTGAGGGAAAACAGGACACAATTCTGACTGACATTAGTCTGCCTCCAGTCAGTGCAAGTGTGGTTGACGGTGGCTGCATTCTACATGAAACTCTACTTCGCCACAGCAAGTCAACCTATGGAACTATGGCAAGGGATTTGCTTGTCAAAGTATGCTCCTTTAGAGGGGAAGAAATTCACCTTGTGCTTGATAAGTATGTGTCCCCTTCAATTAAAGATCAGGAAAGGAAATCCCGGGGTCGAGGTAATCAACCCACATTTGTTATCAGTGGACCAGATCAAGCACAGCGGCATACTGGAATAGATCTCCTGAAGAACAGCGCATTTAAAGAAGAATTTGCACACTTTATTGTCCAAGAATGGAGGAAGCCACATTATGGACCAATTTTGGGAAGGAAAATTTTGTACGTGTCACATGGTGGTGAATGCTCAAGGTTCATGTTCACTGAGACAGAGGATGGTAACCAGATTCAAGTTGATGAACCAAGTCACCTACAGGGTCAGCATGAAGAAGCCGACACTCTCATTGCTTTTCATGTGAGGACGATTCACAAGGGGGCCATTATGGTAAGGTCGTCTGACACCGATGTGTTGGTTATCCTTATTGGTCTTGTAGGACGATCAGATTGCAGGTCTTTGATAATGGACTATGGTTCAGGTAATCATCGCCGTTACATCAATGTTTCTTTTATTGCTGGTCGACTTGAAGAAAAGCGCTGTGGCATGAGCGAGGCTCTCATAGGATTTCACGCTCTTACTGGATGCGATTTTACATCAGCTTTCAACAGACTGGGAAAGGTAAAACCATTTAAGCGATTGGAAGCAATTACTGCAGAACTTCATGTAAAAGCCATGCGTTCCCTGACATCCGAAGTAGACATGATCGCTGTGACTTGCTATGTGTGTGCACTGTATGGTTTTAACACTTCAGACATTAATGAAGCAAGGTACAAGGCTTTCATGCATATGTGCGGGGGAAAGGAAGCAAATCCACTGGCGAGGATGAAGAAGATTAACTGTGCTTCCCTTCCTCCATGCTATGAAACACTTAGTCATCATATCAAGAGAGCAAATTTTGTGGCTAAAATGTGGAAAAAAGCTGATGAAGTTAATCCTACTGGTGGGGAGAGTCCAGTCAACTATGGCTGGATGAAAACTGAGAATGGTCTCCAGCCTGTATGGTTCACGGGAAATCCTGTCCCCAGCAATATAACTAAAGCTGACAGTGGGGAGGATGGGGTCCAAATCATGGCTGACGAGGATCAGGATTCAGACAGTGTATGGAGTGAGGATAGTGATAACGGCGAGGAAGAAGACAAATAATGTGATATTTCCCTTCCTACTATACCTAAATTATTTTCAGCTGATGTAATTCTAGGTCACTTCAGCTAATTTTTCAGAATGTAATAAAATAACATAGAACTACAATGGGTCTGCACCATAAGAGCAACAGGTTTAGATCATTATACATTCATTTCAAAATGTTCATAACAGCTGATTAAACAGGGAAAAAAATATTCAAATCTATTGTCAGCTGTAAGCAACTTAGGTCTGATACATCTTGAAATGCTTGAGACACATAAAATATGACTGTGTATGTGATAATCCTCTAGCTTCTGATAATGTTATTAGTTAAGTATGTGCGTGGCTAATGTATTCAGTATTGTATTTGTTTTCGCAAGTTTGTGTTTTTTTTCTTTTAAGTAAGTAAAGACATTTGCTTTTTGAATTAAACTATTTAAAGTATTGTTCAGTTTCTTGATCTTCATAAATTTTAAAATCAGTAATCCAGATAAGTAAGGTACAATTGAAGCTTATCATTTAGGAATGCATTGCTGAATTTTTTTTCAATAAACATTATCATTCTTAAGATTAATGTTTTCTTATTTGTATAGTACACCTGTTTATATTATTATATTTGATTTTCACTTAATAATAAACGATTTTCACTTCATTATATCTCTTCTCTTGACTGATCTTCATGGGTTAGTGCTGCATCCAAAATGTCTGGCACTGCTCATTTAGTGTAAAAGGGACTATGTAACCTTGTTACTTTACATGCATTCATATGACATTTCTACCCCTGGGGTTGCTCCTGGGTTTCAGAGGTCCAAACAAATTTGCTTTTATTATGAACTCAGTGTGTAGGAGACTTTTAAGAACACATGGAAACCATTTCTAGTCTTGGCACTGGTCACATGAAAAATGTCAATTTTTCCCCGGGAGTGGGGTCGGGTTGGGTTGCTGTCGGGGTCAAAGCCCCACCCAAAATGGCTGCTATTGTTCATTTAGTGTGTAGGGCACTCCAAACGACTAATTGAGACCATTTGCAGCCCTGCCGCTTTTCACATGAAAAAATATCATTTTGGCCCCGGGAGTGGGGTCGGGTTGCTGTCGGGGTCAAATCCCCACTCAAAATAGCTGTCACTGTTTATTTAGCATGTAGTACACTCCAAACTACTAATTGAGACCATTTGCAGCCTTGCCGCTTTTCACATAATTAAATGTCATTTTCGCTCTGGGAGTGAATCTTGCTGTCGGGGGCAACGCCCCACTCAAAATTACTGTTATTCTCCATTCAGTCGTCAGATGAGTCCTGCGCACCATTGTATGCTAGTTTTGACCTTGCCGGAGTTCACATGAATAACCGCCATTTTTCACCCTCCTACTACGGGGTATTTGGGGGTCATAGCCCCGGCTACACCCCGGCAGCAATACAGAAATGTAATATATGAGGGTCCAGCATATTATTAATATTGTTGAACCTTTTGCCGTCTTTCACATGAATAAATGCTCTGGGCTCCCGGTCTAAACTTTCCCAGCTGTGTCCATTGTCCCTTAATTCAACAGTACTACTTTGAAAATAGTGTTGAGGTCAGTCTTGTCCATCATGTTAAGTACTCCTGGAATAGAGGTAAATATAACAAGATAAATGAGTATCGGCAACACCCTAGACTTGGTCTTAACCAGCGAGAATGATAGAGTGGGTGATGTTGAGGTCTTGCCTAACTTTCCCAGCTGTGTCCATTGTCCCTTAATTCTACAGTACTACTTTGAAAATAGTGTTGAGGTCAGTCTTGTCCATCATGTTAAGTACTCCTGGCATAGAGGTAAATATAACAAGATAAATGAGTCTCTACAAGATACTGATTGGGATTTTGAATTTTATGACATATCTGTAGATGCTATGCTTTCAAGACTAAAGTTTATTCTTACAAACCTTATTGCTTAGGATGTTCCAGTCTCTCAAGATCGCCCCCGCCAGTTCCGTCAACACCCTCCCAACTCCCTAAAGACTACCAGGAAAAATGCCTGGTTGGCTTATAAGCTTAATAGATCAACCTATGGCAGACACTCCCAGCAGGCTGTTCTTGCCCTGGAGCAATTTAATGGGGTAAACCAGAGCTTCCGTAATTATTATGTTGCCCAACAAATAGCTTATGAGAGATCCCTCATTCATAAGATAAAGGAATCACCCAAACTATTAAAGGAATCACCCAAACTATTACACCAATACATAAGGAGCAAAAAGATTGGTGTACCATCAATGGGTCCACTTAAGCTAGACAATGGAGAATTGACTGCGGACTGTGGTGCAATGGCTGAGATATTTGCCTCTAGTTTCAGTCTAGTGTAGGCCACCCAGGATCCAAGTACTCCCTTTCCCCATCAACGTTCACTTGCAACCATTGATAATGTGACTATATCTCTAGAGGAAGTTAGGATGAGACCTGCTTCACTGGATGTCAATTCAAGCATGGGCCCTGATTGTCTACATCCTTGTCTCCTTAAGTTTTGTCCCGATCTGGCTACCCCTCTTCAATTAATTTTCAAGCAGTCCCTACTCCAGGGTAGGTTGCCTGTTGAGTGGAAGAAATCCAACATTGTGCCCATATTTAAGAAGGGATCTAGACATATTCCTCTCAATTATAGGCCAATTAGCCTTACTTCAGTATGTTGTAAGACTTTAGAAAGGATTATAGCTAAAGACCTATATGAGTTCATAGAAGTTACCCAGATCTTGTCTGCTGACCAGTTTGGGTTCCGTCGTGGAAGAACTGTCGACGATCAGCTCCTACTGGTATAACATGATGTAACCTCTTGGCTTGACCTGGGTGCTGTCGTTGATGTTGTCTTGTTTGACTTTAGCAAGGCCTTTGATGTTGTTTGTCACACCATTCTTATAGACAAACTAAGATATGTGGGTGTGGGTGGTCGGCTGCTTGACTGGATCTCTGACTTTCTGACGGGCAGAATCATGCAAGTGTCAATATCGGGTGCCTCTAGCTCATCTAGCCTGATCCGTAGTGGAGTTCCACAAGGTTATGTACTGGGCCCAATCCTGTTCCTTATATATGTCAACCACCTACCTTCACATGTTAAATCTGAGTGTAAATTATTTGCGGACGACTTCAAGCTGTATATGAAGATACGGCACAATGCCACTTAACCTTTGGCTGAAGATCTCAGTTCTCTCCAAAGAGATATTAATAGTGTCTCCAGTGTGGCTAGCTCGTGGGGGCTAAACATTAACCCATCCTAGTGTGTAGTGCTACGATGCCAGCGTGGCTCTACTGACTGGACAGCTGTGGGCTCTCTTCGGCGCTACCACCTGGATAACTCTGATCTGTCCTTGGCTGACACCCATAGAGACCTGGGAGTTCTAGTCGACAACACCCTCAAGTTTCATGCACATATAAGAACAACAGTTAATAAAGCTGCAGGATTAGCCAATATCATTCTCATATCTACTCTCTGTCGCTCCAGTAACTTTATGTTAGCCATCCTCAAGTCACACATAAAACCTTTACTAGAGTTTGGGTCAACAGTTTGGAACACTGGATACCTGGGTGACCTGCGGCTGTTGGAGTCAGTGCAGCGCCGCTGGACCAAGCACATAGATGGCCTGGCTGAACTAAGTTATGCTGATCGTCTCAAGGCTCTTAACCTATACTCTGAACAAGGCAGATTTTTGAGAGCAGACCTCATTAAATGTTGGAAAATCTTTCATAATCAGTGTGCCATTTCTCCATCTGATCTATTTACTATCTCCCCGGTCACTACTACCAGAGGCCACAGATTAAAATTAGCCAAACCACACACCTCCACTGAGTGTAGACGCAGATTCTTCAGTGTTAGGTGCATTGATCACTGGAACTCCCTCCCAGACAGCGTTGTTAGCGCTGGCACAATCCAGGCATTTAAACGGGGCCTTCACCTCTCCCTTGAACAATCACTGTTCTCATACACGGAATAATTACCTGCCTCTGTCAAAACTCATCCCATTATTAACATTGTTCTGTAACAAACTCATATCTATACACCTTGCTTAACACCTAGCTGCACATGGCACACAATTCCGCCCATTATTTTTGTACAAATCATAACGTCCTTAATTGAACTGATGGGCTGGCGTGCCAGCAGTTGCGGGCTATCCTACTACGTATCACCGATATGTGAACCATGACAGTAAGTTGGGGTAGCCAACCAGGTGAGTGTCTCCTTATTCTTTGCCAGCAACACTGTATCATCAGCAAACAGTCCTGCCAGCCACCAATGACTCCTCCGTACCTCTCACTTTCAGCCTTGGACCAAGCTCCCCCAATCTGGCTTTCATTTCTCTCATATAACTGTCCATGTACACTTTAAAAAGCCATGGTGACATCACACACCCATGTCTCACTCAACTCACCATTCACAGAGGCACTCGCATCCATATAGAAGGATTGAATTCCCTCCAGCAAACGCTCTCCCACACCATATATCCTTAGAACATCCCACAGCCCCCTCCTGTCAACCCTGTCATATGCCTTCTCTGGGTCCATGAAAGCAGCAAACAGCTTCCAATCCTTCTCTAGGTACTTTTTAGCTAACATTTTGAGTGCAAATATTTGGTCCACACAACCCCTCCCCTTTCCTAAAACCCCTTGTTCATTGCCTACACTTTTCACAGTTATTTTCTTCATCCTCTCATTCAAAACCCTTCCACACACTTTTCCTGTCACACTGAGTAGACTTATTCCCCTGGAACTATTTTACAGTCACCTCTGTTTCATTTCCCTGTGTACAGCGGCACAACAACAGCCTTTCTCCATTCCTCCGGCACCTCACCCTGTTCCCATGCTGGGTTACATATCCATAACATCCATTCCACAACTACCCCTCCTCCATACTGCAGCATTTTTGCTGTTATGCCATCAGCTCCAGGGGCCTTTAATACTTTGAGCTTCTTCATTGCCTCCTCTACCTCACCTCTCTGCACCTTCCCCTGTGGATCTGGCCGCCCCACATTGATCTTTATTCCCACACTAGTCACTTCTGATCTCCCTCCCACACTCCCAATCATCACAAAGTGCTGCTTCCACACCTCTCCTCATTCCCTCTCACAGCACCCCGCCTCTCCTCTTCATGCTACAAATGTCACTCTTTTCCTCCCCCATTTCTCTTTTAACTTGTTTCCAGAAAAGTTTTTTTGTTCTGGTATTTGATGAACTTTTCCTGCCAAAATCCTGGTCCACTCTCCCTTTACTTTCCCTAACCAATCTTTTCACCACCATCTTACTCCCCCTGTACTTTCTCTCCCATCTCCCTCTCACCTCCTCCGTCACATTTCTCAAATATTTTCTTGTGGTGTAGTGCCCCCAAAACGAGCAAATAACTTCTGGACATTAATTTTCCTCTACAAACCTAGCGAGAAAGGTTCGAACCGTCGTCGGAGGATATAACCTTCCCTGCATAATTATTAGTCAGGGTAACTGGCGATCAGCGGCACGCACTCCCCCTCTCTATTCTCCCTTCACGAGGTAACCCCCGCCTCCACCGCGCTGGGCGAGGTTAGTCATCTGATACCCTTCGCCCTGCTCACAGGTAGGCGCTGTTCTCCCTGGGTATAACTTCCCAGTTAAAATTACAGTGTTCACATGATTTATAAGTGTTACGACAGGTAGTCATCTGATATCCTTCGCCCTGCTCACAGCTAACAGTGGGTGCCCACGGCACCCTTGCCGTCCCGGTGAATGGAGCAGCCAGCCCAGGAGCCATGAGACATCACCTCGCCGGCAGATAAGTCATCCCTCAATGCCTGTAACCACCTCCTCCTCAGTCATATTGGGAAGCCCCTTTTAATTTTTTTCCCCAACACACACACTAGTTAGGATGGGTGTCAAATCGTTGTGTTTGTGAGGGGTTTAGCGATCTCTCCCCCCCGTCGTGGCCTCTGTGACGCATCAAGATACGTATGGAAAAGTGCTGATGTGAGTGTCGCTAGGCGAGCTTCGTGACTGGTAGGAGGAAGGGGAGTGTTGCCGTCGCCTATATATTCATAAATGTTTTTCCCTCCCTTTTCTTTGTATGTATTGCGTTATCTTGTAATATTGGTAATAACAGAATAATGACAGGGTTGTCACTATAGAGGCTGTCCTGTCGCCGTTACAGGATAGGTTGAGGGTTAAATCGTCTTCTTCCCCCCCCCCCCCCTTCAAGGGGTGGCAGATTATTTATAAATACCCAGTGTCCTAATAAACCGAGACCATATAATGTAACTCTGTTTCCTCCCTACCCTACCTTATATTCCATGTTAATCACTTGTAGGAGTAACCCTTACTCCCTCCTCCTTCGTGTCATAACACGCTACCAAAATTTTTTTTTCTCTTCATTGACACAGACACGAGGAGAGAGTAGGGTTGTCAGAGTAATTTAACGTTCTCTTGATTGTCTTACTCCATTCCACACCGCGAATTGGTTTCACGGTTATTTTTTTTTATTGTTTTTTGTTTTGTTTTCTTGTGAAACGCCACACACTCAGTGGTGCCTTAAATGAAGGGCAGGAGAGCCGAGGGCACCACAGTGGTTCCTCCTTTTTCTCCTCACCTGCCTCCATTACCTCATCTGTCCATCCCACACAAACCTTTCTTTCCTCTTCCACATGACCCATACCCGACTTGTACTTCCTCAGCTGCCCTGACCACCGAACTCTCAAACACCTCATCAGCCTCCTTCCCTCCTTCACTGTGTTCTTTCTGTACTCTTGCTCTTCCAAGTATTTCCTCCACTCTCCTCCTATACATCTCCCTGTGGCCACTGTCACTTGCGAGTTCCTTCCTACCCTTTTCCCTCTTCCCATTCCCTCCGAGTCCCCATTTCTCCTTCATCCTAATTTTGGCAACCACCACAACCTTTGCATCCACTACCTCCCGCCTCAGCCTCGTATTCACAGCTACATAATCTATTACACTCCTCATGTCACCCCTTGCCCATGTATACCTGTGAATTAGTTTGTGCTGAAAGGAGGTTTTTGCCAGGAACAGATCCCTCTCGGCACAAACATCCACAAGGCGTTGTCTATTCCCGTTCACTCCCTCCACACCCCACTTCCCAGCCACACCAACAATCTCCCTGTTTCCAACTTTTGCATTCATATCTCCTGACACAAGAATTCTTCTTTCACTTCCAAAGTTTTTAAACACTGTCCTAAGTCCTCCACACACACACACACACACACACACACACACACACACACACACACACACACACACACACACACACACACACACACACACACACACACACACACACACCCCCATCTTCCCTGTCATCCACCATCCACACACCACACACACACACACACACACACACACACACACACACACACACACACACACACACACACACACACACACACATGCACATGCACACCTTACTGTCCCTATCTTCTCTGTCATCCACCCCATCCTGGCACCACACCACCCATGGCCATCCACACACACACACACACACACACACACACACACACACACACACACACACACACACACACACACACACACACACACACACACACACACACACACACACACACACACACACACACCTTACTGCCCCTATCTTCCCTGTCATCCACACCATCCTGGCACCACACCACCCATGCCTGTGATGATAGGAGTATAAAGAAAAATTGTCTTCTGATATGAATAGTCCACTGCAAAATAAAGGTCTTTCCTAGCATGTTCCACCTGGTTCTCTGTCCGGTGTTAGTGTGCTCCATCCTGCCTTAGCAAAGGTTATGATTCCACCTCTCCACCTGGTTCTGTCAGGTGTTAGTGTGCTCCATCCTGCCTCAGCAAAGGTTATAATTCCACCTCTCCACCTGGTTCTCTGTCCGGTGTTAGTGTGCTCCATTCTGCCTCAGCAAAGGTTATAATTCCACCCCTCCACCTGGTTCTCTGTCAGGTGTTAGTTTGATCCATCCTGCCTCAGCAAAGGTTATAATTCCACCTCTCCACCTGGTTCTCTGTCAGGTGTCAGTGTGCTCCATCCTGTCCAAACAAAGGTTATAATTCCACCTCTCCATCTGGATATAATTCCACCCCTCCACCTGGTTCTCTGTCCGTTATTAGTGTGCTCCATCCTGCCCCAACAAAGGTTATAATTCAACCTCTCCACCTGGTTCTCTGTCTGGTGCTAGTGTGCTCCATCCTGACCCAGCAAAGGTTATAATTCCACTTCTCCACCTGGTTCACTGTCTGGTGTTAATGTGCTCCATCCTGCCCCAGCAAAGGTAATAATTCAACCTCTCCAGCTGGTTCACTGTCTGGTGTTAGTGTGCTCCATCCTGCCCCAACAAGGTTCTACTTCCACCTCTCCACATGGTTCTCTGTCTGGTGTTAGTGTGCTCCATCTTGCCCCAACAAAGGTTATAATTCCACCTTTCCACCTGGTTCTCTGTCAGGAGTCAGTGTGCTCCATCCTGTGTCCCAGCAAAGGTTCTAATTCCACCTCTCCATCTGGTTCTCTGTCAGGTGTTAGTGTGCTCCATCCTGCTCCAGCAAAGATAAGATTAATTTATTGTCACATTGAATACGAAATACTACATGAATTTTTTTTGGCATTGAACTCATCCATTCGCTAAAAATACATATTTTGCATTAAAGATACTAAAAACAGTACGTTATTCACAATATCATACCAGTTACTACTTTTATACACTTTACTAGGTTGTATTTATTTACAGTTAAAGTCTTTAGATGGTTGTACAGTTTTATACTCTTTGGAACAAAAGTATTTTTAAACCTACTTGTGTGTTGCATAGAGTGCTAATCTCCTGCCTGATCTAAGAAAGGTATAGTGACAGACCTGTTTCATTACATTATTATTGTACAGTTCATCTAGTGGTACAGTTTTTGCTGGGAGTCTACTTGTGGTCTTTACAATCTTCTTCAGTTTATTCTTATCTTTACATATTATTTTTCCATGCCATAATGTAATTGTGAGGCACAGGATCGATTCTACTGCGGATTTGTTGAATAGTGATAATATTGTTTGGTCAATGTGAATGTTTTCCAGTACTCTTAAAAATGAATACGCTGTTAACATTTCTTGTAGACTTGTTGTGTATTTGAGGATCCTGCTAGTTTGTCATCAATCATTATGCCCAAGTACTTATATTCATGAACTCTTTCAACATGTTCATTAGCTATGACAATTGGGTTAGGTACATAATTATTTACTCTAAAATCGATTATCATTTCTTCTGCTTTCTTTACGTTAAGGGTTAAGAAATTATTGTTACACCAATCAAAAAGTTATTTATTTGACTCAAAAATTCCCCTGAATTATCATTTCTGATTTTACCTATAATTGCAGTATCGTCCGCATACTTTACAATCGAACAGCTGCAGAGGAAGTTGCTTTTACAGTTGTTTGTATAAAGGGTAAAAAGTAGCGGTGAAAGGGCACACCCTTGTGGAGCCCCGTATTTGTGTGTACAGTGTCAGAGTTAATATGTTTTATTTTGGTGTATTGAAGTCTTTGCGAAAGATAACTACAGATCCACAGTATTAGATTACTGTTGACATTCATCTCTAGTAATTTGTTTAAGTAAAGTATGTGGCTGAATTGTATTGAAAGCGCTAATAAAATCTATAAATAGAATTATAACCTGTGAATTTCGGGTTTCTAAATGTTCGTAAGTTTGGTGAAGTAAGGATAACCCAGCATCCTGAACATTCATACCTTGACAATAAGCAAATTGCAAAATATCTTTCAAGGGATCTATGCTTGAACAAATGTACCTCTTCACAATGTCCTCCAAACATTTCACTATAATTGATGTTAAGGCTACGGGTCAAAGATCATTAAATTCCCTCGGGTGGTTGTTTTTGGATACTGGAATAATCTCTGACATTTTCCACACATCCGGTACTGTACTCTGATCAAGTGAAGCCTGGAAAAGTTTACGCAGTGGATCAGCAAGCTGCTCGGCACAGGATTTTAGTAGTTTAGAACCAATTTTATTGGGTCCACTTGCTTTTCCACATCGTATCATCGCGAGTTATAATTATTCGTTCTACATTGATACCCCTAACCATTGACAAAATATTTTCACATTCAGCATTAAAATCGTGTACATCAAACCTAGCATAAAAGGAGTTCAAATAATTTATATACTGTTGACTGATTGGTGGGTCTATTGATGACCTTTTCTTTTTAGAGCCACTCAGTAGTTTTGCCCCCGTCCAAGCATCTTTTGATTTATTTGACTTAAATAAGTTTTCAATTTAAACTTTATATGACTGTTTAGCATCTAGTATTTTCCTATTTAATTGGCTTTGTATCACTTTCCTTTGCATGCGGTCACCATTTACAAAAGTTCTCTTTTTTTTCAATCAATAATGCTTTGACATCAGAATTTATCCAGGGTTTGTTATTTGGATAAATACTCATTTCCTTAGTTGAAACAATCATGTTGGTACAAAAGTTAGTATATGAATTTAAAACATCTACATTTACATCAACATCGTTGGACTCATTATACAACACATCCCAGTCCGTACAATCAAAACAGCCTTCAAGACTCGCCATGTGCTCATTATTCCAATCCTGCACCTTAATTTTCTCGCACGGTTTACATTTCAGAGTTTGCTTATATGTGGAAGCCAAAAACACCATTTTGTTGTCAGATTTACCTAATTTAGGCTTTTGATAAGAACGATAACCGTTCTTTACATTACAATACATTTTATCTAAGATATTATTATCTCTAGTGGGGCAAGTTACAGTTTGCTGATACAAAGGTACATTTGGTTAGAAATTACAGTGGTTAAAATTACCCAACACTACCATGATTCCTTCAGGATTTGCATTTGCATATATATTAACACAATTTAGTAATAATTCACTTGCTATTGCCTCAGTGGCATCAGTCGGGATGTATACAGTTATAATTAGTCACATTATTAAATTCACGTGGTAGGTAAAAAGGTCTACATGCTATTACTAAATATTCCAGGTCGTCACAACAAAAAGTACTCCATCTCTCATTTATGCACACCGCCACCCCTCCTCCTTTCTGTTTCACCACGTCCTTCCTGTCTCCCCTGACTTTCGAGAAACCATCAATATTTACTGTTCCGTCTACATCCTTGTCTTGAAGCCAGGTTTCGGTTAATGCTATGACACTACTCTCTCGGTAGTCCCTTATATATTTACAATTTGCTGCTAATTCATCTATTTTATTTCAAATTGATTGTACATTACCGAAAGTTACTGTAGGCAGTGGTGTCCTTATACCCCGATTCCTCAATCTCTCCCGCACTCCACCTCTCCACCTGGTTCTCTGTCTGGTGTTAGTGTGCTCCATCCTGCCCCTGCAAAGGTTCTAATTCCACCTCTCCACCTAATTCTCTGTCTGGTGTTAGTGTGCTCCATCCTGCCCCAGCAAATGTTATAATTCCAAATCTCCACATGGTTCTCTGGCTGGTGTTAGTGTGCTCCATCCTGCCCCAACAAAGCTTATAATTCCACTTCTCCACCTGGTTCTCTGTTTGGTGTTAGTGTGCTCCATCCTGCCCCAACAAAGGTTCTAATTCCACCTCCACCTGATTCTCTGTCTGGTGTTAGTGTGCTCCATCCTGCCCGAACGAATATTCTAATTCCACCTCTTCACCTGGTTCTCAGTCAGGTGTTAGTGTGCTCCATCCTGCCCCAACAAAGGTTCTAATTCCACCTCTTCACCTGATTCTCTGTCTGGTGTTAGTGTGCTCCATCCTGCCCCAACGAATATTCTAATTCCACCTCTCCACCTGGTTCTCAGTCAGGTGTTAGTGTGCTCCATCCTGCCCCTACAAAGGTTCTAATTCCACCTCTCCACCTAGTTCTCTGTCAAGTGTTAGTGTGCTAAACCCTGCCTCAACAAAGGTTCTAATTCCACCTCTCCACCTGGTTTTCTGTCTGGTGTTAGTTTGCTCCATCCTGCCCCGGTAAAGGTTTAAATTCCACCTCTCCATCTGGTTCTCTGTCTGGTGTAAGTGTGCTCAATCCTGCCCCGGCAAGGGTTATAATTCCATATCTCCACCTGGTTCTCTGTCTGGTGTTAGTGTGCTCCATCCTGCCCCAACAAAGGTTATAATTCCACCTCTCCACCTGGTTCTTTGTCTGGTGTTAGTGTGCTCCATCCTGCCCCGGCAAAGGTTATAATTCCATTTGTCCACCTGGTTCTCTGTCCGGTGTAAGTGTGCTCCATCCTGCCCCGGCAAAGGTTATAATTCCACCTCTCCACCTGGTTCACTGCCTGGTGTTAGTGTGCTCCATCCTGCCCCAACAAACGTTATAATTCCACCTCTCCACCTGGTTCTTTGTCTGGTGTTAATGTGTTCCATCCTGCCCCGGCAAAGGTTATAATTCCATCTTTCCACCTGGTTCTCTGTCTGGTGTTAGTGTGCTCCATCCTGCCCCGGCAAAGATTATAATTCCACCTCTCCACCTGGTTCTCTGTCTGGTGTTAGTGTGCTCCATCCTGCCCCGGCAAAGGTTATAATTCCACCTCTCCACCTGGTTCTCTGTCTGGTGTTAGTGTGCTCCATCCTGCCCTGGCAAAGGTTATAATTCCATTTCTCCACCTGGTTCTCTGTCTGATGTTAGTGTGCTCAATCCTGCCCCGGCAAAGGTTATAATTCCACTTCTCCACTTGGTTCTCTGTCTGGTGTTAGTGTGCTCCATCCTCCCCCAACTAAAGTTATAATTCTATCTCTCCACTTGGTTCTCTGTCTGGTGTTAATGTGTTCCATCCTGCCCCGGCAAAGGTTCTAATTCCACCTCTCCACCTAGTTCTGTCTGGTGTTAGTGTGCTCCATCCTGCCCCAGCAATGGTTATAATTCCACCTTTCCACTTGGCTCTGTATCTAGTGTTAGTGTGCTCCATCCCGCCCCAGCAAAGGTTCTAATTCCACCTCTCCACCTGGTTCTGTCTGGTGTTAGTGTGCTCCATCCTGCCCCAGCAAAGGTTATAATTCCACCTCACCACCTGGTTCTCTGTCAGGTGTCAATGTGCTCCATCCCGCCCCAGCAAAGGTTCTAATTCCACATCTCCACCTGGTTCTCTGTCTGGTGTTAGTGTGCTCCATCCTGCCCCAACAAAGGTTATAATTCCACCTCACCACCTGGTTCTCTGTCTGGTGTTAATGTGCTCCATCCTGCCCCAACAAAGGTTATAGTTCCACCTCTCCACCTGGTTCTCTGTCTGGTGTTGGTGTGCTCTATCCTGCCCCAGCAAAGGTTATAATTCCACCTCTCCAATTGGTTCACTGTCTGGTGTTAGTGTGCTCCATCCTGCCCCAACAAAGGTTCTAATTCAACGTCTCCAATTGGTTCTCTGTCTGGTGTTAGTGTGCTCCATCCTGCCCCAACAAAGGTTCTAATTCAACCTCTCCACTTGGTTCTCTGTCTGGTGTTAGTGTGCTCCATCCTGCCCCAGCAAAGGTTATAATTCCACCTCTCCTCCTTCTCCTCCGTCTGGTGTTAGTGGACTCCATTCTGCCGCAGCAAAGGTTCGAATTACACATCTCCACCTGGTTCTCTGTCTGGTGTTAGTGTGCTCCACCCTGCCCTAGCAAAGTGTAGTGCGGCGACGGCCTGATGAACGAGCCTCCCATAACCCACTTAGCCAGTGGGGTACCTCTTTGGCCGACTCGGTAAGGAGTGGCTCTCCCGTCACGCTGGTCGCGGTTCAATCCCAGGCAGCCGGGGAATACCCTCACTCTTGATTAATTTATCGTGTTATTTCGATACACGCAGAGGCCGTGTTGAAATAGGAAGGATTTAGAAAAGAAGCTCGTCGGGGCATTACACAAAGGATCTAATTCCATCTCTCCACCTGGTTCACTGTCTGGTGTTAGTGTGCTCCATCCTTCCCCAACAAAGGTTATAATTCCACCTCTCCACCTGGTTCTCTGTCTGGTGTTAGTGTGCTCCATCCTGCCCCAGCAGAGGTTATAATTCCACCTCTCCACCTGGTTCTCTGTCTGGTGTTAGTGTGCTCCATCCTGCCCCGGCAAAGGTTATAATTCCATCTCTCCACCTGGTTCTCTGTCTGGTGTTGGTGTGCTCCATCCTGCCCCGGCAAAGGTTATAATTCCACCTCTCCACCTGGTTCTCTGTCTGGTGTTAATGTGCTCCATCCTGCTCCGGCAAAAGTTATAATTCCACCTCTCCACCTGGTTCTATGTCTGGTGTTAATATGCTCTATCCTGACCTAACAAAAGTTATAATTCCAACTCTCCACCTGGTTCTCTGTCTGATGTTGGTGTGCTCTATCCTGCCCCAGCAAAGGTTGTAATTCCACCTCTCCACTTGGTTCTCTGTCTGGTGTTAGTGTGCTCCATCCTGCCCTAGCAAAGGTTCTAATTCAACCTCTCCACTTGGTTCTCTGTCTGGTGTTAGTGTGCTCCACCCTGCCCCAACAAAGGTTCTAATTCCACCTCTCCACCTGGTTCACTGTCTTGTGTTAGTGTGCTCCATCCTGCCCCAGCAAAGGTTATAATTCCACCTCTCCACCTGGTTCTCTGTCTGGTGTTAGTGTGCTCCATCCTGCCTCAGCAAAGGTTATAATTCCACTTCTCCACCTGGTTCTCTGTCTGGTGTTAGTGTGCTCCATCCTGCCCCGTCAAAGGATCTAATCCACCTCTTCACCAGCAGGTGGAGAGGTGGAATTATAACCTTTGCTGGGGCAGGATGGAGCACACTACACCAGACCGCTAACCAGTTGGAGAGGTGGAATTTTAACCTTTACCAGGGCAGGATGGAGCACACTAACACCAGACAGAAAACCAGGTGGAGAAGTGGAATTATAACTTTTGCTGGGGCAGGATGGAGCACACAAACACCAGACATAGAACCAGGTGGAGAGGTGGAATTTGAATCTTTGCTGGGGAGGATGGAGTACACTAACACCAGACAGAGAACCAGGTGGACAAGTGGAATTATGGCTTTTGCTGGGGCAGGATGGAGCACACTAACACCAGACAGATAACTAAGTGGAAAGGTGGAATTAGAACCTCTGCTGGGGCAGGATGGAGCACACTGACATCAGACAGAGAACCAGGTGGAGAGGTGGAATTAGAACCTTTGCTGGGGCAGGATGGAGCACACTAACACCAGACAGAGAACCAGGTGGAGAGGTGGAATTATAACCTTTGCTAGGGCAGGATGGAGCACACTAACACCAGACAGAGAACCAGGTGGAGAGGTGGAATCATAGCATTAGCCTGAACAGGGAGGAGTATACTAACATAACAGGAGAGTTAGAGCATCCTAGGAAAGGCCATAATACTGTAGTGGGCTGTTGATGGTTAACCTGTCCGCTGCGATTGACCGGGATTCGTCCTTCTCTGGTAGCCTGGTAACATATACTCCCAGGTCTTTCTCTGGCCCTGTGATGGATAGTGGAGTGTTTCCCATGTGGTATTGGTGTGCTGGATATCCCCTCCCAAGGTGCAGCACTTTACATTTTTCTTCATTGAATTATAGCAGACACTGTTCCACTCCTGTAGCTTGGTGAGGTCTTCTGGTAGGAAATTCACAGTCAAGGGTTAAACATTGTTATATAATGCCTTTTTTTTTGCATGGGATGTGCATTAGTACTGTATAACCCTGATGTGAAATTTGTCATGCGTGAGAGGAATGAAAAGTTGTCATGTTTGGTTGTTGTTCAGCAGTACAGTGATCAGGATCCTCCAGCAGACCAAGCACTGGGGTGCTGGAGTGTATCTTTTTCTTTTTTTACAAGTCTTTGCCGAACTGAAGGGCTTGCTCAACAGTTATTTAGCAAGACTGAATTAGTTTCCATTCTTGTTTCCAGTGTATTCATGGACACATAAAGAGGTGAAGCTTGTGGTTGTTGCAGCGCCTTTTTCTTGTTTCCACGAACACTGTTTTCAACTTTCTTCTGCAGAGACTTCCAGCGCTGGTCCTGGCCGCTGCAAGCCTTGTTGGGTCAGTGTGTGGGAAGTCACGAAGGTGGAGTTTGAGGCGGTCGGCCTCAACCACGAGGGTGCGCATGGAGTCATTGCCATGTTCCGTTGATGACCTCTTGATTGATTCATGTTGGTTGATGTCTCGCTGTGATATTGCAGTAAATATTTAGTTGTATCATTTTTCATCACTGTGCATGATCTGGATATTCCCAAAGTGTTCTTGAAGTGTACTGATTGAATGTTTTGACAAGAATATGAAAATTCACTCTTAGTTAGTAAGAAACTGTGTATGCGAGGTATTTGTTTCCATGTTATCATTTTTTATTCTGATTATTTCCTCACTCTCAGGCTGTTTGAGCGGCAGGCTCGCCTTGAGCCTTCCAGGGAGTGCTGGGCGGCCTGGTGCCCCGGCTGAAGGCAAGCGGCCACCCTGAGACACCCAAAGACTGGATGACACAAGATCCTTTGCTGGTACTGGTGGCTGAGGGCTGTGCAGTGGTATGGGCACAGGCTCAGAGCGCCCAGGTGGACCAAGGCTCTGATACTGGTGAATGTTGCTGCTGATAGATTACTGATAAGGGAACAGGCAGGGAATATAAACAAATCGGTCAATTTACCGTTTCACCCAACCAACGATTTTCTGTTGTGGTTCATGTTTTTCTGGTGATAGATTTAGTGAATTGCACGATTTTGTACCTCATTTCCGTCGCAAATGTCTGCTTTTCGAGTTATGCCTCTTTTCAAGTTATGCCTATCCCTTGCCCTAAACGATCTTGGGGACCTGTGGGAACACGGGGTTTTTGGGTGGGGGAGCATAAAATCGACTAATGCGCATTTCAAATGAGGTCGAGAAATCAACAGAATCACATTAGAACACCAGTGTAAAGGCATAGCCTACATTGTTTTGAATGAGCGGCGGAGGCGGCCATCTTGATGTAAGCAGTGTTGCCAGCGATCCGCTCTTGCTCTTGCTCTTGCTGTACAGGTGACCCGTTGGAGAGTCAGGCCTTCGTATCGGCACACCCTGTAAAAATAAAACAACACAAGCAGTATCCATTACAAATCTTCCAATTCCCTATTTCTTGCACACCACATCTTCTATAATTCTATCATTTGCTTCATCACTCAGTCCCAGCAGCAGCAGCATCCATTCCCTCTCTGTCCTTGCAATCCTCCCATTCACATCCCAGCCCATCTCACTCAGTGCCACCCTCATCATCTCCGTCCTTTCTCCCCGGTACCTCCCACACACCAGTATCACATGCACGACAGTTTCATCCACACCCCTGTCACACATCTGACACACTTTGCTGCGGGACTCAGACCACCTGTAGTTTCTTGCATTCACATTCATACACTGCGCTCGAGCTTGGAAGAGAAGATCACCACCCAGGCTTCCATCATACCAGCTGACACACTGCGGGGCTTCCTTTTCCCTGTACCATTCCAAAGTAGTCTTTCGCTCCATCACATGCTTCCACCTCCTCAGACCGTCACCTTTCACTGCACTGTCTATCTCTTTCTTCCACTTTCTCACATTCCATTCTAGACCCTCACTATTTCTGTCAGTCACCTTCCATTCAAAGAAACGCCTCCCTTCCTCTCTGCTCACCCACCTGACTCGCATACCACTGTCACCAACCATTCTCATGCAGTTTTTAATCCATTTGCTCTCATGCACACTCCACAAGTAGACCTTCCGTGCCAATCTTGCGTCATCCATTCGTTCCAGTCTGACTTTGTATCTAAGGGTAGCCTTCCTAAATCTTTCCCTAAAGGGTGAGCAGTGTTGCCAACGATCCGCTATAGGTGAGCAGTGTTGCCAACGATTTGCTACATTTAGCAAAGATGGATGCGGCCACTGGCAGGTGGGCAGTATTGCCAACGAAGTGCTTCATATCACAAGGGGGAGTTTTTCTGGGAAAATCGTTATTGAAATACCTTGGCCGAAGATTTCTAACTTTCCTAGATGGGATAGGCATAACTTGAAAAGAGGCATAACACGAAAAGTAGACATTTGCGACGGAAATGAGGTACAAAATCATTCAATTCACTACATGTATCACCAGAAAAAGATAAAGAACACGAGAAAATCGTTGCTTTCGCCAAGTTCAGGAAATGAAAACCACAACAACGCATTACCTTACTGGCCATATGTTGATGTTTTTGTGGCGCTACTGCTGCTGCTGCCTCTCCTCCCTATAAATACAGGGAAGTTTACAGTTTGGGCACCGTACTTTTAAAGGAAGGACACCATGACTTCGTCGTCCGGATTAAATTGATTAATAAATTCCCAGTAGTTGTCCGTACAACCAGCACACACCGTGGCCATCTTTAAACTGACTGGCAAACACTATCTTACTGCTCGAATGGACCGCAGTTTCGAAACACCAAACACGGTATTTCTTTACAACTGCTTCCCCGCTCCGTCCCACGCTACAGCGAATGTCGAATATATTTGAACTACTCCAACCCAACTTTACATAACCTAACCTCTAACTGAGGGGGGGGGGGGTGAAGCTCCCCTCGACCCCCTTTTAACCAAGGGAGGCTCTTGGAGGACCCGTAAGAATTCGAGGGGTTCTGGTGGGGGAGCATATTTAAATTATTCCAATCGAACTTTACGACCTAGCTAACGGAGGAGGGCTTCGCCCCCCTCGACCCCCCTCCTAACCAAGGGGAGCTCCGCCCACCCTGGACCCCCCCTCACCCGGTGTGGTCTGGTGGGTGAGCGCTCATATTTAAATTATTCCAACCGAACTTTACGACCTAGCTAACTGAGGGGGGCTTCGACCCCCTCGACCCCCTCTCCCCCCGGTGTGGTCTGGTGGGGGAGCATATTTAAATTATTCCAACCGAACTTTATGATCTTGGGGGACCACTGAGAATTCGGAGGGTCCTGGTGGGTGAGCATATTTAAATTATTCCAGCCGAACCTTGCGACCTAATTATCTAACGTGGCCCCCTTCGACCCATCTCTTAACCAAGGCCCAACCCCCCCCCTCCCCCCTTTCAAACGATACATAATCCCTTACCATTACTGGACGGAATATATATTGCTACCGCCGGCTAGTCTTGTGAACCCTTTTTATAGGAGCAGTGATTCGCGTTATTTTTGAAATGATTGTTTCCCTCTTTTTTTTTTTTGCTTCTGAGCTGTTTCCTTTGTTGTAAAAAACGAAATGGCAATGCTCCTCACCGCTAAATCCGCTAAATGTAGCGAGTCGTTGGCAACACTGCTCACTTACCTATGCTCGCTTATGCAGCGAATCGTTGGCAACATTGTTCACCCCTAGCGGATCGTTGGCAACACTGCTTTCCTTCTAATGGCCGCCTGCACCGCTCTCATGAAAACAAATGTAGGCTATGCCTTTTCACTGGTGTTCTAATGTGATTCTGTTGATTTCTCGACCTCATTTGAAATGCCCATTAGTCGATTTTATGCTCCCCCACCCAAAAAACCCGTGTTCCCACAGGTCCTCAAGATCGTTTAGGGCAGGGGATAGGCATAACTTGAAAAGAGGCATAACTCGAAAAGTAGACATTTGCGACGGAAATGAGGTACAAAATCGTGCAATTCACTAAATCTATCACCAGAAAAACATGAACCATGTCAGAAAATCGTTGGTTGGGTGAAACGGTAAATTGTCCAACAAATCAGACATGAAAGTGTTAAGTGTGGCCAGTGTCGCCTTCTCTTATTTTTAATGTTTCCAAGGTTGCCACCTGCCTGGGAGCAGACTCACAGAGGCCAGCGCAGGGCAGCAGGACAGCTCCCTCAGCAGTGATGAGGAGTCTCTCCATGAAGGCTGTCCCTCAAGGCACAGCAGCAGGCCACCGTCCCCCTTTTCATTGGGAGCACCGAGCGTATCCCGAGGAACATTTCAATGTCCAGGTGAGAAGCCTTGAGCTTTTGGGGAAATTATCCTTGGGAAATCTTATGATCTAAAGCAGTGGTTCCCAACCTTTTTTTCAGGCGACCCCAATCATGCACCTCTAAACATGACCGCGACACCACCAGTTTAGTTGTTTGTGTTTGTGTTATTATAACATAATGTGTTATTGTGTTATCATAACATAATAACACTATCTTTAATATTTTGAGGTCTTGGCGACCCCAGGAAAAGCGCTTGGCGACCCCAGGGTTGGGAAAGGGGGATATAAAGCATATTTAACCTGTCCACTATGATGGGCACGGATTTGGCTTCACTGGTACCATGAAAACATGTACTCCCAGGTCTTTCTCTGCCCCTGTGGTGGATAGTGAAGTGTTTCCCATGTGGTATTGGTGTGCAGGATTTTACATTTTTCTTCATTGAATTGTTTTGTTCCACTCCTGTAGCTTGATGAGGTCTTCTGATACAAAATCTGCAGTCAAGGGGTTAAAGATGTATATTTTTAATCAAAACTGTTATTGAAAATCCTCTTGCATTCTCAAAAAAGCAAAGTCAGCTCAAGATTTTCTCCAACAGACTCTGTTGTAAGTTCCAGTTCTTGTTAGTGACAGCTGGTGAGAGGCAACACTTGGGCAGGAGGTGAAGCTTGGGGTGATGATGATGATGATTGTTGCAGGTGTGATGATGTCAAGCCACCACAAGCCAGGAGGGAAGTGGCTGCTGGGGCCAAGACAGCAGGTGAGGCAGAACCCTTAAGCCTCAGCTCTTCACCCCTGGACGAAGCAGGTGTTTCTTGGCGGACAAACTCGGGAGTCACCAGAAAAGACCTCGATAGATGATGCAAGTTTTGCTCGCTGGAGACCACAAGAGCGTTCACCCGTGCCTCACTGTGGGTGAGGAGAGCAGCCTAGACCAGCTCCCAAGAGGTATGTTTAACAGTGAGTCATGCACACAGGCAGAAAGCAGCACTACAGTCACCAGGAGACATTTTACATAAAACTGGCTACAAAATACTGCTGCTGGCCAGAATGGAGGTCAGGCTTAAGCAGGATCCCAGCAAGGTGCTCTCTTTACTTCTTTGTGTGATTTTGAAAACACTTCAGCAGCCGAGGGGAACGCTCAAGAGAAAGTGTCATTTCTATGCAAACCTTCCTGCAGGGGTGAGCTGAAAGGTGAAAATGTAGTTACCACGACTCCTTTAAGAAGAGACACCATTAGTAGTTTGTCTGGAGAGGAAAGCTTCACCAGTCATGCTGCTTGTACAGGGGAGAAGACTTCAGTGTTGTCCTCCAAGCCTCTTTGCAATGGGTACTCTGGATCAAGCAGCAGACCAAGTGTCTTGCATATGTGTGTGTGTGTGTGTGTGTGTGTGTGTGTGTGTGTGTGTGTGTGTGTGTGTGTGTGTGTGTGTGTGTGTGTGTGTGTGTGTGTGTGTGTGTGCCGCGCGTGTGTGCCGCGCGCGTGTGTGTGTGTGTGTGTGTGTGTCTGGCTGGTGACCGAGTACAATGCTTTACATCTTTCAAGGAAGTACACATGATCTCCCTTCCATCACACTTGCACATTCTGCCTGATTCTTCTCTTTCCTCCTCATGGCCTTCAACGTTTCCCAATAGAAAGTCTTCACAAGAAGCAAAGTTACTAAAAATCACAGTATATTATTAGAAATAACTTTTATTTTTACTAACAGAGCCAGATGTCTTTTTATGCACCTGAGATGAATTATTAATATATTTTTTACAACAAAGGAGACAGTTCAAGGGCATAAAAAATAATAATGAAAAAAACCCCGCTACTTGCTGCTCCTGAATGGAGTACAGAGGAGTGACCATAAAGAGAGGTCTCCTGATACCTTCCTCTTGAAAGAGTTCAAGTCGTAGGCAGGAGGAAATACAGATGAAGGAAGATTGTTCCAGAGTTTACCAGCGTGAGGGATGAAAGAGTGAAGATGCTGGTTAACTCTTGTATAAGGGACAGTATAGGGATGAGCTTGATTAGAAAGTCATGTGAGGCAAGGCCGCGGGAGGGGGGGAAGCATGCAGTTAGCAAGTTCAGAAGAGCAGTCAGCGTGAAAATATCGATAGAAGACGGAAAGAAAGGCAATTTATTTATATGTGGCCATAGCAGTTGAAGTAGTGGTAGTAGTAGTAGTAGCAACAAAAGCAGAAATAGCAGTAATATAGTAGTTGTAATAATTGTAGTAGTAGTAGTAGTAGTAGTAATAGAAGTAGTAGTAGCAGTAGCAGCAGAAATAGCAGTAATGATTTAAGTATTGGTACAGTGAAACCATTTTAGCTTCCTTGGGTCCTGTCCTCCCCTCCACCTTGCCACACAATCCCAACACCTGTCCCTTCCTCTCATGTGCTAGCTACAGGCAACACATGAGAGGAAAAAATAGGTGTTGGGACTGTGTGGCAGAGCAGAGGGGAGGAAAGGACCCTTGATGAACCAACGCCCCAATGGACTCGCTAAAATGGTTTCACTTTAGTAGTAAGCCAAGTTGATATTGCATGCATGTGGGTTGCATATGCTTAGTGGTCTGAAAACACACACACACACTCTCTCTCTCTCTCTCTCTCTCTCTCTCTCTCTCTCTCTCTCTCTCTCTCTCTCTCTCTCATCACACAGTACACAGGACCCACAGGCTGTCCCCCCCCAGAATGTTTACAAACCCACAGACACATGCCCCCCCAGATAGATAAGACCTCCCCCCCTTACTCTCTGAAGTGACACCACTCCTATTAGAAATGTGTGTGTGTGTCTGTGTGATTACCTGGTTGTAGTACACATGATTTGAGTTAAACTTGTATTGTCATGTCTTCTTATCTGTTTTTGTTCATGGTCTGTGTGTCTGTGTGCGAGTGTGTGTAAGACAGAGAAAGCATCTCCCTCTCCCTTCCCACCCAGGCTTTGATCAGGAGAACAATAAAATGTATCAAGAAATATGTTAATAAATGAAATAAGAAAATAACTGTGTGTAAGTCTTCCCCCTGAGAGAGAGAGAGAGAGAGAGAGAGAGAGAGAGAGAGAGAGAGAGAGAGAGAGAGAGAGAGAGAGAGAGAGAGAGAGAGAGAGAAATCTAAATTTCCTTCAAAATCATAGAGGAGGAGGAAAATGGAAGGAAACTGAGATGGGAAACATGGAAACGAAGGAATAGGAAAAGGAGGAGGAGGAGGAATGGAGATGTAAAGTAGGAAGGAAACAGAGCAGAACAGGAGGTGCAGAGAAGCCAGACGCAGGGGAATGATGGAAGAATATTTGGCAGGACAGGGAACACAGGAAGAGGAAAATTAGAAGAGCAAGTAGAAAAACAAAATAAACAAAAAGGAGAGTAAAGAGAGGGAAATAGGAGGAGGACCAGAAGGAAATGGGAAATGAACAGTAAGAAGGTAAAGAGAGGGTTATGGGAGGAAGAAGAGGGGAGAATAAGATAAATATTAGGAAGAAGAAAATTAAGGAAAAATGGTATAAAAGGGAGAGGAAATAATATAACAAAGAGGAGACATGAGGGAAGGATATCAGAAAGGAGGAAAAACATGAACAGAACAAACTATAAATTAGGAGGAAGAGCAGAAGGGTGGAGTTTGGAATGGTAGGAATCATGCACACCACTACTACTGTTGCTACTACTGTTACTACTACTACTGCTACTGCTACAAATACTACTGCTACAAATACTACTTCTACTACTTTAATGACGATGTTTTCTATTCTCTTTTTTCTCTTACTCTCTCAGTCCCACACGTCCTCTGCATGTATGGAAACACACGAGAAATTAATCACAACAAGGTGAGGGTATTCGCCGGCTGCCTGGGATTGAACCCGCGACCAGCGTGACGGGAGAGCCACTCCTTACCGAGTCGGCCAAAGAGGTACCCCACTGGCTAAGTGGGTTTTGGGAGCCTCGTTCAACAGGCATAGTCGCCGCACTACAGTACTACTATTACTACTACTACTACTACTACTACTACTACTACCACGGCTACTGTTACTATAATTCTTGGTCCTGGGCAGAGTAAGTCTTGGGTCATCCTGCCTCTGCTGCTGCTGATAGTCTTGATTCCTGAGCTTTTGCCACTGTTACTGTCTCCTGCTGGCCAGCCACCTCACCTGTGAATGGAAAGAGGTGCGTAATGAGCCTGTGTGTGTGTGTATTTGCCTAGTTGTATTTACCTAGTTGTAGCTTTACAGGGCCTGGGCCTACGCTTGTGTGGTCCCGTCTCCGTATCTGTATTTGTCCGAGTTTTCCTTAAAGCTTTGCACGCTCTTCGCCGGTACTACATCCTCACTTAGTCTGTCCCAAACCTTTTTATTTTTTTCCGGGAAGCTATATTGCTTTGCCTCTGAAGCATCCTCCTTTCCTCAATTTTTTACTATGTCCTCTTGTGTTCCTGGTGTTTATTCCTTCATTTAGTAGTCACTAATTATCTATTTCCATTTTGCTCAATAATTTATAAATTTGTATTAGGTCTCCCCTTTCTTTTCTTTGTTCCAGTGTTCATAGGTCCATTTCCTTTAATCTTTCTTCATATGTCAATCCCTCCAGTTCTGGAACTATTTTTGTTGCCATTCTTTGTATTCTTTCCAGTTTTTTTTATGTGTTTCTTCTTATGGGGAGACCACACCGCCTCCACATATTCCAATTTTGGCCTAATCATAGTGGTTATTAACTTTTTCTTCATATCCTTATCCATGTAGTGGAATGCTAATCCTTTATTTCTCACCATTTTATACGTATCATCGAATATCCTATTAACATGACTCTCAGGCTGTTGATTATCTTGTAATGTCATCATCATAATCATTTCATCGACGCCTGCTCCTAGGAGCTCCCTCCAGGGATTGGCCACGGCAGAAGAGCTTCCATCTTTCTCTATCCAGACACTCCCTCCGTGCCTGCTCAAAGTTTCTCAAAGATCTTTCCCCCTCTCCGTAACGTACTCTTGCACCCTATCCCTCCATTTCACTGGAGGTCGTCCTCTAGCATTCCCTCCCTCTATCTCACTCACATCCACCCTTCTGGTCATCTTGCTCTCCTCCATTCGCTCCATGTGGCCAAACCACTTTAAGGTCTGTCACTTCACTTCTTCCACCACTCCACACTTCTTCCCTTCACCCCTGTGACACATTCCAAAATGCTCGTACACACTTTCATTACTCATTCCATCCATTCTACTCACACCACAAGCACTCCTCAAATAACTCATTTCCACTGCCTGCACTCTAGAACTCTGACTTTCATTCCAGGCCCATGCTTCACTTGCATATGTGAGGGTTGGTACTATTATTGTATTTCTCAAATCCCCCTTTACCTCCATGCTCACACTTCTGCCATTCATGATTCGTCCCAAAGACCCTGCCACCCTTCTTCTTTGCAATGCCCTTTCTCTTATCTCTCCCTCCATACCACCATGCCTACACATAACTGATCCAAGGTACTTAAACTCATTGACCCCCTCCATTTCTTCACCATTCTTGTATTGTCACTCCCAGATCTCTCTCTCTCTCTCTCTCTCTCTCTCTCTCTCTCTCTCTCTCTCTCTCTCTCTCTCTCTCTCTCTCTCGCTCTCGCTCTCTACATGGGACGTAATTGCTATAACCGAAACATTTATCGAGACCACAAATATTGATTTAAGTTCCGAATACAACATAGATGGCTACAGACTCTTTAACAAAGATCGTGTAAACCGTAGGGGTGGTGGTGTCGCCCTTTTGGTCAAAAGCTATTTGCATCCCACTGACAAAACACCAAGAAACAGTAACGTTGAACATTTGTGCGTGCGAGTAAACATAGTAAAAGTCAATTTAAATATATCTGTTACCTACAGGCCTCTCGATGCCGATCTTGAAATGTACAGCGTCTTAAGGCTCACTGCTCACTGATATTAGGAGACTTTAACCTCCCCCATATCGACTGGGCGACACTGTCGGGTACAGAAGGTGAGTCCCATAGAATGATCAAATTTTTAGAGGAAAATTATCTAAGCCAAATGGTTTCTGAACCAACTCGACAAAATAACATACTTGACTTTGTTATAACGACCCAAGATAACCTAGTCAGTAATGTCACGGTAGGAGAACACCTCGGTTCCTGCGATCATAAATTAGTGCGCGTTGACATTAGAGCTCAAACATCGGTGACTGTAAATAAAGTAAAGATGCCCAATTTCAAAAAGCTAACTTCGTAGAAATCCGACGAAAACTAATAGAAATGCAACAATCAGATGATGGTAATGTAGAGGACGCCTGGCTAAGCTTTAAAAATCACTTACTCACTCAGCAGGACACATTTGTCCCCTTGTGCGAGAAGCAAATTAACACTAATAAAATCCCACCTTGGTTTAATAGCGAAATTAAACACTCAGTCAAGGAGAGAAAATTGTTTTACAGATTAAAGAAAGAATAAAGCATGCCTGAAGACATTAGACTCTATAATGATGCCAGGCGACGAGTAAGCAGATTAGTACGTCAGGCAAACCGTGGATATGAAGAAAATATTGCAGCCAACTGTAAAAATAATCCGAAATCCTTCTTCAGTTACATAAACAACAGAAAGACGATCAGAAGTGGAATTGGACCCTTAAAAACAGCGACGGTGCACTAGTGACTGGCAGCCAACACGTTGGAAACCTATTAAACAATTACTTTTCCTTTTTTTTTTTTTTTTTTTTACGTCGCTGCCTATTTCGCCGGTAGGCTTGTTCTCTGTGGATCCTGGTGGTTGGTCCAAGGCTTCTTTCCGCTGGGTCCTGATGGTCGGCCCAGCCCGTTCTGGCGCAGGCGAGTGTTATAATGGCGCCATCTTGCATTGGCTCCTGCTGCCCTCCCGGAGCTCATCTTTGATCCTAGAATCTAGAGTCCGGGTTGATAGGTGGTCTTCTGGACAGCATGTGGGTAGTTTTAAGCCACTCGGCGGCGGCTGAAAAATCTCAGCTTGGTGGCACCGATCGGGGATTGAACTCGCATCCTCCTGGACGCGGGGCCGTCTCGCTATCCTTCCAGCCACCGCCTCCCCTAGTTTAATACTTACAGACCCCCCACCACTACCACCAACACCAGTACTAATGTAAATCCCGAGCATGCATTGCCTAACTTTGAAATAAGACCCAATGAAGTCCTTAAAGCCCTCCAATCACTTAAAACAAATAAAAGTCCTGGACCTGACAAAGTATATCCAACTCTGCTCAAATAAACAAAAAGCGAAATACTCTCCTCCCTCACAACCGTATTCAATATGTCCTTGCGACAAGGCATCGTCCCTTCGGATTGGAAAAAAGCTAACGTGACACCGATTTTTAAGAAAGGAGACAAAAAAAGTACCAGGTAATTACAGGCCCATTAGTCTAACTTCGGTTGTAGGTAAGCTACTTGAGAGCATAATTAGAGACAAAATTGTGAGTTACCTTGAAAGCCACTCATTAATTGGAGACTCACAACATGGCTTCCGAAACAAAAGATCCTGCCCATCAAACCTATTAACCTTTTATAACGACCTCTTCACCGTTTATGACGTAACCAAATCACTGGACGTTGTCCATCTTGATTTCCAGAAAGCGTTTGACAAAGTCCCACATCATAAATTACTTTACAAATTAAGGCAAATAGGTATTGACGGTCAAGTAAACCAATGGATCGCGAATTGGTTGAGCAACAGACAACAAAGAGTAGTGATTGACGGATTTAACTAGAGTGGGCGCCGGTCACTAGTGGCGTCCCTCAGGGCTCGGTTCTTGGCCCAGTGCTCTTCATTATTTACATCAACGACGTGGATGTTGGACTCAATAATCGCATTAGTAAATTTGCAGACGACTCAAAGATTGGTAACTCGGTTCTCACTGACGAAGACAGGCAAAGCCTCCAAGAGGATTTGCACAAAATTTCAGCTTGGTCGGATAGATGGGAGATGCCCTTTAATGTAGACAAGTGCCAGGTCCTTCAAGTTGGAACGAGGAATAAGAAGTTCGATTACGAAATGCACAGCGTTAAACTTAAAAGCGTTCAATGCGTAAAGGACTTGGGGGTCAAAATCGCGTCAAACCTCAAATTCTCACATCAATGCATCGATGCAGCAAATAAAGCGAACAGAATGTTGGGCTTCATTAAAAGAAACTTTTTTTACAAGAAAAAAGATGTAACACTTCCGCTCTACAATAGTTTAGTCAGACCACACTTGGAATATGCCGTACAGTTTTGGTCTCCCCACCATGCAAAGGACATTCCTAAATTAGAAGGTGTTCAGCGTCGGACAACGAAAATGATCCCTTCCTTGCGCAACAAATCCTACGAAGAAAGACTTTCCACCCTAAACATGTTCTCTCTTGAGAAATGTTGCTTCCGAGGAAACCTGATCGAATGTTTTAAAATACTTAATGGTTTCACGAATGAAGACAGATCATCATTGTTTATGATCGATGACACTTTGCGCACGAGGAACAATAGCGTAAAACTCAGATGTAGACAAGTAAATTCAGACTGCACCAAATTTTTCTTCACCAACGTTGTAGTGCGAGAATGGAATAAGCTTCCACCGTCAGTGGTCCAGTGTAACACGATTGACTCCTTCAAAAAAAAGCTCGACCGTCACTTCCTTCAACTTAATATCAACTAGAGTAGAAATGCAACGTTTTGGAGCCTTCTGATTAGTGTAAAATCACTTAGGTTTAAGGACAGACCACCTAGTCTGGACCATGGGGTGTGTGTGGTCTGATTTTCTATGTAAATCTGTGTAAAAAAAATCTCTCTCTCTCTCTCTCTCTCTCTCTCTCTCTCTCTCTCTCTCTCTCTCTCTCTCTCTCTCTCTCTCTCTCTCTCTCTCTCTCTCTCTCTCTCTCTCTCTCTCTCTCTCTCTCTCTCTCTCTCTCTCTCTCTCTTCTTGAACTATCTTTAATATTTCTCCATCTCCCATTCTATATGGCCATTTTGATCTTCCTTCACTCTTTCCCATTTCCATTATATGACTTTTCTTCACATTGAATTCCATCTCCCATTTAATACTCCATTTCCAAATCTTGTTCAGGTCATCTTGCAAAATTTCGGTCTTTACTGTTTCTAATATGTCTTAGCAGTTTTGCATCGTCTGCAAACAGGCTCATATAACTGTTTACTCCCTCGGGTATATCATTTACATATACTACTAGGAAGAGTACAGGTGTGTGTGTGGGGGGGAGGGGGGGGGGTTATTTTTTCCTGTCTTGGCCCCTTGACTGCGTATTTCCTACAAGAAGACCTCGCCAAGCTACAGGAGTGGAACAAAAAGTGTCTGCTACAATTAAATTAAGAAAAATATAGTCCTGCACCTTGGGAGGGCATATCCACCATGCCAATACCACATGGGAAACACTCCACTATCCACCACAGAGGCAGAGAAAGACCTGTGACTATATTGACCAGGCTACCAGTGAAAGCTAAATCCATGCAAATTGAAGCGGGCAGGTGATAGTATAAAGTGTTGATCATTCTAGCCTGCCCACCTCTGCATCTATCTCTTCTCATCCTTCTTACTGGTGTTACAGACTTCACTATCTTAAGATGGAAAGAACGGAAGAAAATGTCAATAACAACGTAATGGTGCTCACGGAATGCAATAATTACAGAACCAAGTTTACGTCCCTTAAGGGATGAGTTGCCTTATGTTACTCACCTAATTTAGCAATGTGCATTGCATGGTGGGGAGACCAAAACAATATTACATATTCTAAAGGGGGTTCTAAAGGGGGGCTGACCAAGCTATTGTACATTAAAAGTACTATTACAAAATCTTTATCAGTAAGAGGTTTATCTTAATGAAGCCAAGCATTTTGTTCACTTTGTTTGCTGCATCAATGCATTGCTTGAGTTCAGCGCCGTGCATTCCATAATGAAAACTTATTTTTTTTGTACCAATTTGGAGAACCTGACAGACCATCTCCCAACTACCCGGCCAAGCTAAAATTTAATGCAAATCTTCTTGGAGGCTTTGTCTTCATCAGTGATGACATAATAACCAATCTTTGTGTAATCAAATATACTAATAAGATTACAGAGTCACACATTAACGTCACTGATGTAAATCATGAACAGCACTGGGCCAAGAACTGAGCCCTGAGGGACACCACTAGTGATGGGTGCCCACACAAGGTAAATCCATCTATTATTACGCTTTGCTGTCTGTTGCTCAACCAATATGCGATCCATTGGCATACTTTACCATCAATACCTAGCGGGTCTATAAAATAAAGTAATTTATGGTGTAGAACTTATCAAAACGCCTTTTGAAAATCAAGATAGACTACGTCCAGTGATTTGGTTGTAGTCTACGTCAAAAGCTGAGAAAGATAGTTATAAAAGGTAATATGTTTGACAAACATGTTCTCTTGTTACGTCAGCCATGTTCAGAATCCTTCATAAATGAGTGGCTTTCAAGGTGACTCACAATTTTGTCTGAATTATGCTCTCAAGTAGCTTACCTACTACTAATGGGCCTGTAATTATCCAGCACTTTTTTTTCACCTTTCTTTAAAATCTGTGTTATGTTAGCCATTTTCCAATCAGAGGAGACGATGCCTTATTGCAAGGACATACTCAATATGGCTGTGAGAAGAGAGTATTTTGCTGTTTGTCTCTCTAAGTAGTATAGGATTATACATTGTCTGGTACTGGACTTATTCGTTCAAGGGATTGGAGAGCCTCAAGGACTTCATCAGAAGTTATTGCAAAGTCTGGCAAGGCCTGAGTGGGATTATCGTTAATACTATTGGTGTAGTAATATTGCTACATAATTTTACCAAAGTTGCCAATTCAGGATTTGTACAGTCTTCGAAGTTGCTGCCCAAGTCTGTAAGGAAAATGGTATTGCATTTATATAACTTTAGCCTATTCTTCACCTTTCATGTTAAGCACTGATAAGGGTAAATTAGTAGTAAAGGTTATATTTAGCAATGCATGATGCATATTACTAAAAAATTGTCATGTACTAAGAGCATATTACTAAAAACTGACATGTTGTACAAAGAAATTATTACTTTATTGAATGACGCCTGAAATAGACTGTACAGGTGTACTGTTTTTTTTTTGTCACCAATAAAAAAATTAGTAAATAAACATTTGAAATTCACACTGCTTATTATTGTGTACTGACCAAGACTTGAGCTCCTGGGCTATATCAGAGAACAGGTTTAGCAGACGCTTGTGCTTGGGGCAGTCAGCATGTCCAGGCCGAGCCGGGCTTGTTAAACTGTCCTGGAAGTCAATAAAAGGGTTAATAGGTGTGTGGGCAACCAAGAGTATAAGACAGTACACAAGTGGGGAGTTCAAACATTTAGAAGTTTATTACACAATTTTCGGACTACAGAAAATTTTCGGACTAACAATAGAGATATGAATTAGAGCTTAAAATAATAAGAGTTGTGTGGAGTGGAAGGCAAGAAGCCGGAGGTGGAGTCACACTGCACCAGGGAATACCCGACACCTGAAAGCAGAGGGACGAGTGCCGGAGAACAGCTGGAAGGCCGTGGGTGACAGGCAACTGTCTTACAATAGGCTGGAAGGAACTGAAATGGCACCAAATGGCTGGGTGGAGGTGGAAGTTGAGGTGAACATTGTGGATTATACGGAGCAAAAGACCACAGAGCAAAAGTTAAAACTACACATTTCATGAATGTTAATATGATAAGAAAGTATTCACCTAACAGTATTCACAAACCACATACTATTTTTTAGCCAGAATTACTGTAGCTTTTTTACTATTCAAATTTAAAGATATAAACTTAATATTAATTGAAATCCACTTTTTTTAGCCAAAATTACTAAGCCTTTTTACTATTAAACTTTATAAATATCAACTAAATATTCATAATATCCATCGCCAACATTTCAATAGCTTATTTTTACCAACTTACTGATCTCACAATATTAATACTCAGAAACTACTTTACACTAAAACATTAAAATATACATGAACGTTTAAGATACTTCTAGGACTGGCCGGAGAAAAAGCACAGCAAATTCACCCAAACATGAAATAAATAAATAAATAAATAAATAAATAAAAACTTACAAACTTTGGGAGTCTTTGGACGTTGACAAGACAGCTCAGGAACCCAGGAGCAGGGCAGCCCTCGAGTCTTACGGGGGAGGCGTCACGGGGCTGGAGGAGACTGGTAGAAATGGGTTGGGCTGGAGGAGACTGGGGCGAGGAGTGGGCTGGTCTGGAGGAGACTGGTGCAAGGAGTGGGCTGGGCTGGAGGAGACTGGTGCAAGGAGTGGGCTGGGCTGGAGGAGACTGGTGCAAGGAGTGGGCTGGGCTGGAGGAGACTGGTGCAAGGAGTGGGCTGGGCTGGAGGAGACTGGTGCAAGGAGTGGGCTGGGCTGGAGGAGACTGGTGCAAGGAGTGGGCTGGGCTGGAGGAGACTGGTGCAAGGAGTGGGCTGGTCTGGAGGAGACTGGTGCAAGGAGTGGGCTGGGCTGGAGGAGACTGGTGCAAGGAGTGGGCTGGGCTGGAGGAGACTGGTGCAAGGAGTGGGCTGGGCTGGAGGAGACTGGTGCAAGGAGTGGGCTGGGCTGGAGGAGACTGGTGCAAGGAGTGGGCTGGGCTGGAGGAGACTGGTGCAAGGAGTGGGCTGGGCTGGAGGAGACTGGTGCAAGGAGTGGGCTGGGCTGGAGGAGACTGGTGCAAGGAGTGGGCTGGGCTGGAGGAGACTGGGGGAAGGAGTGGGCTGGGCTGGAGGAGACTGGGGCGAGGAGTGGGCTGGGCTGGAGGAGACCAATAGAAGTGAGTTCGGCTGGAGGAGACTGGGGCGAGGAGTGGGCTGGGCTGGAGGAGACCAGTAGAAGTGAGTTGGGCTGGAGGAGACTGGCGCGAGGAGTGGGCTGGGCTGGAGGAGACGGGCGCGACGAGAGGGCGGGGCTGGAGGAGACTGGCGCGAGGAGTGGGCTGGGCTGGAGGAGACTGGTGCGAGGAGTGGGCTGGGCTGGAGGAGACTGGGGCGAGGAGTGGGCTGGGCTGGAGGAGACTGGCGCGAGGAGTGGGCTGGGCTGGAGGAGACTGGCGCGAGGAGTGGGCTGGGCTGGAGGAGACTGGCGCGAGGAGTGGGCTGGGCTGGAGGAGACTGGCGCGAGGAGTGGGCTGGGCTGGAGGAGACTGGCGCGAGGAGTGGGCTGGGCTGGAGGAGACTGGGGCGAGGAGTGGGCTGGGCTGGAGGAGACTGGGGCGAGGAGTGGGCTGGGCTGGAGGAGACTGGGGCGAGGAGTGGGCTGGGCTGGAGGAGACTGGGGCGAGGAGTGGGCTGGGCTGGAGGAGACTGGGGCGAGGAGTGGGCTGGGCTGGAGGAGACTGGGGCGAGGAGTGGGCTGGGCTGGAGACTGGGGCGAGGAGTGGGCTGGAGTGGAGGAGACTGGGGCGAGGAGGGCTGGGCTGGAGGAGACTGGGGCGAGGAGGGCTGGGCTGGAGGAGACTGGGGCGAGGAGTGGCTGGGCTGGAGAGACTGGGGCGAGGAGGGCTGGGCTGGAGAGACTGGGGGGAGGAGTGGGCTGGGCTGGAGGAGACTGGGGCGAGGAGTGGGTTGGACTGGAGGAGACCGGGGCGAGGAGTGGGCTGGACGGGAGGAGACTGGGACGAGGAGTGGGCTGGACTGGAGGAGACTGGCGCGAGGAGTGGGCTGGGCTGGAGGAGACTGGGGCAAGGAGTGGGCTGGGCTGGAGGAGAGTGGGGCGAGGAGTGGGCTGGGCTGGAGGAGACTGGGGGAAGGAGTGGGCTTGGCTGGAGGAGACTGGGGCAAGGAGTGGGCTGGGCTGGAGGAGACTGGGGCGAGGAGTGGGCTGGGCTGGAGGAGACCAGTAGAAGTGAGTTGGGCTGGAGGAGACTGGTAGAAGTGGATTGGACTGGAAGAGACTGGTAGAAGAGGGCTGGACCGGAATAGATTGCTAGAAGTGAGTCTGGCTTTAGGAAGTGGTAGAGACTGGGTGGAGACGCGGCTGGGCTGGACGTGGAGGCCGTGTTGTGCTGGCCTCCTCCCGATTGAATTTTTCGCCACTTTTTTTAGTTTACTTTTTCAGTCTTGATTATGGGTGATGGGGCACTCTGCCAAGTGCCTAACAATCACCCACTTTTTAGAGGCTGCAACCGAGGGTTCTTTTTAGGATGGTAGTGGTTCCCTTAAGGGCAATTGTTTGGATTTCTGTTGCCCTCGGGTTTCCTGGGATTTTAGCTAGATGGTCTTTGAAGTTCTTTTTCAGTAGGCCTGTTGCTCCGGCAATGACTGGCACAATCGAGATGTTCTTCAATTTCCAGTTTCTTTTCATATCATGCATCAGGCCTTGATATTTGGTGACCTTCTCCCTTTCAGCTCTGTTTAGCCCGCTGTCATGTGGGATACTGACCTCAACTATCATAGCCACCTTTTCTTTCCTGTTCCACACAACCAGGTCCGGTTTCACTGCAGCATTATCTAGGTAGGTAGCTGTTGGAATTACCTGGTCATAGTAGATGGTGAGCGTCTCATTTCCGGTGATTTTCCCTGGCTGATGTTCCCACACTTTGCTAGAACACTTGATGTTCAGGCTGTTGCAGATGGTCCAGTGTAGGTATTTGCACACTTCATCATGCCTGACTGTGTAGTAGCCATCGGCTAGCAGAGTCTGGCAGCTGCAGATCAGGTGGCTCACACTTTCAATTTCAGTGTGGCAGAACCTGCATTTGTTGTTGTTACTGAGGCAAGCCATTTTTTTTAAAGCGTTGGTCATTATGGCCTGGTCTTGTGGTGCCATTATCAGCCTCTCCTGATCGTAGTGGAGGGTTCCTCTGATGAGCCAGTTCAGAGAGCTCTCCTTGTCAATGTAGTCTTTGGAGAGCTCTTGCAGGAAAAACTTGGCACGTTGGTGTTCTGCCCACTCAGTTAAGTTGGTGTTCTGGAACTTCCTGGTGAATTTTGAACGGCTCTTTCTGGCCATTTTGGTGGCTGGTGTGTTTTCTGTTTCCTGCTCATCTACTATACAATCCTGTCCAAAATGCTGGGCCAGCTTAGTAATTGAGGTGTTTTTGCTGGCTTTGTTGGTGTGGTGTTCCCGGACCCTGGCAATGTTTGGACTTAGGGAGCTTCTGAGGTATTGGCCGATGCTCACCATAGTGGCTCTGTGCTGGTGGTTAACTTCAGACAGTCCTAGGCCTCCCTCTCTTCTTGGCATATACAGTCTTGGAAGGCACTGATTTCTGTAGATGACCTTGTGGAGTGTTAAAGTTTTCCTTGTTTTTACATCTAATTTATTTATTTCGGTTTGAGGCCAGTCAATAATGCCAAAGCTGTAACTTAGCACTGGCATGGCAAGTTGGTTTACGGCAGTTATTTTGTTTTTGTTGGTGAGTTGCGTCTTGCAGATCTTCTTCAGACGGCTGAGGTATTCATTGCCTGCCTTCTTCCTCATGGTGGTATGCTGTATGCTGTCATTTTCTTCAATGCCAAAGTATTTGTATGGCTCATGCTCCATTAGGTCTCTGATTTCACTGGCCTCGTCTAGCTCGATGTTCTCGGTGTGGGTCTTTTTTCCACTGCGCATTGTGCATTTAGCGCATTTATCAAGGCCGAACTTCATCCCGATGTCATTGGAGAAGGTGTGTACAGCCTGGAGCAGTTGGTGGAGTTCTGCGTCAGAGCTTGCATAGAGCTTAAGGTCATCCATGAACAGTAGATGGTTCACTGTTTTGTTTGGGTCTTTTTTGCGAGTTTGACTTAGGTTGTACCCACTTTGGCACTTATTTAGGAGCTTACTGAGAGGGTCTATTGCCATACAGAAGAGAAGGGGGGATAGGCTGTCTCCTTGGAAGATTCCTCTTCTTATTCTGACCTTGGGGATGATGGTTTTTCCCCTTGGTGTGGCTGAGTGTAATGTTTGTTTGCCACATTTGCATTTGTGTTGCCAGTGCTTGAGTGATAGTAGGGTGGACTTTATATAGCTCAAGACACTGTAGTATCCATGAGTGTGGCACGCTGTCGAATGCTTTTTGGTAGTCGATCCAGGCCACACTCAGGTTTCTTTAAAGTTTCTTGCAGTCTTCCAAAAGTGTTTTGTTAAGAAGCTGATCTATGGTACCAAGGCAGCTTTTTTTGCACCAGTATGTACACGAGTGTGTTTTTTGAGGCTACTCTTCGTACTGAACCTTCTGCCACACTGATGGCATTCATGAGGTCTTTCACCAGTGTGTGAAAGGGTGTGTCTGTTTAAATGGCTCTTCCTATTGAATCTTTTGCCACACTCATGGCATTCATGAGGTCTTTCACTTTTTTTGTTTTAATTTACTTTTTCAGTCTTGATTACGGGTGATGGGGCACTCTGCCAAGTGCCTAACAATCACCCACTTGTTAGAGGCTCTTTCACCAGTATGCATACAGTTATGTCTGTATAGGTTACTCTTCACACTGAACTTTTTGCCACACTCATGGCATTCATGAGGTCTTTCACCAGTGTGTGAAAGGGTGTGTCTGTTTAAATGGCTCTTCCTATTGAACCTTTTGCAACACTCATGGCATTCATGAGGTCTTTCACCAGTGTGTGAAAGTGTGTCTCTTGAGGTTACTCTTCTTACTGAACCTCTTGCCACAGTCATGGCATTCATGAGATCTTTCACCAGTGTGTGAAAGGATGTGCATATTGAGTCGACACTTGTAACGGAAACGTCTGCCACACTGAATGCATTCATGAGGTCCTCCACCAGAGGGTGTGGGTGTATTTGCTGAGGTCAGCCTTCCCAGGGAGTCTTTCCCCACACTCTTGGCACTCATGGTTCCCTTCGCCAGTGTGTGCAAGGCAGTGTCTGGTGAACTTGCTCTCGTTTCAAATCTTGTCACACTCCTGACTCAATCTTTTCCTTTCCTTTGTGGCCGAGATGCCAGCAGCAAGGTGGTGGTGGTTCTCTTGATCCTCACAGCATTGGCAGCCTGCTGCTGCTGGTCCTGCCCGGCCACGCAGCCTGCAGGGCACCAGTGCTTCTGCTGCGAGGCGCTGGCAGGTCTTGCAGGAGGCTCCGGCTGTGGCCCAGGGATAGCGATGTACTGGGGAGTCCTGGAGGCGGAGGCTGTGAGGACAGTGCCGAGCACAGCACCAGCCTCAAGCCCTCACTCCAGCAGCAGCACTAGCCTGGACGTGGAGACAGGTTTGTGCTGTGCTGGCCTCCACGTGTTAAACTGATCTGCAAAGAAATAAAATGGTCAAGAAATGGGTGGCTAAGTCAGTTGGAGAGTTGGGCAAATTGTAACAAAGCAATGGGAAAAAATTGTGAGGACATGTGTGGCTGGAGCAGGTGGAGAAATGCAGTCAGTGTAATATGGCATAGGGAAAACTATACGCAAGGTAAGGTAAGTGGAAAAACAGGTAAACTAACTATGGATACTAACAACAGGTGGATGGAAGACCAATTTAAGGGTGGAGTGGATGGAAGTGAAGACTGAAGGGAGAGGTGGAAGGTTATGCTGCACTAGGAGACAGTGGACGGCAAAGAAACAGGTGGAAGAATTTAAGGAAAGACTGAGAGTGGAAAGATAGATTGCGAGACTAATTGGCATTAATAAATTTTTGGTTAGGAGATAAATTTTTGGTGGAATGGGTGGATATGAAGTGTGGAGGTGGAATTTTAAGGCGAGGGCTTGGTGGATTATACAAAACAGGAAAGAAACGGCATTGCACAAGTGGAGGGGCATTAGAGGATGCTGGTGGGTGGATGTGGAGGTGAAAGGCAAGATGTGGACTAGGTGGGGAGGAATGTCACCGCCCGTCAACAAACGCTCGTGTGAAGACATGCACGGCCATACTACCATGCGGGAGAAAACCGCTCGTGTTTAGGGGCCTAAATCCTTCATTGAGCACCAAGGTGTTCGTGGCTGTGAGAAGGGTGAGAATCTAGAATAATGCCCTTAAAAATGGGTGGAATGATTTTGGTTGGGGAGAACATAAACAAACCGCAGGTAATTAACGACATGGCGGCTGATTGTGTGGATGATCATTGGCCGGAAACGTGCTATTATGATGGAGGTACAGAAGAGGAAGCTGTTGGGTGGACGTGGATACTGGCATTAAAATATATCCTGACCCTGAAAATATCGCTCCCGAGCCTCAACACAGACTCACAGCCTTAACTTAACCACAGTGCACGACACTCACCGTCACCTGAACGACAAGTGTCTCCGCTGCCTCCACACCGTCCTTACAGCCTTCACAGGCCGGGTTCCCTCCTTGACTGACAACTGTTCTCCTCCTCTCCTCCCTTTTGCGCTCCCCCTCCCCTTCCCTTCCTCTAGGATTAGTTATTACCCCCACTCTCCTCCATTCCTTTTCTTTTCTTCTTCAACTACATAACTATCACTACTTCCTCCTCCCGCTCCCTCTCCATAATATCCTAATAACCCTTTTTCTCTCTCCTCCTTCTCCAACTACGTAGCTATCACTTTACCTCTTCCGCCTCCTATTGCTCCTCCTCCTCTTCCAACTACACAACTATCAATTCACCTTTTCTTCCTCCATGTTCCTCAGGTACCTCCCACTCTCCTCCTTCATGCTTGCTGCTCTTCAAAATACACAACTATCACTTCATTACTTCTGTCTCTTCCTTTTCTTCCTCCTCGTTTCTTCATTACCTCCTCTTCCTCCTGTTCCTCCTTCATAATAACTTACTGCTCGCCATTCTCACACTACACAACCATCACAACCTCCTCCTCCTGTTCAGCGCCAACCCTCGGAGCCGCAGAGAAGGGCCAAAAGGGGTCAGTAAGGGAGGAGAGAGACCGGCACTGTTCTTGCATGGCTGTGGACGAGCCCTGCAGAGGTGGACATGGCCAAGGGGAGTGTGTCAGGGCAGGGCTCGCGGGGTGTAGGCAACAGGCCGGCTACAGCTGCGCCTGCTACTGGACAAGAGGGAGTGACGTGACGTTTGTGTAGCTTAAGGATGAAGAGTAAGGCATTATACTGCACTATACAACTCTACGCCCCTGCTGTCTCGCCTTCTTCCCCGCCTGTACCTCCCCCATTAACCCACTTCCTCTTCTTGCTGCACCCTTGATTAAGAAAAGGCAGTATGGGGGCGCCGATGGTGAAGAAACTAGGAGACGGCAGAAAATGGGGAGGAGGAGGAGGAGGGAGGAGGTTGGAAAGTTTCGTTTAGTCGGCGCAACTTCTGTTGTCATATGCCGGAGAGAGACAGAAAGGGAAGGAATTATAGAAGGGAACAGATCCCAGGAGACGGACACAACCCCCGATTAAACCTAGTACCCATTCACTGCTGGGTGGACAGGTGCGTAGGGTATCGGAAAAGCCGCCCAAATTTTTCCACTCCGCCCGGGAATCGAAACTGGGCTCTCTCGCTTGTGAGCCGAGTGTGCTAGCCACTGCACCACGAAGCCC
>NC_066509.1:22348478-22410978 GCF_024679095.1 Eriocheir sinensis
TCCCTCCCTCCTGGCTTGCTATCTACCCTCTTCACTCCGTACACTAGCATTTCATCTCACAGCCTCACTCCCTTCCATTCTCTCGCTGCAGCATCAGCATCAACTCGACCTCATTCTTCACGTATCGTCAGCTCCACACACAACACGCCCTGACTACCGCCATTCCTATGCATACACGACCCCCTCCCTGCTTCTCCTCCTCCTCCTCTTTAATGCCAGGCCACAATACTTTCAGCCTAAATAATACTCTATCCATGCTAACTCTTCCACAATGTCTTGCCGATGCTAGGCTACCAACCACCAATTAGCCTTTCCAGCATCCACCAACCACACGCAGCCTGGTTTGGAGAGTGGGCGTGGTTTGCTTTTGGACTAGCCATTGGTATGCGGTTATTAAGGAGTAAAGGAGGAGCTTATACGCCGACTTAATATGAACAGAGTACCAACCGCAATGTTCTGATGCTCGCCTTTTTTTACACGTAGTTTCGTCTCGCAGTGATAATTTGCTCTCCGTATTTCGCTTCCCTTTTTTAGTATTCTGAAACTTTCGTTCTTTCCGGAGGTAGTGTGCACGTTGGGTTGTGTCATTCCTTCACTGCTTATTCTTTTTCTTATTCCAGTTTTGTTGGTGCGTACCCTTGTTTTATTTTTCTTCTATTTTTGATTGGATTTATTCCCTCTTTTCTAGAGTATTTTCGATTCCTTGACAATATCTTTTCCATGTTACTTCTTTCCTTGATTCTTCAGTAGGCCTCACCACTCCAAGTATTAAAGTTTTTCTTGAGTCTTGGATTAGGATATGTGTTAACGGGAAAAATGTTTGTGAATTCATTTAGCCGTGTGTGTGTGTGTGTGTGTGTGTGTGTGTGTGTGTGTGTGTGTGGTTGTGTGTGTGCGTGCGTGCGTGCGTGCGTGCGTGCGTGTGTGTGTGTGTGTGTGTGTGTGTGTGTGTGTGTGTGTGTGTGTGTGCGCTTAACTTTTGCCCTACAGACGCCTGAGTGCAGCGAGTTTACTGTAAAAAGCTCAAGAGTTGGCGGCCTAAGTTTTCAAGTTGTCTTGGACGGCTAAGTGGCGGTCACGGCTGGCAGGAGACGCCACACACACACACACACACACACACACACACACACACACACACACTGACTAACCGACTAACTTGCCCAAGGGTACAGACAGACATGTACACACTCGTGTGAGTGCAAAGGAAAAGGGAAAGAAAAATAAGGTGAAAATGACGAGGACGAGGAGTGGTAGAAAAAAAGAAAAAGTAATGCTTCACCTCGGGCCGGGAGGGGGCGGGGAGGGTGTGAAAAATAAAAGAATACGCTGCAAAGAATATATAAATAGCACAAAATAAATGGGAAGACAAATAATACAATAATAATTAATAATGATATTATGAAATAATAAAAATGACTGTAAATAATTAAGTAAAAAATAATGAAATAACTAAAATTGATTAATATTAAAAATAGTCAGTGGCATATAACAAACAAAAAAAATACAATAACACACTACAAATATATAAATAAAAGCCAGCAATCTCTCTCTCTCTCTCTCTCTCTCTCTCTCTCTCTCTCTCTCTCTCTCTCTCTCTCTCTCTCTCTCTCTCTCTCTCTCTCTCTCTCTCTCTCTCTCTCTCTCTCTCTCTCTCTCTCTCTCTCTCTCTCTCTCTCTCTCTCTCTCTCTCTCTCTCTCTCTCTCATTAACTTTTTTTTTATTCTCTCCTTCTAAATGTCATTTCTTGCTCTCATTCCATCCTCTATCTTTTACACAACCAATCTTCTTATCAGCAAGATAGCTTGATAGATACATAGATAGGTACATATAGAGATATAAACTGATGGGTGGACAGACAACCTGATTAAAAAGTTAGAGAATGAACAGATTAACAGACAGACACAGACAATCAAGGGGAAACAAAGGCAAAAACAGAGACAGATCATTAAAAAGAAGGAAAGACCGGCAGACCATCAGACCGAGAGGAAAGTAAAGGTAAAACAATAAAGAAGTGTTGAAAGGAGGAGGAGGAGGAGGAGGAGGAGAGGAATGAGGGCGTTCGTATGGAGAAGAAATGCATAAATAGGTAGGGAGGAAAAGCTAACAAGAGAGGGGGTAAGAGCGTGTTAATGCTGGTCAAGGCGTGGGTTTCAGAAGTGAATACCCTAAAATGCTTCCTACCCTGAAAACATATGCAAAAAATATATAATAGTGAGTAATATACTAAATTATTTATATACAAGAGAAAAATAAGTGTGAAAAAATGCCTGTAATTATAATGCTAATGATGGCAATGTAGGCGTGCGTGCAAACATACATACACACACTGGACATATTCCTGTGGTGGTTTCGTGTTATGTGAGGACTTTTCTTTTCATGCAAAACTTTTCCTGGGAATGAGACAAAAATGAGAAAAAGACATACCCTCCTGACGTGACCCATTTATTTTTTCTTTCTCTTGTTGGTTCCCTTCTTTTTTCTTTTAGTTTCTCTTTTTCTTTTCCTATTTTTCCTTTGTGCGGTTCATATTCTCTTTTTTCTGTTGTTATTAATGTCAAACCAATTCCACTACCGTCCTTCTCTCTCTCTGTCTATCTATTTATCTATCTATCCCATTCTCTTCCTCTTTTTGCATTATTTATTCTAATATATATATATATATATATATATATATATATATATATATATATATATATATATATATATATATATATATATATATATATATATATATATTATTATTCTATTATTGCTACTTCTGCTGTCTTTTGTTTTTTTTGTTTTTTTTTACGTCGTGGCCTATTGCGCCGGTAGGCTTCTTCCCGGTGGATCCTAATGCTCGGTCCAAGGCTTCTTCCCGGTGGATCCTGATGGTCGGTCCAAGGCTTCTTCCTGGTGGATCCTGATGGTCGGTCCAAGGCTTCTTCCCGGTGGGGCCTGATGGTCGGCCCAAGGCTTCTTCCCGGTGGGGCCTGATGGTCGGCCCAGCCCGTTCTGGCGCAGGCGAGTGTTTATAGTGGCCCCATCTTGCATTGGCTCGTGCTACCCTCTCGGAGCTCATCTTTAATCCTAGAATCTAGAGTCCGGGTTGATAGGTGGTCTTTTGGACAGCATGTGGGTAGTTCTATGCCACTCGGCGGCGGCTGAAAAATCCCAGCTTGGTGGCACCGGTCGGGGATTGAGCTCGCGTCGTCCCGAACGCGGCGCCGTCACGCTATCCATTCAGCCAACGCCTCCCCATGAACTACTGGTGCTCCCTCTGTTACTACTACTATCGTAACAACATCAACTACTACTATTACAGCAAGTTACCACTACTACTACTACTACTACTACTACTAAAACCTGTCCTTTCCCCTCACGGTAATTTTCCCTCCTATCTCTAACTAATACTTCAACAAAACTTTCTCAAACTTCCGCTTCCTTTTCTTCCCTCATTTCTTTCCTCCACTTCCTTACCTCAAGTCATCCTCCTCCTCCTCCTCTCCCTTCATGCCCGGTTTGCCTTTTATTTTTCTTCATCATTTCCTCCCGTTTGTTTTCTCTATCTCTGAGTACGCTCTTTTTCTCTCTCTCTGTTAGAGTCTCTTATATTCCATTTTCTAATCATTGTTTCTCTTTGCGTAGAATTATTGGAACTTTTTATTTACGTTATCTCTTCCTCCTCCATTCATCAAGTCTTTCTGCCTCCGTAGTTTGGTTTCCTACTTTTCTGTTATTCCATTCTTGTATTTTCCTTTTGTATATTAGTCTACTTTTCTTCAGTACTTTCTTTTTCTCCCGTTTTCCTTTCTTTATTAAATTCCTACCCAGTTTTTCCTCACTTCTCCATTCCTCTCCTGCATCATCCACCGTTTCATTCCCCATCCTCTAGTTTCTTCCATCGTTCTTCTATATTTTCTTCCTCTCGTTTTCCCTCCTTGGCTTTTCCTGTCCCTTCTTTTCTACTTGTTTAACTTTTCTCTGCCTCCTTCCATCTAAATATCTCTCGTTATATCTTCCCAACTTGCCTTTCCCCTCCCTTCTTCTCTACTTATTTTTCTCTTACTCTTCTCATTTTCCTCCCTTCTTTCCCACATGTTCTACTCTTCCTCTACCTCCTTCCCTCATCTCATCTTTCCTCCTCGCCTCCCCTCCCTTCCCCTCACTTATTGCAAAACTACCCAGACAATCCCCATCTGCAACCCTCCTTCCCCTCATTGCGGCCCCAGCATCACGCGACCCTCATCTCAATGTTTCTCTCCTCTCTTCTTCCCCTCTCCTCTCCTCTCCTTGCTGCCTCTCCATCCTCTTCTTAATTCCCCTCGTCTGACTGCCACTCTCTCCCCTTCCTTCTCCTTTTCCTCTTCTCCTTGCAGTCTCACCCACTCTCTTCTTAAATTCCTTTAATCTCTTCCATTTTGTTTCACCATTCTCTTTTTTTCGTATATCGGTCTGTCATGTTCCCCTTTTCATCCTCTTTGTCTGTTCCTCTTTCTTTTTGGTTTCCCATTTTCTTCACTTTCAACTTTTCTTACTTTACGTTTCCTCTTCTCTCCCTCTTCTTTCCTTCAATTTTTCCCTCGTTTTCTTTGTGTTATTCAGTTTTATCTTCATATCACTTCCTTTTTCATTCTGGTTTTCCTCTCTCTCTATTTCACTAACTGACCCCTCCGACTTTTCATTTTCTTCATTCCTCTTCTTCTCCTCTTCTTTGTTTATCTTAATCTTCCTCCTTCTCCCCTTTCAACTCTAGCACTCCCAATACATTTTCCCTTCAATCTTCTCCTCCTCTTCCTCCACCTCCTCTTCCTCTCTCTCTCTCTCTCTCTCTCTCTCTCTCTCTCTCTCTCTCTCTCTCTCTCTCTCTCTCTCTCTCTCTCTCTCTCTCTCTCTCTCTCTCTCTCTCTCTCTCTCTCTCTCTCTCTCTCTCTCTCTCTCTCTCTCTCTCTCTCTCTCTCTCTCTCTCTCTCTCTCTCTCTCTCTCTCACACACACACACACACACACACACACATTCGCTCACGCCTCACACGAATACATGTCACAATAAACACGTCCAATTTCGCTTCCTCCTTCTCTCCTTCTCCTCCTCCTCCTCCTCTTCCTCCTTTTTTCCTATTCTTCCCATCCTTCCTTCATTCCTCCTCTCTTCCTCTCGCGTGAAAATCGTCCCCTCAGAGAAAGATGACAACAGCACCTTTCTCTTCACCTCCTCGCCTTCGTCCCTGCCCTCACTTTTTTAAAATAAATTTAGACTTTTTTAACACACACACACACACACACACACACACACACACACACACACACACACACACACACACACACACACACACACACACACACACACACACACACACATTGCTTCGTGCCTTCAAAAAGTTGCAGGAAAAAAATATATACATTCAACAAAGAGAAAGAGAAAGAGAAAAACTTGCATAACTGTGACACATGAAAACATACTTTCGTCGATTTCAAAATCAGTTCTCTCTGTCTGTCTGTCTGTCTGCCCTTGATACTCTTTTTTTCTACCTTTTTACCTTTCTCCATCTCTTTAACTCTTCTTTCCTTTTATCCTTCTATCAGTATCTTCTATACATATCTACCCCCCCCCCCTCTCTCTCTCTCTCTCTCTCTCTCTCTCTCTCTCTCTCTCTCTCTCTCTCTCTCTCTCTCTCTCTCTCTCTCTCTCTCTCTCTCTCTCTCTCTCTCTCTCTCTCTCTCTCTCTCTCTCTCTCTCTCTCTCTCTCTCTCCTCACCTGTTCTACCCTTCTTCCATCTCTTTATCTTCTCCTCTATCTGTCTATCTCTCCTCTACTCCCCTTTTCTCTCCATATTTCTACTCTTTCTTTACCCTTTTGGGGCCACCGCCTACCCTTTGGGTAGGCGGTGGCTGAACAGACAGCAAGACGGCCCTGCTTTCAGGAGGACACGAGTTCAATCCCCGACCGGTGCCACCAAGCTGGGATTTTTCAGCCGCCGCCGAGTGGCTTAAAACTACCTACATGCTGTCCAGAAGACCACCTATGAACCCGGACTCTAGATTCTAGGATTAAAGATGAGCTCCGGGAGGGCAGCATGAGCCAATGCAGGATGGCGCCACTATAAACACTCGCCTACGCCAGAACGGGCTGGGCCGACCATAAGGATCCACCGGGAAGAAGCTTTGGACCGACCATCAGTATCCACCGGGAAGAAGCCTTCCGGCGCAATAGGCCAAGACGTAAAACAAAAAACAAAAAAAAAAAAAAAAAAAAAAAAAAATAAATAAATAAATAAATCACTCTGCCTCCCCTCGATCTATCGTTTCTTCCCTCCGTCTCTCTACTACTCTACCTTGCTACCCTCTTCCTCTACCTCTCCCTCTACCACCTTCTTCATCTGTATCTTTTAGTCTCTATCCATCCTTTCTCTCCCTCTCTCCCTCACAGCCTCCGGCCACACACACAGCGCCTTTACAGGAGGCGGTAGCTGAGTGGATAGCGTGACAGCGCCGCGTTCGGGACGAAGCGAGTTCAATCCCCGCCCGGTGCCACCAAGCTGGGATTTTTCAGCCACCGCCGAGTGGCTTAAAACTACCCACATGCTGTCCAGAAAACCACCTATCAACCCGGACTCTAGAGTCTAGGATTAAAGATGAGCTCCGGGGGGCAGCATGAGCCAATGCAAGATGGCCTGCGCCACAACGGGCTGGACCATACCATCAGGCCCCTCCAAAACAAGACTACCGGCGCCACAGGCGAAGATGTAAAAAAAAAAAAAAAAAAAAAAAAAAAGGACGAACACGGCAACAAATTCCGTATCGGGCCGCGCCTCGCCGCCGATCGGTTGATGGGCGGCGGGACGCTTATGTTTGTGGCGGGTTGTGAGGACGGCGGCGAGAGGTGCGGGAGGACGAGGAGGCGGAGAACAAGACGAGGAGGAAGAGGAAGGATAAGAGAAGTGGAGAAGGGTGGGAAGGAAAACGAAAGGAAAAATGGAATGAGAGGAAGACAAGGGAGTAAGAGAATGAAGAGGAAGAGGAAGGACAGAGGAAGAAGTGTGGGTGATGGTGAAAGAGATGAAAATGGAAGACAAGAATTACAAATAGAGTATTTAGGATATGATGAACCATAGGAAGGGGGGAGGAGGATAAGGAGGAGGAGGAGGAGGAGGAGGAGGAGGAGGAGGAGGAGGAGGAGGAGGGAGGAAGAGAAGGAGGTGGAGTCGGAGGAGGAGGAGGAGGAGGAGGAGGAGGAGGAATAGGAAAAGGAGGTGGAGTAGGAATAGAAGGAGGAGGAGGAGGAGGATGGGGAGGAGGAGAAGAAGGAGGTGGAGTAGGAATACATGGAAACATGGAAACATGGACTAGCAGGCAGCAGAAGGCCTGTTGTCTCATTACTAGGCTGCCTGCGTTCAGTGATTTAATCAATCCGTTTGCCATAGGAGTGGCTTGCAGAGAAGGATTAAAGCACTTGTGTATCTACTCTTGGGAACGTTCAGTTCACTCCCGGTGCAGCAAAGTGGCGATCAATGCGTTTCTTGAAGGAGTTCATGCTCTCTGCGCTAACCACTTTTGCAGGAAGGCTGTTCCAGTGGCGAACAACTCTATTCGAGAAGTAACTCCTGCCGATGTTGGTATTGCATCGCTTTGCTTGAATTGTTTTTCCGTTATTTCTTGTTCTCAGGTTAGTTTGTAGCGTGAAGAGTTTGGAGTGATCAACATTGCTGAGCTTGTTCAGGTACTTAAAGACTTGTATCATGTCTCCCCGCAGTCGTCTCTTTTCCAACGTGAAGAGGTTGAGTCGCTCGAGTCGCTCTTCATAGGGCTTCGTCCTCAGTGATGGTATCATCTTCGTGGCGCGGCGCTGTACTCTCTCAACTAATTCAATGTCTTTCCTGTAATTAGGAGACCAGAATTGCACGGCGTATTCCAGGTGGGGCCTTACCAGTGAATTATACAAGGATAAAATAACTCCCGGCGTCTTGTATTCGAAGTTCCTCGCTATGAACCCAAGCACTGTATTGGCTTTCTTACAGGCGGACTTGCAGTGTTTTGTTTGTTTCAAGTCACTGCTGATGGTGACCCCGAGGTCTCTTTCTTCTTGCACTACATGTAGTGGTTCGCCACCCATGTGGTATGTGTGGTTGCTGTTTCTGGATCCGATATGCATTACTTTACATTTGGTAGTGTTGAAGAACATCTGCCATTTTTCTGACCACCGAGTGATCTGGTCCAGGTCTCTCTGGATAATTTCGCAGTCTGCCGTCGTGAGGGCCTTCCCACCCATCTTTGTATCGTCGGCAAATTTTGAAAGACTGGATTTTAATCCTAGTTCTAGGTCGTTGATATATATGATGAAAAATATGGGTCCCAGCACTGACCCCTGTAGCACTCCACTTGTGACCGGGAGCCACTCGGAGGCCTGTCCGTTGAGTACAACTCGTTGTTTTCTTCCAGTGAGCCAGTCTTTGATCCACGCTGTCAGATTGTCGCCTAATCCCGCCAACATAAGTTTCTTGAGGAGTCTTTCGTGTGGCACTTTGTCAAAGGCTTTCTGAAAGTCTAGATATATAACATCACTGGGGATATGATTATCCCAGTTTTCATAGATACCTTGGAAGAAGTCCAATAAATTGGTTAAGCATGAGCGCTTGTTCCTGAAACCGTGCTGAGCATTGGAAATGATGTTGTTGTCTTCAAGGAACCTAACGAGTTTGTCTCTGATGATCTTCTCGAGGATTTTTCCCGCCACTGAGGTCAAGCTGATTGGTCTGTAGTTTAGGGCCACGCTTTTGTCTCCCTTTTTGTAGATCGGTGTTACATTCGCTTGTTTCCAGTCTTTTGGGACTTTGTTTTGTTGTAGTGACAGATTGTAGATGGCGGTGAGTGGCTTGAGGATTTGCTGCTTGAGTTCCTTGAGCAGCCTGGGTGACAAATCGTCGGGTAAGGTGGGCTTGTTTGTCTCGAGTTTGTTCAGGTACTTTTTCACATCCCGTTCGTCGATTGGGCCAATTTCTAGGGGAGTGATTCCCATAGGTGGGGTAGGGCTCTCGGGTACGGACAGGGTATTCTCGACCGTGAACACAGACGCGAAGTTTCTGTTTAGGATTTCGACCATTTGTCCACTGTCCTGTGTTAGTACGTCACTTTCATCTTTTAGGGGACCGATATTGCTTTTTGTCTCCTTTTTGGTTCTTATATACGTGAATAACTTTTTCGGGTTGGACTTGGCTTCGCGTGCAATTTGCTTTTCATATTCGCGTTTACGCTGGCGAATGAGAGTTCTGCAAGCTCTGAGGCTTTGATGGTACTGTTCGCGTGCCTCGTCAGTGCTGTTTTCCTTTAGTAAGTTGTATTTTCTCTTCTTTAAGTTAATCGCCCGTCGAACTTGGGTAGTCATCCATGGTGGGCTTGTGGCATCATTTGTTCTCCTTGTCTTCATGGGAACAGTTGTTCTCTCTACCTCCAGGAGTTTGTTCTTGAAGCCATTCCACGCGCCGTCCACAGAGGTGAAGTGAATAGGAGGAGAAGGAAGAGGAGGAGGAGGAGGAGGAGGAGGAGGAAGAGGAGGAGTAGGAGGAGGTGGAGTAGGAATAGGAGGAGGAGGAGGAGGAGGAGGAGGAGGAGGAGGAGGAGGAGGAGGACGAGCCAAGTCAAGGGAAGAAAAGAGGGAGCTGTAAGGGGAAGGGGATTCCGAGAGGAAAGAGAATGTCAAAAAAGGAGACTTAGTGTGGGAAGAAGAGGAAGGCAGGAAGAAGGGTAGAAACGAAAAGGGGAAAGACAGGGGACAGAAAGGTAGGTAAAGAAAGGGGAGAAGAGGGGAAGAGGATAAATACTAGAGTAAAAGGAAGGATGGGGGTGGGAGGGTAGAGGGAAGAAGAAGAAAGGTGAGGTAATGTTGTTTAAAAATAAGGGAATTGAAGGGAAAGAGGAAGGGGGGAAAGAGAGGAAGCGAGTGGAAAGAGGGAAAGGGGAAGGAGAGGAGGGAAGAAGGGAAGGGAAGGAATAGGAAACAAGACAGAAAAGGAGGGGAATAAGAATATGATAAGCTAAGAGAAGAAAGAGGGGAATTGTAGGGAGGAGAAAAAGAAAAACAAGAGGAAAGGGGAAGATAATGGAAAAAAAAGGAAAAATATAAGAAAATGTGAAAAGAGGAGTGAAAAAGGAAAGAAGAAATCAAAGGGAGGAAGAAAGGGGAAGAAAAGGGGAAGAAGAGAGGAGAAGAAGGGAGACGTAATGGTGATGATGGGGGAAGGGAAGGGAGGGAAGGGGGTGAGGTTAGGAAGGAAAGTGGCCCGTGTGTGTCTGTGTGTGTGTGTGTGTGTGTGTGTGTGTGTGTGAGAGCTAAAGGCAGGTAACTCATATGCACACCTACATACAAACAAACACCTGCCTTCATTCACCTGTCCAGCTTCCCCCCCCACCCCCACCCCGCCCACACCCACACCCACACACACAAAAACCTATGCAGGAAAAGGAAGAGGAGGAAGAGAGGGAGGGATGAATGGGGAGGAGGAGGAGGAGGAGGGATGAGGAGGAGGGCGTGTGAGCTCAGTGGGCCAGCCAGGCAGTGCCAGTCTCAGTCTCAGTGTCTGGCTGGACGTGGCGTAGAGAGGGTGGTTCTCCTCGGCTCTCCCGCCTTGCCTCAGCCTCTCGCGGCCTGCCCCTTGGCGACCCTCAGTGCCAACCCTCGCGCCCCATAGTGTCGCGCCGCCCCTCGGAGTGCCGGGTCGTGCTTGCCGCGAACAGTGCCTCCACTGGATATACCGGCACTGTAACCTTTTTTTCACTGCAAGACTCGTGGTTATGCGGCGTCTAGATTACTGTTATTATTAAGAGGTAATGAGCTGGAGATCGGACAAGTGGCTCCTTTTTCTAGCCCATTTTCTTCTTTTCTGAGCTTCAACTCCTCTCGCATTTTCTTCATTTACCTGTTTTTTACCTTAAGTTGTTTTGTTTGTTGTTAGTTTTGAATGTTTTGATTTGATGTGCGTTGAGGTGACTGACAGGTATTAGAAGTGATCATTAATCAAGCTTATGTGTACCTATTGCTACCTCGCTACGTTCCTTTTTAAAACACTTCCGCTTTCATTCCCTTTATTGTTGTGTTGTTGTTTGTTATTGTTTCTGTTCTTGTTGTTCTTGCTTCAGTGTCAACACGAGTCGAAGGACGCAGAGAAGGCAAATAACACGAGTGAACCTTTGCTTCTCGTCACAGGTTTCCGCGAAGTCGGGAAGGCGAGGTGAAGGCGAGAGAGGAGAGATACACGGATACAGAGAACGCGCGAGCGTGTGTGTGCGTGCGTGTGTGTGTTTGCTCAGGCGACTGTTGTTCTGGTTTTTGTTCTGGCCCGAGGAAGACGAGGCAATAAGGAAGAGGCAAAGAAGATCGCGCGAAAGAGGATGAATATATAAATAGACACCGAAATAAAGAGGAGGACAGGGAGGAAGGTGTAAAGACCGAGAGAAGATGTTAGAAGATAAAAGACAGAGGAGATTAACAAGAAAAGAGGAGTAAATAGATACATAGCTAAAGATGAAGATAGGAAGGTGAGCAGATAGACAATGAGGGAAGGAAAAAGGCTGACTGAAAGGAGATAAGCAGAGAAGAGGATTAAACAGACTCACTCATAAAGAGGACGATAAGGAGGAGGTGAGAAAAGGGATACAAGAGATAGAACAAAAGACAGACTGAGAGGAGACAAGCAAGAAAAATGTGAATAAATAAACAGATGCATAAATAAGAAGGAAAATAAGGAGGAAGGTGAGAAGGAAGATAGAAAGGGAGAGAAAAAAAGGGTAAAAGAAGATAAGTAAATACAGTGATCAAAAGTTTTAAAGTCTCTTCTTCCTCTTCTTCCTCTTAGCTTCTCTTTTGTTTCTGCTTCTCCTCTTGTTTCCTGCTCTTTATTATATTTCTTTGCATTCCGCTTCTCTTCTGTCTGTTCATCTCTTTCTTATCTCTTATATTTTTACCTCTCTCTCTCTCTCTCTCTCTCTCTCTCTCTCTCTCTCTCTCTCTCTCTCTCTCTCTCTCTCTCTCTCTCTCTCTCTCTCTCTCTCTCTCTCTCTCTCTCTCTCTCTCTCTCTCTCTCTCTCTCTCTCTCATCATCCTCTTCTAACAATCTCTTAATCCTCTTCCTCCATTATTCTTTTCTAATTTTATCTTCCTTCCCAGACTTCTTGTGTCGTCCACTTTTTATCCACTCTCTCGTTCTCTGACCGAATTATTTTTTTCTTCCCGCGTATATTACTACTATTCTTCTGTCTCTGTATCTGTCTGTCTGTCTGTCAATCTGTCCGCATCCATTCTCTGACCTATTTTTATCTTTTTTCTTTCCTTCTGTCTGTCTGTCTGTATGTCTCTATCAAGTGTTAAGAAAGTGAAATACTGGAACAAGGCTGAAGGAAAATATAAGGGAAAACAAAACAACAACATGTGGCCAAGAACAACAACAACAAAGAGTGCCAAATCGCCTCACCAGGTGGCGCAGATGTCCCTAAAACTCGCATTGCAACAACTTGACCCCCACTTCGATACCCCCCAACCACCACCACCACCATCACCTCCAGCGTCACCTCCACCTGTAATCCACCTGGGCCTCCACCTCATCCACCTTCACTTCCACTTCCACCTTCAACTCCTCATCGTCGTCGTCCTCGTCCTCGCGTCCTCCGCCAACGGTAAGATATAATTACATAGAATTACACAGATAACCAGACCTCACAGGGCCTAAGGCCCGAACTAGGTGGTCTGTCCTAAACCCAAGTGACAGTTGTTATGCGGCCACCATGGCGTTGAAACTGACCTAGTGAACATTTAGATGGAGAAGATAGCGGTCAAGATTATTTTTAAACGATGTAATCGAGTTACACTGCACCACTGATGGTGGTAATCTGTTCCAATCTCGAACGACAGCATTAGTGAAGAAGAATTTTGTGCAATCTGAATAAACTTGTCTACATTTGAGTTTAGCGCCATTATTTCTCGTTCGCGTCGAATCATCCATTACAAACAGCTTGGTCGGATCCACGTTGGTAAAACCGTTAAGCATTTTAAAGCACTCGATCAGTTTTCCTCTGAGGCGGCGTTTTTCAAGAGAAAACAGGTTTATATGTGACAGCCTTTCCTCGTAGGGCTTGTTTCGTAATGAAGGAATCATATTCGTTACTCTACGCTGAACACCTTCTATTTTAGCAATGTCTTTCGTATGGTGGGGAGACCAAAACTGCACGGCATACTCCAAATGAGGTCTGACGAAACTATTATACAAAGGTAGCGTAACATCTTTATTCTTGAATGAAAAAATTCTCTTAATCAAACCGATCATTCTGTTTGCTTTTTTAACGGACTCGTTGCACTGCTGGGAAGACTTGAGGTTAGACGCGACTATGACGCCAAGATCTTTGACCGAGTGAACGCCTTTAAGTTTAACGCCGCACATGTCATAGTCCTTCTTTATATTTCTAGATAAAACCTGCAGAATCTGGCACTTGTTTATATTAAAAGGCATTTCCCATTTTACTGACCAATCTGATATTTTACGCAAATCTTCTTGTAGGCTCCGCCTGTCACATTCCGTAAGTACCGCAGAGAGAGAAATATTACATTAAAGATTCGTCCGTTTATTAGTCATGTCTGGCTACCGACGTGTGTGTGTGTGTGTGTGTGTGTGTGTGTGTGTGTGTGTGTGTGTGTGTGTGTGTGTGTGTGTGTGTGTGTGTGTGTGTGTGTGTGTGTGTGTGTTGAATGATTTTGCAGAAGTAAGCTTGTTGTTGTCTGTAAGCTTTTTTTTTTTTTTTGTGTGTGTGTGTGTGTGTGTTGGGAGGAGGAGGAATACATAGGAAGAACAGACACCAGAAGACCTATCGGTCTATGGCGAGGGTGTCTGTTTACTACCGCTACTACTAGTAATCTACGTATGGCAGGACAGGACAGAACAGATGAAGGCTCCTCCCCACCTACCTCTCCCTCCGGGAACGTGCCGGCAGGAAATAGTTAGAAGAGAACACCATGTACCTTTAAGGAAGAAAGGGACATGGAAATTTTACAGTAAAGAGAGAAATAAGAGGAAATTACTACCCTTAACTTACACTACTGGTAACCTAAGCGGTGGGGGAAAATGACTTCATTACATAAGAACACAGAAACACAAGGAGAATGGAAGAGGACGAGTGGCCTGCACAGGGCAGCCTCAGGATCCCCCCTAATACTCACGATGGGTGAGGTGTAGTTTCAGGGGCACAGGTGGAGGCTTGATCCTCGTTTTACCGGCGGTACTAGGCACGGCACCAGTAACCTGTCACCTTACTGCACCTACACCTCACTCCACCTGTCATGCGGACAATAACTGTTGCTTTACTCTATTGCTAACTTACGCTACTTGCAATCTAGGTTGTGGGGGAGGATAATATGAATTTAGGTTGACGTCTTGCTGCAATCTGTCTGAAAACATGCGAAGAAGGGTCAGTATAATCTTATATCCCTGAAGTACTTATCCAATGAAGACTTGAAGCTATTGATACTCTGTGCGCTAACTACTGACGGTGGGAGTCTATTCCAGTGATCGACGACTCTATTAGTGAAAAAAACTTCTGCGCACCAATGTGTTACATCGGTTTCCCTTTAACTTCATACCGTTGCTGCGTGTTATTGTGTTGGTGTCTCTCTGAAATAGACTATCTGGGTTAATGTTGTCGAATCCATTAAGGATTTTAAACACTTCAATTAAGTCCCCTCTTATCCTTCGCTTTTTTAGGGAAAATATATCTCAACGCTTTAAACGCTCGTCATATGGCAAGTTTCGGAACGCTGGAGTTTGGTTGCTCGTCGCTGTATCTTTTCTGGCAAAACTTGATCTTTGATATAGTTCGGTGACCAGAACTGAACGGCGTATTCTAGGTGTGGTCTTACAAATGCTAAATATAATCTCTTCATAAGTTCGGATGATTTATAATCAAAGTTTCTTGAGATTAATCATAACATCATATTGGCTTTTTTACTCGCTGCAGAACATTGATCACTCATTTTAAGAGTATTACTGATAATGACACTAAGAACTTTTTCTTGTTTTACTTCGCTGAGCTCATGTCCTTGAATCTGATATTTAAAGTTAGGATTTTTTTCACCTATGTGCATTACTTTACATTTATCTACGTTAAAACTCATTTGCCACTTTTCGCTCCAGTCGGCAAGTCTTATTAAGTCTGATTGAATCTTTTCGCAACTTTCACTGTTCATTACCGTACCTCCTAATTTGGTGTCGTCGGCGAATTTGGCTACTTTTGATAGAATATCAGTTTCTAAGTCGTTCACGTAAATTATGAATAGTGTTGGACCCAGGACCGAACCTTGAGGCACGCTACTGGTGACGGGTTGCCAATCCGATGCTTCACCATTAAGAATTACACGCTGTTCTCTGTCGGTGAGCCAGTCATGAATCCACGTACATAGATGGTCGTTAATACCGTGGGAACGCAGTTTAGAAATAAGCCTAACGTGAGGAACTTTATCAAACGCTTTCTGAAAATCTAGGTAAACTACGTCATATGGGCTTCGGGCGTCCCAACATGTATAAACATCGTTGAAAAAAGTTAATAGGTTGGTAAGGCAAGACCGATTACTACGAAATCCGTGCTGACTATCAGTTATCAAATCATTTGTTTCAAGGAAAGTGATCATTTTATCCCTGAGGAGGAGGAGGAGGAGGAGGAGGACGAGGACGAGGACAAGGAGGGAAATGCAATGGGGAGAGAATTGAAAGAGGAATATAAATTGGTCATTGTTTTTCTTTCTCTTTTTCTCACTATTTGAAAATGTGAGGGAGAGATGGAAGCGGGAGAGTGGAGGAGAGAAGGGGAGGGGGGTCAATGTGAGCGGAAAAGAGGAGAGGTGGTGAGTGGGAAGAGGATGATAAGGTACACAGTGATTTCTTCTGTCTATAGGCATGTGGGAAGGAGATGGGGAGGAAGGGAAGGGCGGTGAAAGTTTGTATTAAAGAACAATTAAGATGGGAAGAAAAAGTGATGATGGGGGAAGGATGATCTTTGATCTGTTATCCTTAGGGGAGAAGATGGGGAGTGGAGATGAAGAGATTGTGTATTTTTGAAGAAAGGGAGTAGAAGGGGAGAAAGAAGGGGAGTTCGTGAGAAAGAAAGATACAAGAGGGATAAGAAAGAATAAGAGAGAACATAATACAATTTATTGCAAAGGGAATAGGAGGGAAGTTGATAAGAGAAAGAAGAATAAGAAAGGGACGGAGGAGGAAGAGAAAGAAGAATAAGCATAGAAAAGCGGAGATCATGAATTTTGCGAGGAGGAAGCGGGTCATGAATACTGTGGGGAGGAGGAAGAGAGGTGGAAGGAGAGGGGATGGGGAGGAGAGGAAGAGGCGAAAATTAAGAAAATAAGGGAGATTGGGAGATAATAGTACGGTAATGTATATAAGGAAGGGGAATGGAGGGAAGAAAGATGATTAGGAAGTAAGAGTATACAGGGAGGAGGAGAGAGGAAGATGAGAAAGAGGAAGATGAATAAGCAAAGAAAAGCTGAGGTCGATTTTTTTTTTTGTGTGTGTGTGTGTGGGTGTGGGTGTGGGTGTGGGTGGGTGGGTGGGTGAGGGATGTAGGTGAAGGTAAGGGTAGGGTGAGGGGAGGGGAGTAATGGGGGAAGGGTGATTGTTTTCGGCTACTGTTAAGGGTCGTAGGAGCGTAATGAGCGAGTTACGTCAATGGTAATAAATGGGTTTCTTTATCTCTCTGGCTGCCTAGCGTTCTCTGGCATTGATTTCTCTCTCTCTCTCTCTCTCTCTCTCTCTCTCTCTCTCTCTCTCTCTCTCCCACCTTCCCTCTCTCCCACTTTCCCTCTCTCCCACCTTCCCTCTCCACCCCTTTTCCTCTCTCCCTCCCTCCTTCCATCCCCCCAACTTTCCCATGGAAATATTTACCGCCGAGTAATTAGCATAGAAATAGATTCTTTTGTGGCTTGGTTAGAGGCATTCGCGTCGCCGATACATGCAACACGAAACTGGAATAGGAAACAGAACGGTGAGTGAGGCTGAAAGGAAACAGCGAAGGGATGAGGAATAACAGAAGGTGCAGAACAATAACAGGAGGTAGCGGTAAGCGAGGATGTAGAGAACCCAGCGAGGCGAGGAGGCAGTGAGGATAACGGAGTGAATAAAATCAAGTTAACGCAACGACAGTACAACAAGATGAGCAAAGAATCAGACAGGGCCGAAGGAACAGTAGTAGAAATGATAATGGAAAAGTATGAAAACAATCAGAAAGATTGCTATAGTTTAGCTGGAAACTTCAACGCGAAAAAAAGCGATTTGGAATGAAAATATGTAAAAAAAAAAAGGAATTCATGTAACGGGAAGGGGAAATAAAGGGAAGAAAACGAAAGCAAATGGACGGCGAAAAAAAAAAGTTAAATGAACGCCACTGGATTTAGTTTTACATGAACGTTGTACAAATATGAAATGAAAGTAAATATGGTAATTACTGCCCGATCTTTTAATAGTTTTGCTTTTATACTGCTGCCTCTACTTACATTACTACTATTACTACTACTACTACTACTACTACTACTACTACTACTAATAATAATAATTTTAATACTACAACTACCACAATCACAACCACCAATTCAATCCCTTTAAATCATTACAACAACACTGAGTATTAATTGAAACACACCCACCACCACCTTCACCACCACCACCACCTCCACCTACCACTTTGCATGCAGGGCGAGTCTCGTATTTACCCTGAAATCTCTAACCCTTTGCCAGGCTCCGGCGGCCCTGCCTGTACTCGCCTGCCCCGCCCGATAGCAGGAAGGTCGCTCAAGGCTCATTCAACCCTCGCCACCAAGGCCAAGCTGCCTCCAAAATCCCTCTCACTTAGCCCTCTACTCTCCTCCTCCCCCCACTCTCTCTCCCTCTCTCTCCTACTCCTCCGGCTTCCATCATGTTGCTATTCCTTTCTCTTCTCACTTCACTCACCTTCATTCTCCTCTTCTCCTTCTCTTCCGACCCCCTATCTCCTCCTCCTCCTCCTCCTCCTCCTCCTCTCCACCGAGCCATGTCCGAAGCTTCGAATCTGTAATCCGTTCATTCATCTCTCTCTCTCTCTCTCTCTCTCTCTCTCTCTCTCTCTCTCTCTCTCTCTCTCTCTCTCTCTCTCTCTCTCTCTCTCTCTCTCTCCCTTGATTGTGATGAGATTTTTTTGGTTATATTTTTTTTTCAGTAGTAAGTAGTAGTAGTAGTAGTAGTAGTAGTAGTAGTAGTAGTAGTAGTAGCTGTAGTAGGGAACGTGGTGGTGGTGGTGGTGGTGGTGGTACGGTGTTAACTTTCTCTTTTATTTGAGACTAACATATTCTTACTTTCTTCCTCTTTTCTTACTTAAATGTTTACTTCCTTTTTCTTTACGTCAATAATCAATTTATCTTTTCCTTCCCTTCTTTCCTTTCTTACACTTTTTCCCTAACTTCCCTCATGCTTATAGTTTTCCTCTTTTTCTTTTCTATCCTTCTTTACTTCATTTTATTCCCAAACCTCTTACTTCCTATTATCTTTCTTACTTTCTTTTTCATTCCTATAATCCCCATTATTTTCCTTCCTTCCTTCATTTTTACTTTACTCTTCTCATCCAACCTTTCTTTCCCTAACCTTAAAATCTTCCTTCCCTCCTCCATTCATTCTGTGTTTATTTTCTTCTTTCTTTCTCCTTCCTTGTCATAATAAAAAAAGCTTTCAAACTCTTCCACTCTTAATATATTTCTTTGGCAAGAATTCAGACAATTTTTTGTATAGTTTTCTTTTTCTTCCTGTCTTACATTTTCATTCTTCTTACTCTTCTTATTTTCTCGCCTTTTTCTGTTTTTTCTTTCTGTTTTCCTTTCAAAACATTCTGTATTATGTTTTTCTATTATTTCATTTTCTTCCATTGTTTCTTTTATTTCAATTTTATTCTTACAGAGAGAGAGAGAGAGAGAGAGAGAGAGAGAGAGATAGAGAGAGAGAGACTCGAACAGAGAGAGAGAGAGAGATAAATGAGAGAGAGATGATGATGAGAGAGATGATGATGATGAGAGAGAGAGAGAGAGGAGAGAGAGAGAGAGGAAAGAGAGAGAGAGAGGGAGACGGAAGAAGTAGGAGGAAAATGGAGTGAAAGAAGAGAAAGCGAGGAAGGAAAGAGAGGAATAGGAGAGGAATGGAATGACGAAGGAGGAAAAGGAGGAGGGGAAGAAGAGAGGAGAGGGGGAAAAGTGGCAGAGAAGAAATGGAGGAAGGGAAGAGAAGGATGAGGTAAAGAGATGAAAGGAGAAAAAAAGGAGAGGAAGAGAAAAGGAAAGAAAGTGATGTGGAGGACAAAGGACAAGAAGAGGAGAGGAGGACAGCAAGGGAGAAAATGGCGGAATGGGAGGAAAGCGAGATGTAGAGGAGAGTCGGGATGAGAGACGAGGGGCGGCGGGCAAGGGCGGCGAAATAGATGAATGACACATGTAATGGAAAAATATTGAGATAAAATATGAAGAGAAAAGAGGAAAACCATCAGGAGAGAAGGAGGATGAAGAGGAGAAAATGTGGGGGGAGGATATTAACGTGTTGCCTCAGAGGGGAAGGAAGGAAGGAAGGGAGGGAGGGAGAAAGGGAATGAATGAATGAATGTAGGAAGGAGGAGAGGGAGGGAGGGAGGAAGGGAAGGAAGGACGGAAGGAAGGAAGGAAGGGAGGGAAGGAGGGAGGGAGGGAGAAAGGGAATGAATGAATGAAGGAAGGAAGGAAGGAAGAGAGGGATGGAGGGAGCGTTGGAGACAGGGAAGGAATGAATGAAGGAAGGAAGGAAGGAAGGAAGAGTGGGAGGAGGGAGGAGAAAGGAATGAATGAATGAAGGAAGGAAGGAAGGAAGAGAGAGGAGGAGGGAGAGAGAGAAGGAAGGAAGGAAGGAAGGAAGGAAGGAAGGAAGGAAGGAAGGAAGAGAGGGAGGGAGGAGGAGGAGAAAGGAATGAATGTATGAATGAATGAAGGAAGGAAGGAAGAGAGGGAGGGAGGGAGGGAGAGAGGGTGGGAGAAAGGGAAGGAAGGAAGGAAGGAAGGAAGAGAGAGAGGGAAGGAGGGAAGGAAGGAAGGAAGGAGTGAGACAATAGAGGTAGAGAGGACAGGCGGGAAAGAAGGAAATAAATAACTGAAGAAGTAATAAAATGAAGGAGAGGTGGAACAGAAAAGAGTAAAAAATGATGGAAGAAGGCGCCTTAGGAAGGAAGGAAGGAAGGAAGGAAGGAAGGAAGGAAGGAAGGAAGGGAGAGAGGAAAGGAGAGAGGAAAGGAGGGAGGAAAGGAAGATGTAAGGTTTTAATGAAAGAAAGTGAAGGAAAGGGGGCAGGGAGAAGAAGAATTAAGGAAAGAAGGCTGATAAGAAAAAAAATATGTATTCATTCTTACTTTCCTTTTTTCCTCTCACTCTCCTTCCGTTCCTTCAATTTTCTTTCTTTCTTTCATCATTTCTTATCCTTCATTTATTCCCCATTTTATTTCCTCATACTAGTCCTCCTCCTCCTCCTCCTCCTCCTCCTCCTCCTCCTCCTCCTCCTCCTCCTCCTCCTCCTCCACCTCCTCCTTGCCTTTTAATGGGGGCAGATAATTATCGTGAGGAAGGAGAAGTGATGAAGAAGGGAATATAGAGATAAATTTTAGAGCAGTAAGAAAAGTTGATTCTGGAAAGCTGAACCAAAATGTGAAAAATGAAGAAGGAATGGAACGAGGAGGCGGAGGAGGAGAGTAATGAATGGAAGTGTACTGAGCATGAGGAGGAATGAGACATTGACTAAGCAGAAAGAGGATGATGATGATGATGATGAGGAGGAGGAGGAGGAAAAAATAAAAGGAATCAGTGTTATGATGAGGGAAATAAGAAAATTGAAAGGAAGAAAAAAAAAAAAACGAAGGATTAGAACGATAAAGATTAATAGGAGGAGGAGGAGGAAGAGGAGAAGGAGGAGAAGGATTGAGAGGAGGAGAAGGAGGAGGACGAAAAGATTTATGAGGGAGGGACATAAATAAGAGGACATAAATAAGGGACATAAATAAGAGGAAAAAGAAGAGGAAGAAAAGATGATGAAGAAAAGGAGGCGAAGAAAGGACAAGGAGATAAAAGGAACAAAGATAAAATCTACAATGATGATAAATGACAGATATGCACACACACACACACACACACACACACACACACACACACACACACACACACACACACACACACACGTGCCTGGCCTTGCGTCTTGCCTCTTAATGCTAATGAGGCTTCGTATTCATAATTATCAGTGTGGTCGATTATTTGTTGTTTCCCTTTAATCATTTTCGTAGTGGGCATTTAGGTTTCATTGAGAGCGACTCGTAAGTTATATTTTTCATCTCCGCAACTGCCATTTATATTACGGCTTCAAAAAAAGATATGGGCAAACGTTTCATTTAGCTGTTTTCTTTGTTTTATTTTTTTCCTCTTTTTCTTTTCTTTTTTTTGTAGTATGATTTTATTTCAGTGGGTGAATTATTTTGGCTTTTCTTTATATTTTCAATTTTGTCTCCGTTTCCGTATTTTTTTCTTTATTTTAATTTTATTTTAATGTTTTTTCAATGTTTTTTTCAGCTTGTTTTGCATTTATTACAGCCTTTTGTTTTTCTTAGGTTTCTTCCAATTATTCTTTAGTTTTTCGTATTTTTCTTCCAATTATTATCTTGTTTGTTGCTATTAGTTACCCTTAGTTCTGTCTTGTTTCTTTTTCTAACTTAAGCTTACCATGTTTTCTTACTTTTCCATTTTTTTATGTCTTCAGCATGTTTTTTTTCTCTCCATATTTTCGTTTTCTTTGTTCTTCGCTTTTCATTTTAGTCCTCTTCTATAATTTTTCTGGGCTGTTTTCATTCCCCCCCCGACACAATGCCAACACGGTCACGTGCAAAGTATAAATTCCACAACTCCTTAAACATGAGTTACACGCACCACTTCAAATAACATTATCTATGGTACAAAACATTCGGTATTCACTTTTTTTTATCCTTCCTATTCCGACCTGTTACCTCCACACTTTTCCTATTCAGCCCTATGTGAGTAGCGAAGGGAAGGAAATGAACATAAGAACGTTGGAGTCTGCAAGAGGCCGGTAGGCCTATACAAGGCAGCTCCTTTGAACCTAAGCTCCCGTGTATCTAACCCCACCTAATATCGCTGTCCATGAATTTATCTAATCTATTTTTGATTGTGACATTTGTATTGGCACTCGCCACATGACTGCTAAGCCTATTCCACTCATCCACCACCCTGTTAATAAACCAATTTTTGTCTATGTCCCTGTTGAATCTGAATGTATCCAGTTTAAACCCATTACTTCTTGTCCTACCCGGTTCTCTTACCAACAAAATCTTATAAATATCCCACTTATTAAAGCCCTTCATCCATTTATAAACCTCGATCATGTATCCACGCACCCTTCGCCTTTCTAGAGAATGCAAGTTTAACTGTTCGAGTCTTTCCTCGTATGGCAAGTTTCTCAACCCCTGAATCATCTTAGTCATCCTCCTCTGCACCGATTCTAACATTTTGATATCCATTCTATAGTAAGGTGACCAGAACTGAACCGCATAGTCAAGATGAGGTCTAACTAATGCTAAATATAGTTTGAGGAAGACTTCGGCGCTTCTGTTGCTTACGCTCCTTGAAATAAATCCCAGTATCCTATTTGCTCGATTTCTAGCTTGAATGCATTGTGCCCTTGGACGAAGATCTGAGCTCACTAAGACCCCTAAATCTCTCTCGCACCCAGACCTGCTTATGAGAGTGTCATTTAAGCAATAGTTATGAGAGGGTTTGTTCCTACCTACACTCAGAATACTGCACTTCCCTACAATTATTTTTCAAATGAAATGAAAGGAAAGGAAAGGGAAGGGGAAGGAAGAGAAGACAAAGGACTGGAGAGGAAGAGAAGGGAAAGGAAGAGAAGGGAAGGGAAGAGAAGTGAAGGAAAGAAAAGGGAGGGAAGGGAAAGGAGGACAAAGGAAGGAAGTGTAAAAATCGCAGGATAAAAAGTTTAGGACGAGAGCTAGATAAAGGTAAAGTTAAGGAAAGTTAAAGAATTACATAAAAAAATGCTTCAATACCTTTGTGAAGTTAACGAAGTTTTGGGAAGGTAAGGAAGGTGAGGTAAGGTAAGGTGAAGGTATGGTAAGGTAAACTAAGATAAGGCAAGGTAAGGTAAGGTAACGTTTGGTAAAGAAAGATAAGAAAAAAAATAAAGAGAGGTAAGGAAAAGGCAAAGAGGTGCAGGCAGGGAAGGGAAAAGAGAAGGTAAGGCAAGGGAAGGTAAAGTGAGGTAAGGTAAGGAAAGGTAAGGCAAAGTAAAGTGAGGTAAGGTAAGGAAAGGTAAGGCAAGGTAAAGTAATTAAAGCAAGGAAAGGTCAGGAAGGTGCAGACAAGCAGGGAAAGAAAAGAAAGGCAAGCAAAAGCAAGACAAGATCAAGGCCAAGCCATGCTCTCAAAAACGCCAAGCATCTGAAGGGAGTGAGTGCAGTCTTGCCTGGCGCTGCCTGGCCCAGGAACTCACCTGTTGTCTGGCGGAGAGCCGGGGGGAAAAAGAGAGAGAGAGAGAGAGAGAGAGAGAGAGAGAGAGAGAGAGAGAGAGAGAGAGAGAGAGAGAGAGAGAGAGAGAGAGAGAGATACAGAGAGAGAGATATAGAGACAGACAAAGCAATTAAATCCCCGACCTTTCGTGATTATGTTTGTTGAATTCTTGTTTGTTGATTATGTTTGCCGTCCACTCACCAGAGGACGGACTGGAATGGAGAATTTTTCGCTGTGATGAATTATTTTGTTTTCTCGTTTCATTTCACGGCTGATCCTCACTCAGTTTATTATTTTTTACATGACGTGAACCATTCGTTCGTTTCATATAAATTGCATTGGTGATTATTGCTTTAGCTATAATTACCTGTATATATAATTTTCTTTTCCTTTTTATCCTTTTTTCGTTTCTTTCTCCTTCGTATTTTTTTTAATCTCCTTAATTTTCCTTGTTTTGCATCCTATTCTATTTTGTGTCACCTTTTCATCTACAACTCTACATTTTTAATATGACGAGCATTTCTAGGGATCAACAAGGAAAACACAATTTCCCCTCACACACACACACACACACACACACACACACACACACACACACACACACACACACATACATACACACACACACAAAAAAAAAATCACTGCACACTTCCCATTCCATGACAACTTGACATTTGGCCGCGGGACTTTGCACTGATCTTGGTATTGACGCGTCACACAGAGCATGGCTGATCCCCTAAACACTGCGGGGAGGGGCGGGGGAAGGGGGGAGGGGAGGCAGATAATGGCGGACCAAATTAGATCATCACCTGGACGCCTCGAGTCTTGGAAGGCGAGGAGGCAATTCACCCGAACAGGAGAATCCAGGAGTCTAAAAATTGGTCCGCGCGTTATAACTCCAATACAACTTAGGTTATTGCGCTCCTGACCTGCTTTTACATTTTTTTTTCTTCTATATTTAATGCCTTCAGGATAGGTGTGGAAATAAAAATAGACGAGCAGGTAACATTTACTTCTTTCTGGACAGGTGGGGACAGGTAACATAATGCGTATACTAGCATGCCCTCAGAACAGGTGGAAGGAACGAAAGCTAGAAAGGCTGATAATGAATATCAGAGGTGAGTTTAGTAGTAAGTTAAAGCATATTTTTATGTTAATTAGTAAGTATATTAGAAAGATTAAAGGGTAAGTTAATTAGACGAAATAAAAGCGAAATTATCAGATAGAAACAGGTGTAGGAATTAAAGATGCAAATTGGTAGCTAGACAGGTAGGTAAGCAAGGTGTGGTAAGGTGTAGCAAGACAGACTGGTGGACAGACAGGCGGATAGAGAGGCGGGAAGACAGACACAGACAGACAGAGAGACATTCAAGTAAGCCCCATACATACATACATATTTTCCCACGTTTCTGCGTATATAATTGCAAACTTGGAGGCTAACGCTAGATCTGACCTTTGTCTCGGTGCTCATCTCCGTTTCTTGTACAAAAAACACATTAAGGTTTAAATTAAGTCCACAAGAAAGTCATTCACACACGAAGGAGCGAAATTAAAACAAATAAACCATCTTAGCCATTATTCCATATTCAGCATTCAAACACACATTCATACGAACATACGTACATACATACATACATTCATACATACATACATGCATACATACTTTTATACATTACTGAAGTTTGGCTGTTCGAAGCACATCGCTTTCGACAGTACACACACACACACACACACACACACACACACACACACACAGTCCTACCCAAAGATCAGTACTACGAGCTCTGTGCTCTTCCGTAGGGGAACGGCTGGCTGTCTCGAGAGAGACCCGCAGCAGACCAAGAGGTGGATTACACACACACACACACACACACACACACACACACACACACACACACACACACACCAAGACTGCTTAACGTTCCACAAATGCTGTGACAGAGGAACAGAAGAAAAAGAAAGAAAAAGGGATGAAGGGGATAACGCGGAGAAGGGGAGGATAGAGGGGAAGAAAGAAAGAGAGAGGAAGAGAGCGAGAGAAAGAAGAAAAACATGGAGGAGTTAGGACGATTATGATAAGCAGAGCAAACATATTAAAAAAAGAAAAGTGTTGCATTATAAAGCGAGAGAGAGAGAGAGAGAGAGAGAGAGAGAGAGAGAGAGAGAGAGAGAGATTTACATAGAAAATCAGACCACACAGACCCCATGGTCCAGACTTGGTGGTCTGTCCTTAAACCTAAGTGATTTTACATTAATCAGAAGACTCCAAGACGTTGCATTTCTACTCTAGTTGATATTAAGTTGAAGGAAGTGACGGTCGAGCTTATTTTTGAAGGAGTCAATCGTGTTACACTGGACCATTGATGGTGGAAGCTTATTCCATTCTCGCACTACAACGTTGGTGAAGAAAAATTTGGTGCAGTCTGAATTTACTTGTCTACATCTGAGTTTTACGCCATTGTTCCTCGTGCGCAGAGTGTCATCGATCATAAACAATGTTGATCTGTCTACATTTGTGAAACCATTAAGTATTTTAAAACATTCGATCAGTTTTCCTCGGAGGCGACGTTTCTCAAGAGAGAACATGTTAAGGGTAGAAAACCTTTCTTCGTAGGATTTGTTGCGCAAGGAAGGGATCATTTTCGTTGCCCGACGGTGAACACCTTCTAATTTAGCAATATCCTTTGCATGGTGGGGGGACCAAAACTGTACCGCATATTCCAAGTGGGGTCTGACTAAACTGTTGTAGAGCGGAAGTATTGCATCTTTATTCTTGAATAAAAAGTTTCAGAGAGAGAGAGAGAGAGAGAGAGAGAGAGAGAGAGAGAGAGAGAGAGAGAGAGAGAGAGAGAGAGAGAGAGAGAGAGAGAGAGAGAGAGAGAGAGAGAGAGAGAGAGAATGTAAGACGGACGTGTACTTAACCTTGCATCGTAGGTAGATAAATATAAAGGTAGACCGACTGACAGATATAGATAGATAGACATATAGATAGATAGACAGATGGATAGGGGTAGGGAAGGATATAGGTAGATAGATAGATAGATAGATACAGATAGGTAGATACAGATAGATAGATAGCTTTACTGTGTCTTCTTAGGTTATGGAGTTGAGGAAAAGACTGAAAAAAGAGGAAAAGGACAATTAATGAGGAAAAGGAAGGATTTGGGGAGAGGAAATGCAAGATAAATAGAAAGAGGTAAATAGATATAGGTAGAGAGATTTAATGTTTTGTTAGGTTATGGGGAGGGAGGAGAAGAGACTGAGAAATGGGGTGAGGGCAAAAGGGGAAAGAAAGAGGGATTTGGAGAGAGAGAGAGAGAGAGAGAGAGAGAGAGAGAGAGAGAGAGAGAGAGAGAGAGAGAGAGAGAGAGAGAGAGAGAGAGAGAGAGAGAGAGAGAGAGAGAGAGAGAGAGAGCAGTGAACAGTGAGAGGCAACTCCACGAAACACGCTGACCTCACCTCGCCCAGAGCTGTAAATCCCCTGGGACAGGGCCCCTCGGAAACAGGCCGCGCCCGCCCCTCGCATTCCAAGGCGAGATTAGAGACACCCCCATCCCACCCTGACCTGACCTGACCTCTCGTGCGCATCGACCCACACCACCATCATGGCCTCCCTCACTCTCACTGAGGCCCCCCACCAGCATCAGCAAATTGCCTGGGCAGGACAGTCAGGCTATCCTGGGGCAAAATATTGCTGTGTGTGCAGCTACTCTGTCCGTGTGAAGCCCTCCACGGCCTGCAGCCAGCCAGACTGTCCAAACCTGGCCTGCGCAGACTGCTTCAATGATGGCCCTTTCTGCTGCTCCACGACTGAGGGATTGAGGCGAGCAGCCGGCATTCCTCACCCCGTCACCTACGCGGCCGCTGAAGACACACCGCCCAGCACGCCAGCAGCCCCCCAGCCCGACCCGCTCGCCCCACAACCACCAATTGAAACGGAGGACAGCGCCGTCAGGGAGGATCTTCTCTCCAACCCGCCTGAAGGCCTTGTTGACATCATTCTCCGACTAAGGAATGAGGTACACGGCCTTAAGTGCATTGTGGAGACATATCGGGCGCGGAGTGAAAGAACGAGGAAACAAAGAGAAGCCTTGGTTGAAACCATCAGCTCCATGGACTCCCTGGCACAAGTTGAACAGGACACCCCCATCCCTCCCCCCACCACACAAGCCACAAGTGCCCTGCCAAGTAAAATTGACCAGGACTGGCAGGAGGTGTGCTCCTCCCACCCCAGGTGGCGCGGCTGGTGGGAATCAGGGAAGCCTAGAGCACTGAGGAAGGTGACTCACGACCCCCCAGAAGACGCCGAGACAGCCCCACCCCCTCGCCGCCGGCCGGGCCAACCCACCCAGGCCACACAGACCCCCCCGCCCTCTGTCAGAAACAGAAACCCCCCCTCTCCCAGCCGATCCACTCCTCCTACCCCCTCCCGTCCTCCCCGCCACCATCACCACTACAACCGCGGACGCGGAGACACACCACGGCACACACACCATCGCCCCCAACCCCTCTGGACTCAGGCCTCACCACCCTTCTGTGGCAGGTGCCGTCAGCGCACACAGTTAATCACTGCTCTGAGACCATCTGCGACTTCTGTGGCCGACGTGGGCACCTCGCTGACCAGTGTCGCAAGAGGCAGGCAGAAGCAAAGCGAAGTCTAGAGTGTGCGTATTGCCAGCGGCGAGGACACACCGATGACGAGTGTTACGCTCGAGCCGCCGACATCAGACAGGAACGACTGCTTCGAGCAATCCTGTCTGAACACCAGCCACCCATCACCCAGCCTGCTCCCTACCAGCAGGCGGTGCACGCCCCATCCTACCCATCCTGGCCTCATCCCCCGCACACTCCCCTACTGCTGATCCGATAAGGCGATACAGACACCAACGGCCTCAAGATTCTGTCCGCCAATGTACGAGGCCTTAGGACCAAATCTTGGGGAGCTGACACGCCATCGACCTCAGGCACCACATCGACATAGTGGTGACAGTGGAGACCTTCCTGGACGACACAAGTGCCACCACCTGTGATAAGATCCCCGGGTACTCGCACTGGGCCAGACGAGACCACCACACAGGACAGGGAGGAGGCATTGGTGTTTGCAACCGAAACGGCCTGCAGATGGACGCCCTCACCACAGACACTCCCCTGGAAATGGAGATGATGTTCCTCCGCATCATTCTCGAGGACAGGAGCGCTCTGCTACTCTGTGCCATGTACCGGCCACAGTGGCAAGGCAGCGCCCCCCTCACCTACCTCACAGAGCACCTGGACGACCTTATGGCTGCCCACAGCTATCAGTACGCGATGGTTGTGGGCGACCTAAATCAACACCTGGTGGCGAGGGCCCTCACCGAGCTCACAGCGGTGCATGGATTGCACAACCATGTTGAGTTCCCGACACATCAGCGAGGAGGCTCCCTGGACCCTGTGCTCACAGACCTGCCGAGTGACTGCGTGCTGTGCTGCCCACTAGACAGTGTGGGCAGTTCCGACCACAATGCCATACTCACCACCATCAGCCTGGCCCCAGCGCGTGAAGAGGAACACCAGCGAGTCATCTGGCTGTGGGACCGCGCGGACTGGACGGCTGCAAGGCAGGCCCTGGCAGCGACTGCTTGGGGCACAGTCCTTAACGGTGACCCACAACATGACGTCTCCGCCCTCACCACTGTCCTCAATACCGTCCAGCAGCAACACGTCCCCCACCGCACCTACTCATCCAGCCCAAAAGACCAGCCTTGGTTCGGGTACAGGTGCCGTATTGCAGCCGAGAGGAAACACAAGGCTTGGACAAGATATAAAAGACACCCCACGCAGGAAAATAAAGCCCAACACAGACGAGCCTGCAAAAATATGACGAGGACAGCAAAGTGGGCAAAAGAAAGGTGGGATGCCGACAGGAGGAGAAAGCTGTCCTCTAACCAAACCGACCCGAAACAGTGGTGGGGGCTGGTGAAGGAACAGCAAGGCCTTACCCCCCAGGAACGTATCCCGCCCCTGAGGAAACCTGACGGGGACCTGGCCATCACCAGCCGGGAAAAGGCTGACCTGCTGGCCTGTCACTTCAGTCAAAAGATGACAACCCAGGAGCCAGACAGGCAGCCGCCCACCCTCCCCCAACTCATCGCCTCAAGACTAGAGAATGTGCTAATCTCTGAGGACGCTGTCAGGAGACATCTGAGGGGCGTCAACACCAGGAAGGCGCCAGGCCCTGACAGCGTGAGTCCATACTTACTGCGGCGATGCTCCGATGAGCTCACCAGCCCCCTCGCCCAGATCTTCCGGCGATGCCTGCAGAGTGGGGTGTGGCCTGCACAGTGGAAGGAGGCCAGAGTCACACCCGTACACAAGAAAAAATCCAGGTCCGAGCCAGGCAATTACAGGCCAATATCACTCCTCCCAATCATTAGCAAGATATTTGAGAGGATCATCGGGGAGCAATTGACATCCTTCCTCGAGGAAAACCACCTGCAGTCACCGAAGCAGTTTGGTTTTCGGAAGGGCCGCTCTACCTCAGACCTCCTCCTTCTCCTCTCAAAGTCCTGGCATGACGCCCTTGATGACGGCCACCCCTCTCTCGTGATTGCCCTGGATATAGCTGGCGCGTTCGACTCCGTTTGGCACCGCGGTCTGACGGCGAAGCTACAGCAACTAGGCATCACGGGGGACCTGCTGCGCCTGCTCTCAAACTACCTGTTAGGCAGGAGCCTCCGCGTAGCAGTCAACGGAAGCACCTCGACCAGCTTCCCGGTGGAGGCCTCCGTTCCACAGGGGTCCGTCCTTGGACCTATTCTGTGGAACATATACTTTAACGACCTCCTGCAAACCATCCCGGCAGCAAGCGCTTACGCCGACGACTGCACCCTCTCCAGAGCATACAAGAGGGAGGAAGCCCAGGACGTGACAGAGTCCGTCAACAGACAGTTGGCAGACATAATGGCCTGGGGAAAGAGGTGGCAAGTCAGGTTTGCCCCTGACAAAACCCAGGCCATGGTAATATCACGTTCTCGGGAGGACGCGAGGCAACTCCACGGCAGACTGAGATTCGGGAATGACACCATCCCTCTGCAGTCCAGCGTCGACATCCTGGGCGTGGAGGTGGACTCCCAGCTGCGGTTTGACCGTCACCTTGAAAGGGTGGCGCACAAAGCCTCCCAGAAGGTGAACCTCCTGCGCCGCATGAAGAACCTCCTCGATGCTGAAGGCCTGAACACCCTCTATAAGGCACAAGTCCGTCCAGTGATGGAGTATGCACCGCTCACCTGGATCGCCAGCGCCCGCTGCCACCTCAACCTGCTAGACAAGGTGCAGAGGAGGGCTGAACGCCTCATCAACGGCACCCAGCACCACCGACCGAGCCAGTGGGAGACACAGCGACAACAACAACAACAACACCCACACGAAGGAAGGGCAAGACCAGCCACGAACCAGCTGAATAGCCTGGAGCACCGTCGCCGCGTCGCTGCCCTGACGGTGCTACACAAGGCACAAGTGGGCCTAGTGCCCCACCTGACGGACCTGAGGGCTACCTGGAGGAGGTCTGAGCGCAGCACGAGAACGGTGCTGAGCAACGCCTCCCTCCTGGAAGTGCCAATGGCCCGCTCCAGCACCCACCAACGTGCCTTCTCCATCGCAGCGTCGGTGTGGTGGAACAACCTCACTGCTGATGTGGATGTGACACAACTGTCCACTCAGCAGATGAAGGTTGCGTCCCACAGGTGGCTACTCCTACACCCACCGTAAACATGTATATATATAATTGTATAATATATTGTATAATAATTGTATAATATAATCGGCAGAAGCTTTTAAATAGCTCCCCAACGGTCGGGGGAACTTTAGCATAGACAAATAATACTGCCATGTACTAATGTACTGAACATGTTTAAATAAAAAAAAAAAAAGAGAGATAGAGAGAGAGAGAGAGAGAGAGAGAGAGAGAGAGAGAGAGAGAGAGAGAAGAGAGAGAGAGAGAGAGAGAGAAGAGAGAGAGAGAGAGAGAGAGAGAGAGAGAGAGAGAGAGAGAGAGAGAGAGAGAGAGAGAGAGAGAGAGAGAGAGAGAGAGAGAGAGAGAGATAGAGAGAGAGAGAGAGAGAGAGAGAGAGAGAGAGAGAGAGAGAGAGAGAGAGAGAGAGAGAGAGAGAGAGAGAGAGAGAGAGAGAGAGAGAGAGAGAGAGAGAGAGAGAGAGAGAGAGAGAGAGAGAGAGAGAGAGAGAGAGAGAGAGAGAGAGAGAGAGGGAGAGGGAGAGAGAAGGATGAGTCTTGTTTCTTCCCAAGAGCCTAAAGTTGGCGTGCTGGGTCCGGGGAGGCTAATAGGAGGAGGAGGAGGAGGAGGAGGAGGAAAGGTGAACAGAAAGTATGTACCTGGAAAGATAATGCACGAAAGAAGAGGAACTGGAGAAAGAAGAGGAGGTGGAGGAAGAGAGGAGGTAAGAGGAGATAGGTAGGAAGATAGGTATACGGTTGTTGTTGGTGGAATCGGTACAGACCGAGTACAAGAAGTAACACACAAAGGAAGAACAAACAACAGCAGACCTGCTGGTTCTTACGAGGATGTTTGTGACAAGCTACACTAACTGTCTAATCAAAGGTGGAAGATGAAGGACAGGAAAGGAAAAAGAACCATGCAGCATGGAAAAACTGCATGGAAATTATGTAGGAAAGAGGAAAGAACTACCATTACTGCTACCACTAACCGGGCGATAAAAGCGGACAAGGACACCAGTATTCGAAAGAACTTAACGTTATTACGACAATGAGTAATATCTTAGTTGCAGGTTGGATTCAAAATACTTGTCTAATCTATTGTTGAAGGCCGTATGACGTTCTAACCTCGGCGGTTGAGGTGATAAACAGTCTTCGTCGGTAAATACGGATGCGAAAAAGTTATTTAGGATTGTAGCCATTTCATTTTCATCGTTCGTATGGTTACCATTATCATTAGCAAGCGGTCCGATACTACAAGTGAGTGACTTTTTTATTATTTACATAGCTAAACAATTCTTTAGGATTAAATTTACTTGTTTCCGCTATATATTCTTCAAGATTTTTCTTGCATCGTTTTATTAATTTCCTGGTTTCGCGGCGAATTCTGTCCAACTCTAGTTTGTCAGCCTCATTCTGAGTTGATGTGTATCTACTGTATACGCGTTTTTTAAGAGATAGGCTATTTTGAATTTCGTTATTCCACCATTTGGGTTTCTTCTTAAAAGCTGAACGTCTGTCACGATAGGGTACGCATATGCTTAGGCCATATGCGAATATGGCAGGAGGAGGAGGAGGAGGAGGTCAAAATAAACGAAAAGCGTATGGCTGGAGAAATAATGAAGGGAGGAGGAGGAGGAGGAGGAGGAGGAGGTCACAATACACGAAAAGCGTATGGCTGGAGAAATAATGAAGGGAGGAGGAGGAGGTCAAAATAAACGAAAAGCGTATGGCTGGAGAAATAATGAAGGGAGGAGGAGGAGGAGGAGGAAGTAGTAATAGATGTTATATTTGTGGTGATGTGATGAAAAGTGTTGTTGGCAGCGATAGTCGCGATCTTGATGATGATAATGACGATGTGATGATGGGGATGATGTTACTGATTATGAAAGATGATGACGAGGATTTATCTAACGAAGACAAAGCAAATACTGATGATGATGATGAACAAAATGAAAGATAAAAAAGACGATAAATAGATAAGAAGTATATAAAGAACAATGATAACTATGAACGTTAAATTAAAACAAAATAAAAATAAAGATAATAATACAGTTGAAGATGATGAATAAAAATTGAAGATGATGATGACGATAAATAAATAAACAGAAGAACAAATAGAGAGATGCATAAGAAATAAATGAAAAAAATAAATATAACAGAAAAGTGAAAACAAAAATAGCTAGCAGACATTTTTATTTTATAAACTTTTTGTCCTTGATCTGCTGAAAATAAATAAATATAACAATGACAGCTGTAAAAATAAGATAAATATAATACATAAGATGATGACAGTTGTGACAATAGTGAACAATGAACCAGCGCTAATGAGGCTCGTTAATTACTGGCGCCCAAGCCTTCCGATAATGATCTCTCTCTCTCTCTCTCTCTCTCTCTCTCTCTCTCTCTCTCTCTCTCTCTCTCTCTCTATATATCCAACTATTTTGTTGTTTCTCTTATGGTTAAGGTTTCGCTTTTCGCGTTTTGTTTATTTTCTTCTTCAGGATAATATTTATAATGACTCACCTCTTTTTATTCTTATTACTTAATATACTGCATATCTCTCTCTCTCTCTCTCTCTCTCTCTCTCTCTCTCTCTCTCTCTCTCTCTCTCTCTCTCTCTCTCTCACGTAATTATCTATATATCCAACTATTTTTGTTGTTTTCTCTTATGGTTAAGGTTTCGCTTTTCGCGTTTTTGTTTATTTTCTTCTTCTTCAGGATAATATTTATAATGACTCACCTCTTTTTATTCTTATTACTTAATATACTGCATATCAACACACACACACACACACACACACACACACACACACACACACACACACGGGGTGCTCTCTTTCCCGGCACCAGCACACTGCACTGAGCAGTCCCCGCCACTCCCAAACACCATAACCAAACCTTCCCACAGGTGCGCCAAACCCCCGAACCCCAACTCGTTCTTTTTGCACTTGTTTCTTGTGCGAATTTACCATCAGAATGTATCCCTTTTATGTAGATTTACGGAAAGTAAAACAATCGCAGGAATGGCAAAAAAAAGATGGATAGATATATTCCTTAAAAAAAAAAATTACTAATATATTTTTTCTTCTCATTTTAGGTAAGAGAACATCGACTGGTGATAACAGTAAGTCACTATTATTATTATTTTTATTATTATGTTATCATTCTTTTTAGTAGTAGTTATAGTGGGTAAAAAATTCAGTTCTTTACTTCCTCCAAGAGCAGGTGTTCGCAGGTGCTGCTAATCTCCCTCTTCTTCCTCCTCCTTTTGCCGCGGAAAATTATACTCTTTTTCGCGTCGTTTTATGAGGAAATTTTCCCCCTGATAACCTCTACGTTTTGTGTTTCCCGAGTCTTTAGGAATTGCCCAAAAGTTGTTATTTAATATATTTTTAATTAACTTTTTTTCGTATTTTTTCTTTCCTTTTATTTTCTCCCTCTTCGCACCTTCCAGATTCTCTTATTTTCCTCTTCTTTTAACACTTTGAAAATCTTCTCAATCAAAGTTTTATAACGCGTAGCCACTGTGCTGGAGAGAGAGAGAGAGAGAGAGAGAGAGAGAGAGAGAGAGAGAGAGAGAGAGAGAGAGAGAGAGAGAGATAGAGAGAGAGATAGAGAGATAGAGCGAGAGAGAGAGAGAGAGAGAGAGAGAGAGAGAGAGAGAGAGAGAGAGAGAGAGAGAGAGAGAGAGAGAGAGAGAGAGAGAGAGAGAGAGAGAGAGAGAGAGAGAGAGAGAGAGAGAGAGAGAGAGAGAGAGAGAGAGAGAGAGACTAAAATATAAAATACATGAACGTTTGTTTCTTACCAGTTTTTACATAGTTTTGGTTGTTTGTTAATACCATATTTTAAGAAACACACACACACACACACACACACACACACACACACACACACACACACACACAGACATATTTTGCCCCTTGATATTCATTCTTGCATTGCATTTAACATTTTACTCTCTCTCTCTCTCTCTCTCTCTCTCTCTCTCTCTCTCTCTCTCTCTCTCTCTCTCTCTCTCTCTCTCTCTCTCTCTCTCTCTCTCTCTCCTTCCCTTTCCCCATCCCTTTCCCCCTCCCTTTTCCTTTCCCTCTCCCTCTCCCTCATTCTTATGCATTCTCGTCTCTTAAAGGAAAAGGTTTAGTAAAAATTTTCATGTAAGAGTGTGTGTGTGTGTGTGTGTGTGATCGTCTTCAGCGGATCGGACGTGTTTCAGTGTGCTCCGCTCACGCCATGGCTGGCGCCAATTTGGCCAGTGGGACCAATTCTGGCCAGTGTGGACAGTGTTTTGAAATGAATGACAGTAGCAAATCGAATGTGGTGACATGTATACGGTGTAAAGGAGGTTTTCATACCTCGTGTGTTCATCTGGGTGGAATCAAAAGCACAAATCTGCGTCATGTAAACTGGTTGTGTGATCACTGTGCGGAAACAATTCGTGTGGAGGCTACTAAGAAAAGCGACGACATTGATAAGTTAAAGGATGAGCTGAAAGAATTAAAGGATCTGGTAATGAAAGGCTTTGCAGAGATGCGAGGTGAGGTAAATAGTGTGGTGAAGAGGTCAAGCAATGATGTGGGTGTTGTTGTGGAGGAGAAGGTGAGAGAGGTTGTGACGTCAGCAGTTACGAGTGCAAGGGAGAACATGGTTACTGGTGAGTTAACTCCGGATGTGGGGGACTGGGCTGAAGTGGTTAGGAGAGGCAAGAAAAAAAGGGGGAAGAACTTGTTGGTAGTAAAAGCCAACAATAATGATGGAAAAGCTATTGACAGTAAAAAAGATGTTGCAACGGCTTTGGCGGGTGTGCCTATCAGCGATTCTAGGTTCACTAGTGGTGGTAATATTGTAATGAATTTCGATGATGAAGCAACTAGGAATGAAGCTGCGGAAAGACTTAAAATTATAGATAAGTTGAAGACCAGTAATGTGAAGAAAATCATGCCGAAAATTATGCTTTGCAATGTTAGCAAAGGAGACGATAAGGATGAACTGATGGCTAAACTAATAGAGAAGAATGAGTGCTTACAATCTATTGAAGGAGTGGAGGAAAAGATGAAGCTGGTATTTGAGAAACCGGCCGCGGGTGATACTGTTCATTATATCATAAAGTGCGACCCGGGTGTGCGAGCTAGCATTCATAGACATGGGGATATGCTGAGGCTCGAGTGGGGCAGATATAAGGTTCGAGATCGCTATCATGCTTTGGTGTGTTTTTACTGTCAGAGATTTGGTCATACGAAGACAAACTGCAGTGACAAGGCAAAGGGGGACAAACCAACATGTCCTAAGTGCGCGGGTGAACATGAAATCAAAGAATGTGAAGCTAATTTTAAGAAATGCATTAACTGCGTGAGGGCTAATAGGAGCGGAGAGCTCAGTCATACAGTAAATGAACACTGCTGTCCACTGATGGTTTCGGAGCTTCAGAGAGTCAAGGAAAACACGGATCATGGCTACTCACAATAATGTGAGCATAAAGTGTGCATTAGTAAATATTCAATCTGTGAGAAACAAGACATTTAATCTACGCGACTTAATTGATGATGAACGCCTGGATATACTGGCTATTACGGAAACTTGGTTGAGTGACTCTGACTTGGCAGTCATCAGTGAAATGACCCCTGATACGCATATGTTTCTTCACACTACAAGACAAAATGCCCGTGGGGGAGGCGTAGGAGTCTTTATCTCTAAAGCATTTAAGAAAATAAGAAAGTGTACGCTAGATCGACAGGAAAGTTATGAGGTGCTTCAGGTGGAATGTGAGGTAAATGGCAACAGGATTACGCTAATTATATTATATAGACCCCCTTATTCGAGCATGAGCAGTTTTATTGAAGAGCTAAAGACATACTTAGACTCTATTGATATGGTTGGTGCTAATGTCATTATTTGTGGCGATTTTAATGTATGGATGGACGATCTGAGTGCACGCTATGTATCGGATTTTGTGGATATGATTGACTCTTTTAACCTGGCTAATATGGTGGATGAGCCGACGACGATAGGTGGACATATGATCGACTTGGTCCTTGTGGATAAGGCTAATAACCTGGTTCAAGATGTACAGGTAGAAGACATTTTCAGTATATCACCGGTGCATAAGCTGATAAACTTTAGCGTGCAACTAGCGATAGGAAGGAAACAGAAAAGGACGATTAAGTTTCGCTCTAAGAGAAACTTTGATTCAGAAGTATTACTAGGCTCAATATATAACGGCATATCATCTCAACGACTCGATTCGTGCGTACATGGTACTGTGAATACAGATGAGTGTCTTACGTGCTTTGATGAACTCTTCAATAGTGTTGCCAAAGACCGATACGAGGAAATGTGCCCTATTATCGAAAAAGAAATTGTGATCAGAGACAGTGCGCCCTGGTATAACAGTGTGGTTGATCGTGCAAAAAAAGAGAAGAAGAGGAAGGAACGAAAGTGGCGTAGGCACGGGACAGAATTATTTAGACTTGAATACACTCGTGCTCGGAATAATGAGAGAAAAGTTATTATCGCGAGAAAACGTGAGTACTACAAGAACAAGACTGAGCAAGCGGCTGACAATGTTAATAAGTTATATAGAATCCTGGACAATATAACTGGAAAAAAGAAATGTAATAGGTTACCTGAAGGTTTTTCGGATGATGAGCTTGCGAAAAATTTTATCCGATTCTTTGAAACTAAGATAAGTGGTATTATAAGAAGTTTTAGAGAAGATTCACAGGATGATCTGTTGCTGGAGGCTCCAGTTCCTGGGTATAGACTAACTTCATTTAGACCCATAACCTCAGCGTCTCTGAAATCGATAATAAAAAGGATGAAGCCAACTTATTGTGCCAATGATCCATTGCCCATTGGTGAGTTACTTCATAGTGTTAACATTGACTTATTAATTGAAATCTTGGTTAACCTTGTGAACATCAGCGTTGTTAGTCATACTTTCCCTGACATGGAGAAAAGGGCGATTGTCAAGCCGATATTTAAGGTGCGTTGGATCCGCAGTGCTTGAGCTCATTTCGTCTGGTGTCGAATTTAACTTTTCTTTCCAAGATCATGAAGAATGTAATTCTAGAACAATTAAGTGAACACTTGCAATTAGTGGAGGCTCTACCGGATAACCATTCGGCATATCGACGTTTGTATTCTACGGAAACCGCATTGTGCTCGGTGGTAAACGATATGCATGAGTTGATGGATGTAGGGAATTGTGGGATTCTTATACTACTAGATTTGAGTGCGGCTTTTGACACCGTTGTGCACGATATCTTGTTGCGTGATTGTGAAAAAATAGGGATAGAAGGAGCGGCATTAGCGTATCTTAAGAGTTATCTTGAAACCGACCTTATTGTGTACAGATTGGTGGAACCTTTTCTGAAGTGAAGACATTGGAACGGGGTGTTCCACAGGGAAGTGTTTTGGGTCCTGTCCTGTTCTGTATTTACACCATTGAGCTGTCTTACCTGCTTGCCAAGCATAGAGTTGCTTTTAAGTTGTTCGCGGATGACACGCAGTTTTATTTATCATTAAGGGATGTACAGGACACTGACGCAAAATTATCGGCTATAATGGTTGACATTGGGCGCTGGATGGACTGCAAACAATTAAAACTTAATAAGAACAAGACGGAGTGTTTGGTTATTGGTAGAAATTTTGATATCAACAGACGTGACGTTCGTCACTTACAAGTGAATGGGGGAGTTAAGAACATAAGAACATAAGAACGCAGGAGTCTGCAAGAGGCCGTTAGGCCTGTACGAGGCAGCTATGGTGTGAGTGACGGTGTGAGGAACTTGGGTGTGTTTTTAGACAGTAGTCTATCATTCAAAATTCAAAATCATCACACAGTACGTATAGCAAATTATCATATGAAAAATTTATCTTTTGTGAAGAAATACCTTGACGAAAATCAAATGCTGATGCTCATTCACAACCATGTTATAAGCAGATTAGATTATTGCAACTCTCTATACTATGGTGTGCCTGACTATCTATTAAGAAAACTGCAACTAGTCATGAATCGGGCGGCTAGATTGATAAAAGGACTCTCACGCCGGGACAGGATCACTCCTGCTCTTATAGACTTACACTGGTTACCGATAAAAGCAAGAATAGTGTTTAAGAGATGTGTTATGGTGTATCAATCTCTGAAATCGGGAGGGCCTAGATACATTAGGGAGTTGCTCAGTGATTTTTATGTCGATGCCAATGTGACCTTGCGACATAGTACAGAAGAGTACAGACTTGCAGAGCCTAGGTTTAATACTGAATCTGGACGAAGGGCGTTTAGCAGAAATGCCCCCCGCCTATATAATATGCTACCACTTAGTGTCAAGCAAGCGGATAATGTTGACATATTTAAGAAAAAAATGAAGACTTTTCTGCTCGGTCAGTGCTATGATCTGGAAAGTAAGACTGTGAGAGAGCCCTACAGATGTTGAAAGGAAGATTGAGGGTGGGCGTATGGAGCGTCTACAAAGATGGAATACTCCCATGAAGGACTACAATCAAGTAAATCAAGTGTGTGTGTGTGTGTGTGTGTGTGTGTGTGTGTGTGTGTGTGTGTGTGTTTTCATATGTTTTCTTTTTCGATTTTTCCGCTTTTGATTTTTTTGGGGGGGGCTATCTTTGTCTCTTGGCCACATTTGTTTCAGCTCTCAGCTCTCTCAATACTTATATTTCTCTTTATCTCTTTCTCTCACTGTCTATTTGTTTCACTATTCCTCCCTATGTTTAAATATATGTTTGTATATCCTTCATCATTTCCATATCTCATATCTTTCTCTCTGACTGTTTCTCTCTGTTTGTGTAGTTCTCTTTCCACCTCCATCTGTTTGTCCGTCTCTCTGTCCATCACTATGCATGTTTCCTCTCCCTATTCATCCTCCCGTCCTGTGCTCTCTGCGCCGCCTCGCTCTGCCTCGCGTTTCTTTATGTCCCTCGTCTGTGCTCCTATCTCCCTCCCCTCCCTTCCCTTCCTCGTTCCCTCTGATTGATTAAGATTCCCTCTGGCTATGCGTGTGCTCTGTGTAATCTCTCTCTCTCTCTCTCTCTCTCTCTCTCTCTCTCTCTCTCTCTCTCTCTCTCTCTCTCTCTCTCTCTCTCTCTCTCTCTCTCTCTCTCTCTCTCTCTCTCTCTCTCTCTCTCTCTCTCTCTCGCTTTATAATGCAGCACTTTTCTTTTTTTAATATGTTTGCTCTGCTTATCATAATCGTCCTAACTCCTCCATGTTTTTCTTCTTTCTCTCGCTCTCTTCCTCTCTCTTTCTTTCTTCCCCTCTATCCTCCCCTTCTCCGCGTTATCCCCTTCATCCCTTTTTCTTTCTTTTTCTTCTGTTCCTCTGTCACAGCATTTGTGGAACGTTAAGCAGTCTTGGTGTGTGTGTGTGTGTGTGTGTGTGTGTGTGTGTGTGTGTGTGTGTGTGTGTGTGTGTGTGTGTGTAATCCACCTCTTGGTCTGCTGCGGGTCTCTCTCGAGACAGCCAGCCGTTCCCCTACGGAAGAGCACAGAGCTCGTAGTACTGATCTTTGGGTAGGACTGTGTGTGTGTGTGTGTGTGTGTGTGTGTGTGTGTGTGTGTGTGTGTGTGTGTGTGTGTGTGTGTGTGTGTGTACTGTCGAAAGCGATGTGCTTCGAACAGCCAAACTTCAGTAATGTATAAGAGTATGTATGCATGTATGTATGTATGTATGAATGTATGTATGTATGAATGTACGTATGTTCGTATGAATGTGTGTTTGAATGCTGAATATGGAATAATGGCTAAGATGGTTTATTTGTTTTAATTTCGCTCCTTCGTGTGTGAATGCCTTTCTTGTGGACATAATTTAAACCTTAATGTGTTTTTTGTACAAGAGACGGAGATGAGCACCGAGACAAAGGTCAGATCTAGCGTTAGCCTCCAAGTTTGCAATTAAGTACTCAGAAACGTGGGGAAATATGTATGTATGTATGTATGTATGTATGGGGCTTACCTGAATGTCTCTCTGTCTGTCTGTGTCTGTCTTCCCTCCTCTCTATCCGCCTGTCTGTCCACCAGTCTGTCTTGCTACACCTTACCACACCTTGCTTACCTGCCTGTCTAGCTACCAATTTGCGTGTTTATTTCCTTCGCCTGTTTCTATCTGATAATTTCGCTTTTATTTCGTCTAATTAACTTACCCTTTAATCTTACTAATATACTTACTAATAACATAGAAATATGACTAAACTTACTAATAAACTCACCTCTGATATCCATTACCGGTCTTTCTAGCTTTCGTTCCTTCCACCTGTTCTGAGGGCATTTTAGTATACTCATTATATTACCTGTCCCCACCTGTCCAAAAATAAGTAAATGTTACCTGCCCGTCTATCCTTATTTTCACACCTATCCTGAAGGCATAAAATATAGAAGAATAAATGTAAAAGCAGGTCAGGAGCGCAATAACCCAAGTCCAGGAGTTGTATTGGAGTTGGAACGCGCGGAGCAATTTTTAGACTCCTGGATTCTCCTGTTCGGGTGAATTGCCTCCTCGCCTTCCAAGACCTGAGGCGTCCAGGTGGTGACCTAATTTGGTCCGCTATTATCTGCCTCCCCTCCCCCCTTCCCCCGCCCCTCCCCTCAGTCTTTAGGGGATCAGCCATGCTCTGTGGGACGCGTCAATACCAAGATCAGTGTAAAGTCCCGCGGCCAAATGTCAAGTTGTCATGGAATGGGAGGTGTGCAGTGATTTTTGTGTGTGTGTGGGGGGGGGTTTTCCTTGTTGATCCCTAGAAATGCTCGTCATATTAAAAATGTAGAATTGTAGATGAAAAGGTAACCAAAAATAGGATAGGATGCAAAACAAAGAAAATTAAGGTAATAAGAAAAATACGAAGGACAAAGAAACGAAGGAAGGATAAAAAGGAAAAGAAAATTATATGTAAAGGTAATTACAGCTAAAGCAATAATCACCAATGCAATTTATATGAAACGAACGAATGGTTCACGTCATGTAAAATTGACAAATTGAGTGAGGATCAACCGTGAAATGAAACGAGAAAACACAATAATTAATTACAGCGAAAATTTCTCCATTCCAGTCCGTCCTCTGGTGAGTGGACAGCAAACACAATCAACAAAACAAAAAAAATAAAAAATCAACAAACATAATCAAGAAGGGTCGGGGATTTAATTGCTTTGTCTGTTTAGTATATGGAACATTATTATTATTTTTCTATTTGGTTTTATATTTAGCAGTGGCAACACAGATGTTTTCTTTGCTGCGTTTTAAGCCACTCGTGAATCCTATTTTGACCGTAATTGAATTTGCGATGAACGAAATGAAATCGAGTAACATTTTTGCTTCATACAATTTTTTTTTTCTGTATCAACACATTTTATCACCTGACGACATGCCTCTGCGGCCCCCGTGTGTACCTTCAGATTCCGAACAAAACGAAACACGATGAAACGCGATACAACACGATGAAACAATAAGGGCAAGAAAAGCACAGCTCGGACGAAAACATTTGGAGACTGTTCTGTTCTTGCGTCTGAGTCCCTTGTCAAGACGTTGTAAGGCTTTGGAACTCACACACACACACACACACACACACACACACACACACACACACACACACACACACACACACACATTCACCCTTCTTCACACACACACACACACACACACACACACACACACACACACACACACACACACACACACACACACACACACACACAAGAAAAATAGAAAAAAAAAAAGTGATGAGCAACTTGTCAATGAAGACTCAAAACTTTGGGAACAAAAATGACCGCAAAACAACCGTGGCCTGTGTTTAACTTTCGTATATCTGTCTGTCCGATTCTCTGCCAGTCTGTCTTCCTGTCTTTCTTAATGTGTCTGTCTGTATGATACATGCCAGCAGGTGAGGCCAGGCATAACACAAATGCCAGGTAGCGGCGTCGCAAGCATAGTCGTGTGCAGGAGGCTGGGCTGAAGGCTTACTTCACCAAACTGAGAAGTCTCAGAAATAAGATGGATTTGTTTAAGGAAAATCACTCGTAGAGAAAAAAAAGTCAACATTATAGCAAAAGAGTTCAATTTAGGGAAGTGTTTTGTGTGTTGGAAGAAATCTCCAGAACATTAGAATTATATAAATGACACCCCTCTCAGCAAGCCTGGATGTGAGTGGATTTAGTTGTCTATTGGTCTGTCTAAAGAGCTTGTAGGTTAGTTGCCTGTCTGCTTGCCTTTGTCTGTTTGTCTTCTTATGCGTCTCACTTGGTTACAATGGTGGGTTGTTTGTATATCTGTATGTTTGTCTATATAAATAAATAACTGGTTAACTGCTTGCTTGCGTGTCTGCCTCCCTCTCTGTCTCCCTGCTGGTTTCAATGGCTGTCTGTCTGTATATATCAGTTATAGTCTGTACAAATGAGTCATTGGTAAACTGACTGCCAGCTTCCCTGTGCGTCTGCCTGTCTGTTCGTCTTGCTCTGTGCTTTGTTTGTTTGTCTGTGTTTGGCTGTTCGACTGCACTACGTATGGAAGCATGAATAAACTCGTGCATGTAAATAAAGAAGCAAATGCAACAATGCCACATAAGACAGACCTCGCTGTTTGTCTGCCTGCATATATACGCCTCTCGTATTTACAACAGACATAAAAGAAGACACTTTCGCTTCCTTCTCTGGCATAAAGATTTACTCCTAACGATGTCAACAAAGCTCTCTCTCTCTCTCTCTCTCTCTCTCTCTCTCTCTCTCTCTCTCTCTCTCTCTCTCTCTCTCTCTCTCTCTCTCTCTCTCTCTCTCTCTCTCTCTCTCTCTCTCTCTCTCTCTCTCTCTCTCTCTCTCCGCAAAGATCTAAGAGAAGAGAGAGAGATTATGCATGATTATAACTTCAGTAATAAGAAAAAGATTAACACATTCAGACTAAAGATTCAAATGGTCGTGTTCCGTAGATGGAGGAGGAGGGAGGGAAAGAAGGATGTATGTAGAGGAACAACAAACAAGAGTAACTTTCAATATAATCTTACTAAAGTAGTTCGCGAGCGTGTGTGTGTGTGTGTGTGTGTGTGTGTGTGTGTGTGTGTAGGAAACGATAACTTCTCTATATATGTGTGTATGACCATTTGTTTCACACACACACACACACACACACACACACACACACACACACACACACACACACACAGAGAGAGAGAGAGAGAGAGAGAGTGTCTACTGCATGTGAGGGGACCTGATGCTCTCTCTCTCTCTCTCTCTCTCTCTCTCTCTCTCTCTCTCTCTCTCTCTCTCTCTCTCTCTCTCTCTCTCTCTCTCTCCTACGATGTCCTTTCCGGTTCAAGGAACCTGTAGCCTCGCGGGACACAGAGGAGGAGCAGAAGCATCAGGAGGAGGAAAAGGAGGAGGAGGAGGATATAGATAGGATAATAGGATCATAAAGCGTGACGGGTTAGAAGGAGGAGGAGGAGAAAAGAGAAGGACATGGGTAACAAAAAGAGAGGGAAAGGAGGCATGATGGACAACAGGAAGACAGAAGATCCACTTGGAGGAGGAGGAGGAGGAGGAGACGGAGGAGGGGGGAAGCATGAAAACATGGAACATGGAAATGCAGGCAACAGAAAGCCTATCGGCTCATTACGAGGTTGCCCGCTTTGGCGATTTAATCTGCTCGACAGATCAGAGGAGGAGGATGATAATGAAAAATAAGAAAATGCAGAGACGATACAAATGAAATAGAAAAGAATAAATTAATAAATATAAGAAAACAAAGAGAACAACAAAGAATAAATGATATATAATATATATAAAAAGAAGAAATAAAAAACTGCCCCACGAAATCGGAAAGTTCCTGAAAAAAAAAGATGAGATGAGAAGGAAAATATGAAAATAAAAGTTTCTTCAGTACCGTCTCTCTTTTCCATTTTTATCAAATGTAATTATCATCAGTATTACTATTGTTACTTTCATTATTTTTATTATTTTTATTTTTATTCCATTGCTATTACTCTCATATTTATTTCTTCTTCCTTTCAAATTTTCCTTCATATGTCAAAAATATTTTTCCCTCTATCTTTTTGGGGTATTTTTTTCCTCTTCCTTTCAATCCTCTCCTATCATTTCTTCCTCCTTCTATTTCCCTATTTTTACTTTCTCACCTCCTGTATCTGACTTCCTCCTTCTCCTTCCTTCTCTCTTTCTTTCTTGTCATTACCTCTCCTTCCTTTATTTTCTTTCTTATATTTCTTGCTATCATATTTTTCCTCTTATATTTGTCGTTTTTTCCTGTCTCTTTCCTGTATCGAATTTTTCTCCTCCTCCATATTTCCTTCCTCTCTTCCTCCTCCTGCTGCTTAATCTTCTTTATCTTCCTCCCTCCCTAACAGCCACTGCGTTCTTCCTTTCTTCAAGACCAATTTTTTTTTTCTTCTTCTTTTTCTTCTTCTTCTTCTTCTTCTTCTTCTTCTTCTTCTTCTTCTTCTTCTTCTTCTTCTTCTTCTTCTTCTTCTTCTTCTTCTTCTTCTTCTTCTCCTCCTCCTCCTCTCCCTTTTCCTGCTTTTACCTTCGTCTTAAAGCGAAAAGAAAAGTTAAATCTCGCTGTCATCTCTCTCTCTCTCTCTCTCTCTCTCTCTCTCTCTCTCTCTCTCTCTCTCTCTCTCTCTCTCTCTCTCTCTCTCTCTCTCTCTCTCTCTCTCTCTCTCTCTCTCTCTCTCTCGAAGGAATGTAGATATCAGACAGAGAGAGAGAGAGAGAGAGAGAGAGAGAGAGAGAGAGAGAGAGAGAGAGAGAGAGAGAGAGAGAGAGAGAGAGAGAGAGAGAGAGAGAGAGAGAGAGAGAGAGAGAGAGAGAGAGAGAGAGAGAGAGCACCGTTATAAGTTTATGGGCTATTAATGTGGTTTCCAACGCTATCTTCTTTCCCTCATTTCCTCGCCTCTCATAGCTATCGTTTAGAGCCCCTCCCTCCCTCCTCCTCCTCCTCCTCCTCCTCCTCCAGACAGAGATGAATGATGACAAAGAAAAAGAGAAGGCAGTGACCGAGGAAGTTTGAGAAAAATCTAATGAAAACACGTACAAAAAAAATTTTCAAGAGTTTTTCACATTGTCTTTTTACATATTTCATCCCCTTATTTTTACTTCATTTTGCTCTCCCTCAAGCTGAGGGAGAGCAAAATGAAGTAAAAATAAGGGGATGAAATATGTAAAAAGACAATGTGAAAAAAATATTACGAGAAAAAGCAAACCGAAGAGAAAGTTGAAAAGGGAAAACACAAAAACCCACAGAAAATGAACTCCACCTTCAACAGGTTAATGAGCACGAGGAAATCAGGTAATGCCAGGTGGAGTAATTAAGGCGAATTATGCACAGGTAACAGGTGTGAAGGGGAGGAACGAGGGAGGGAGGGAGGGAGGAAGGAAAGAAGGAAGAAAGGAAGGAAGGAAGGAAGGAAGGAAGGAAGGAGGAAGAAAGAAAGGGAGGAAGGGAGGGAGGAAGGGAGGGAGGGAAGGAGGGAGGGAGGGAGTATTTGAGGGAGGAAGGGAGGGAGGGAGAGGAAGGAAGGAAGGAAGGAAGGAAGGAAGGAAGGAAGGAAGGAAGGAAGGAAGGAAGGAAGGAAGGAAGGGAGGAAGATAGGGAGGAAGGGAGGGAGGGAGGCATTGAGGGAGGAAGGGGGGGAGGGAGGAAGAAAGAAAGGGAGGGAGGGAGGGTGGGAGGGAGGCATTGAGGGAGGGAAGGAGGGAGGAGGAGGGAGGCACTGAGGGAGGAAGGGAGGGAGGGAGAGGAAGGAAATATGGAGACATGGACATGCGGGCAACAGAAAGCCTATTGGCTCATTACGAGGTCGCCCGCTTGGGTGATTTAATCTGCTCGACCGCCACTTGGGGCTTGATGAGCAGATGAAAGCACAACGATATTGAGGAGCAGATGAAAGCCCCTCGTTATTCAGTTTACTCCCGACGCAGCAAAATGACGGTCGATTCTATATTTGAAGGAGTTGATGGTATTCGCATTTACTACTTCTGAGGGAAGATTGTTCCAGTGGCGGATGACTCGGTTTGAAAAGAAACTCCTTCCGATGTCTGTGTTACATCGACTCGACTGAATGGGTAAACCGTTATGTCTAGTTCTTGAGTTTTGTTTCTTTTTTAGGAGCAGCGGCTTTTTTTTTTTTATTATTGTTTTCTTTTTTTGTGTGCCCTTGAGTTGCCTCCTCTGCTGTAAAAAAAAAAAAAAAAAAAAAGTTCAAAGAATTTGGAGTAATCGACGTTATTGAACTTTTTTAGATACTTGAAGACTTGAATCATATCCCCTCGTAGGCGTCTTTTCTCCAATGTAAAGAGATTGAGTCGCTTGAGTCGTTCCTCGTACGGTTGAGCCCTTAAGGTTGGAATCATCTTTGTGGCGCGTCGTTGAATCCTTTCCAGTAAAGCAATGTCCTTTCTGTAATTATTATTATTATTTTTTTTTTTTACTTTGTGGCATATTGCGCCGGTAGGCTTCTTCCCGGTGGATCCTGATGGTCGGTCCAAGGCTTCTTTCCGGTGGGTCCTGATGGTCGGCCCAGCCCGTTCTGGCGCAGGCGAGTGTTTATAATGGCGCCATCTTGCATTGGCTCATGCTGCCCTCCCAGAGCTCATCTTTGATCCTAGAATCTAGAGTCCGGGTTGATAGGTGGTCTTCTGGACAGCATGTGGGTAGTTTTAAGCCACTCGGCGGCGGCTGAAAAATCCCAGCTTGGTGGCACCGGGCGGGGATTGAACTCGCGTCCTCCTGAACACGAGGCCGTTACTCTGACGACTCAGCCAGCGCCTCCCCACAACAATTAGGAGACCAGAACTGTACTGCATACTCGAGGTGCGATCTTACCATGGAATTATACAAGGATAGCATCACGTCTGGTGTTTTACACTCGAAGTTCCTCGCTATGAACCCGAGCATAGTGTTGGCTTTGTTGTGTGCTTTTTTACAGTGATTCGCGTGTTTCAGGCCACTGCTGATAGTTACTCCAAGATCCTTTTCCTCCTGAATCGCCTGCAGAGGTCTCCCATTCATGATGTATGTGTGGTTACTATTTTGGGACCCAATGTGCATGACTTTGCATTTGTCAACATTAAAGACATTTGCCATTTTTCCGAACATTCGATAATGTGATTGAGGTCTTTCTGAATGATTTCGCAGTCGGTCTTTGTGAGGGCCTCTCCACCCACCTTGGTGTCATCTGCAAATTTCGATATTGTGGATTTCAGTCCTGATTCTAGGTCACTGATATATATGATAAGGAGGATTGGTACCAACACTGACCCTTGAGGTACTCCACTAGTGACTGGAAGCCAATCGGAAGGCTATCCGTTGAGTAGTACTCGCTGTTTTCTGTCGGTGAGCCAATCTCTTATCCACGCGATCAGATTGGCTCCGATGCCCGCCGAGTGCAGTTTCTTAAGGAGTCGCTCGTGCAGTACTTTGTCGAAGGCTTTCTGAAGGTCCAGGTATATAACATCACTGGGGATGTGGGCATCCCAGTTCTTGTATATATCTTGGAAGAAGTTTAATAAATTCGCTAGGCAGGAGCGCTTGCTCCTGAAGCCATAATGGGTGTCGGAGATTATATTATTATTTTCTAGAAACTTAACAAGTTTATATCTAATAATCTTTTCGAGTATTTTTCCTGCCACTGATGTCAAACTTATGGGCCTGTAGTTTAATGCAACGCTTTTGTCCCCTTTTTTGAAAATCGGTGCTACGTTCGCCATCTTCCAGTCTTCCGGGACCTTGTTTAGATGAACTGACCAGTTGAATATGTTAGTGAGTGGTTGAAGTATTTGTTGTTTAAGCTCTTTTAATAACCGCGGGGACAAATTGTCGGGTCCCGTTGACTTGTTCGTGTCGAGTTTGTCCAAGTACTTTTTTACTTCTTGGTCGCATATTGAGTCAATTTCCAGCGGCGTGATCTCACTCGGCGGGTCAGGACCCTCGGGAATGGTTTCGATGTCCTCGACTGTGAATACGGATGCGAAGTTACTGTTGAGGATTCTGGCCATCTGTTTACTGTCCTGAGTTACAGATCCAGTCTCGTCTGTCAGGGGACCAATATTGGATTTTACTTTCTTTTTCAATCTTATGTACGTGAAGAATTTCTTGGAGTTATTTTCGATTTCGCTCTCTATTTGCTTTTCATAGTTGCGTTTGCTACTCCGAATAAGGCTGCAACAAGCTCTGAGGCTGTTGTGGTACTGTGTGCTGGCTTTGGCCGTAGCATTCTCTTTCATCAAATTATAATTCCTTTTCTTTAGGTTTACTGCCCTTTTTATTTGTCTGGTCATCCACGGTGGATCTATGGCCCCATTTACTCGCCTGGAAGGAAGGAAGGAAGGAAGGAAGGAAGGAAGGAAGGAAGGGAGGGAGGCACTGAGGAAGGAAGGAAGGAAGGAAGGAAGGAAGAAAGGAAGGAAGGTAGGGAGGCAGGGAGAGAGGAAGAACAGAATGAAAGAGAAAAATAAATGAATGAAGGAATGAAGGAATCAAGAAAAACAGATAAAAGAAAAAAAACGAGTGAATGAATGAATGAAGGAAGGAATCAAGAAAAAATGATAAAAGAAAAGAAACAAGTGAATGAATGAATGAAGGAAGGAAGGAAGGAAGAACAAAAAAGAAGTGTAAGAAGGAAATGGGAGATGAAGGACGGATATGGAGGATAAAATATACAGAGATAGATAGATAAGTAAACAGAGCAGAAATAGAAGCAAAATAGACAAGGGAATGTAACTGTCTGAAGGGAAATCAAACACCGAAGAAAGAAGAAGAAGAAGAAAGAGGAAGGGAAGGGAGAGAAGGAAGACAGCGAGAGGGGAAGAGAGGAAAAGGGAAGGGTGATGAAGAGAGGAAGAGAGAGGGAGAGAGAGAGAACGTGAGCAAGAGGGTGATACTGTGATGGCTAAACAAGGGGAAGGGAATTAAGAAAAGGAGGGAAAGAAGGAGGGAAGGAGGATGATGGGACAACGATGCAAAGGAGAGAACAGAGGGAGAGAGAGGGTGGATAAACAAGGTAAACAGGACAACGGAAGATAATGTACAAGGAAAGCTCTGATAAAAATGAAGAAGAGGATAATGAAAAGCTAATCTCTGCGAGGCAAACATGAGAAAGGAAAACGTTTTGATAGAAGATAAGAGAGGAGAGACGCTGATAAAGATTGGAAGTGAAGGAAAATAAGTAAAGAGGAAAATAAGGAAAAATTGATTAGTGTGAGGATTACAGTGCACGGAGGAGGAGGAGGAGTACAAAGAAGTACAATGGAAAAGCAAACAGCAACAGACCTCTTGGTCCTAACTAGGCTGTTTGTTGTTGCTACCATGTACTCTAATCTACGAGTCAGAGACAGGACAGCAAAGGCGAAGGCTCCTCCCCTCCCACCAGTCCCTCCAGCCGAAGCTAGCACGAAAAGAAAGAATACATGTAGTATAGAAAAAACACAATAGTATAGAAAAACTACAATTAGTATAGAAAAACTACAATAAGGAGGAGGAAGAGGAGGAGGAGGAGAAGAAACATTGAAACATAGCAAGAATAAAGGAAGAGAAGAGGAAGAGGCTTACGATGCGGAAAGAAGATAAAGCGATGGTCTTCTAGACAAAAGAATGAGAAGAGAGAAAAAATAGATGATGATGTTGGTGAAGATAGCAGAAAAAAAGAGTAAATATGAAACGACAGTAACAACAAACAAATGAAACAAAGTATATAATCAATAAACAAGAATGAAAGGAAACGAAGAGAGAAAAAAGAAAAAATTTCATTGGTAAACAAACCGAATAATCTACTAACTATTTGACTGACAGAATGACCTACTGGCAGACTGACTGACTAACTATATGACAAACTGATAATGCCCATGACTCTGTGACTGACTGACTAGCTGCTGGACTGACAAACTAATATACTAATGGAATGACTGACTGACTGACAGAATATTAGCGGACTTATATTGTCTGCCTTTGAGACTGACTAACTATATGACGGACTGATAAACTAAACCAACTCAAAAACATATTCTCCTTTCTTTGCTTCCAAAACGTTGATTCCTTTGTCGATAAAAAACACGTCGCAATAACTCGTTATCCTTTCTTTGTTCTCAAAAAGTCGATTCCTTTGTCGATAAAACTAAGACATCGCACCAACTCATTTTCCTTCCTTTAAAGGTCAGTATCCCACCCCGACATTTACGTCAGGGTCAGCATCCCACCCCGACATTTACGTCAGGATCAGCATCCCACCCCAACATTCAAGCTGGGGTCAGCATCCCACCCCAACATTCAAGCTGGGGTCAGCATCCCACCCCGACAGTTAAGTCAGGGTCAGCATCCCACTCCGACAATTAAGTCAGGGTCAGCATCCCACCCCAACAGTTAAGTCAGGGCCAGCATCCCACCCCGACAATTAAGTCAGGGTCAGCATCCCACCCCGACAGTTAAGTCAGGGTCAGCATCCCACCCCGACAGTTAAGGCAGGGTCAGCATCCCACCCCGACAGTTAAGTCAGGATCAGCATCCCATAGAGAGCCGAAAATGTTGAGTATGACTTTTTCCTTTTTAAGATGTTGTGTTTCTATCGTATTCTTTTTGCTGGTGTTCTTTTTTCTGTATTTTCCTCATGCTGGTTTTCTCTTTCTTCTTTTTCCTTTTTCTGGTGTTGTTTCTACTGCATATCGGCTTTTCTTGGTGCCGTATCCTGCTACAGACGAATCTCCTTCACCCCAGAGAAGCCTCGCCCGTGCCAACATACCACACCAAAATCCTTAATCCTAGTTGTTTGTTTTGCTAGTGTTGTGTTTTGTATCTGATTTCTTTTTTCTGGCATTCCTTTTCTGTATTATACTGTCTCCGGTGTTATTTTTCTTTATTTGTCGTGTGACAGTGTTGTGTAATCTACATCGCCTCTACCTGGTGCCGTATCTTGCTACAGCTGAGTCTCCTTCACCCCTGAGAAGGCTCACCCATACCAATATACCACACCAAAGGCCTTCATGCTGGATTTTTGTGTTTTTGTCTTATTTTTTTCCTTTTTCTCATCTGTGCTTCTATCTTATCTATTTCCTGGAATTCCTCTCCAGTATTATCCTATTTCTGATGTTTTTTTTTAGTTTATTTTCCTTTCTTTCGGTGTTTTTATCTGTAATATCCCTGTCGTGGAGTTGTTCTGAAATCGCCTTTCTTTGGTGCTGTGTGCTGATACGAATGAACCTCCTTCACCCCAGAAAAGACCCGCCCATACCAACACACAACACCAAACGCACTCCCTCCCCCGCCCCTGGACACTCGGGATCTACGGCACCGCCATGGACGCCCCGAGGGAGCCGAGACGCCCTGCAGGAACCCCTGAGCCCTGCGACGCTCGCCAGGGAGACCTGGGGCCCCCTGACGCTCCCCAGCACCGCCGAGGCGGGGGAGGGCGGGAACTCCAGACAACTGCAGAACAACTCCAGACGGGAATATTAAATTAATCGTAAACACCGTGACGGCGCAAAGGCTGCGTTTGTCGAGTCTGGGATGGCAGGACGCCGGCCGAATGTTTTGGCGCGGCATCCGCTTCCCTTTTTTCTATTTTCTCTCATTGTTATATGAGAGAGAGAGAGAGAGAGAGAGAGAGAGAGAGAGAGAGAGAGAGAGAGAGAGAGAGAGAGAGAGAGAGAGAGAGAGAGAGAGAGAGAGAGACCATTTTAATAGGTATAATGCTTTCGTAATTCTTTAATCAGTTGATATTGCTGTTATTACCAATTCTATCTATTTATCTATCTACACCCCCACCCTTCCCCAACACCGTATATTAATGCATACGTCTTCCTCCTCCTCCTCCTCCTCCTTCGCCTTTGCGTCCTGTGTCTCTGACTCGTAGATTAGAGCAGATGGTAGCAACAACAAACAGCCTAGTTAAGACCAAGAGGTCTGTTGCTGTTTGCTTTTCCTTTGTACCCCTTTGTACTCCTCCTCCTCCTCCTCCTCCTCCTCCTCCTCCTCCTTCTACTTTTCCCCTTCCATCTTCACGTATGTTGTATTCGACCATTTGTGTTATATCTCCTTTTTTTCTCATTACCTCTCCTCCTCCTCCTCCTCCTGCTCCTCCTCCAGGTAACAGCTTGTCACCTGAGGCGGTGGGCGTGGCAACGATACAAATACCTCCAGTGGGCGACGTCTCTCTCTCTCTCTCTCTCTCTCTCTCTCTCTCCAGTGCCATTTTAGCGACCTACTATGTCTATATAGTTCATTTTCCCTTCCTCCTCCTCCTCCTCCTCCTCCTCCTCCTCTCTCTCCTCTTCCTCCTGCTTCACCTCTTCGTCATACTGTTTCTCTTCCTGTCCTCATCTCTTGTCACACCTTTCTTTCAATCTCTAAAAATTACATACACAATAAATTAAATATTATCTAGTCGGTTCAGTACAAAGAAACGCTCAAGTATAATATTTCATTCTGCCACATTCACACCAGCAGGCTAATAAAGCTAATACGTGGAAGGTGCAATAACAAGTACAATTATAGTAACGATGGTAAAAATAATGCAACACGTGGTAACAGCATCATGAACGAAACAGTAACAATAGGAGTAAGTTTTTTTGCGTTAAAAGAAGAAACTCAAATGCAAAAATATATGAAAACAAAAAAGCCCGCGAAACACTACTAATAACAGTACGGTACTGTAATTTTAACACCATTAAGGTCACTATTACTATCTACTATCATTATAATGTCTACTACTATTTACTTTACACTACCTCTGTCCCTCTGTTTCTATATTATGTTTTTTCGCCCTCTTTTCCCTCCTCTCACGTCACTTTCACTTTCTCCTCGGCGTCTCAGGTGTCTGGGGGCTGCAGGAAAGGCGGGTCATGGTGTCCGCACTCCTCAATCTCTACCTGATTAATCTCTTGCAATAATAACAATTTCACTCCTACATTTTACTATTATAATCATTTTACACGTTACGCTTAAAAAAAAAAGCTGAAGTGTGCCGCGAAAGCAGACGAGAGGCAGTAATTGGATCCAACTCCCTATGAACCGGATTCGAACACAGAGGCGAGGCTTCGGGGCACATGAAACAATAAGGAAGTAAGAACATTTCGTAGCTTCAAACAGGATCATTAGTACCCAGCGTGTTAGGATCCGACTGTGGCTGACCTGACAACACGCTATGCCAGTAGTGTGTGTGTGTGTGTGTGTGTGTGTGTGTGTGTGTGTGTGTGTGTGTGTGTGTAAAGCAGTAGCAGTGGCAGTTTTAATAATTAAGATGAACCAAAATGGGCCCTTTCCATACCCTCCACTCTCCTCCTCCCACCCCCATCTTTCTCCTCTTCCTTGATACCTTGATATGCTAAATACAGTAACATACAGTAAATCAACAACAACAACAGTAACAAGATAACGAGCACTTTATTCCACCCTCTCCCCCTCCCTCCCCTTTCCTCATCTCCCGTTCACTCACTTTCCTCCCTTTTTTGCTTCATATTCTTAACCTCCTCCTCATTACCCCAAAGACATGGAACAAAAACAAAATGTACACAAATAAAAGAGCAGCTACTATTACCACTACCACTACTACTGTAACATACCTAACAAAAATAACAAAAACAATAACCGCAGCAATAATCATACCATATAATTATACTCTTTTCACTCTTAACCTCCCATCATCATCATCCTTACCTACCACTCGCACCCCCTGTACCCCTCTCCCACCCTTCCCCCCCTCATCGCCTGCTCCTTACCTACCACTCCAGCTCCCTTCTTCCTTCCCCTACCTTTCTTCACTCCACCACCTCCCCCTCACCCCACACAACCCTAACAAACACTCCACACTCACCCCACCCTCGGCGTCCTGCTGTCCCGCCACGCCTGCTGCCCCACCCTTGGCAGAAGAAAACAGGAAGTCTCGATCCCCCCACCCCACCTCTCTCTGCGCATTCTAAGTGACGTCACTGCCTTGACAAGAGCGAGAGATAGATAGATAGAGAGAGAGAGAGAGAAAGACAAAGAGAGTGTGATAATTTAAAGGTATCCTGATGTAATGTAGTCCGTTGCATGTCTAAGTAGGTTCTGATCCTGGAATGCATTTTCAGTACTGTTTTAGTGCCCTCTGCATTAATATTCCCTGGTGTGTTAGGACAATTCACTCATATAATAATAAGAATGACTATAGGGCGTGTCCATTCACATATAATCCTGGGTTCCCATTCCTCTTTAAAGTATTTATTCACCGATAATAAGTCTTGGGTATAGACCATGGTGCCCAGTGCAGCTAACCTCATTGAACTCCTTCCCTCTACAGCTTGGCAGCTTCCGTTGTGCTACGTATGTAATGAGGCTACAGCCTTATGATTTATCTATGTACAGGATATGGCTAATGAAATCATACACAATACTAAACTGTTGAATTAGCTTAGGATCTGATAAAGAACTAAGCCAAAAAGTGTATTATTTGTAACTTCATCTTTTGGGAGACTGAAAAAAGCAGTGTGGTCCCTTTGGGATGCAGGGATCTGCGCCCACGAACAATGCAACAGGAAGGCATACTGTACAAGAGTTTCCCATGTCACAGAAAACGAACCGCTCAGACAGACATCCTCTAGCCGGTGGCTGGGTCAAGACTGAAGTCCCCGCAACAATCATAACTTTTCCACGTCTACATTGTGACGCCACGGTCTGTCTGCGCAGTCCACACCAATTTTAGTCCAGCGCCGCCCCCCACGTGAGAATACCTGGCTTGCCTCCCTCTACTTTGGCCCCACCCTCGCCTTCAGTGCTTCACGTCCCCGTCCGGCGCCACGCTCAGCCCCGCCACGCCGTGTAACCCTTGACACAACATCGCACACAGGCGGGAGGGAGTCTGCCCTTGCTGAGAGCCTGAGACCCCGACGCGGAGTAACACGTGACCGCGTAACGCCCCACCCAGCTGATTACTTTCCCTCGGCGCAGAGTGTCCTGTTCATGTAGTTCTGCGTGTATCAGTACTATAGTCTTTCCATTGCATCAAGTCACTTTAGGCGTGACTGTGTCAAGCAACTGTGCTGTCATTTCTCCCTTTAGCACTTGCTCTCCTTCCCTAACTCATCACCACTCACTCTCCCTCCCCCCTTCCCCCACTCACTCATTTTTTCTATCGTAAATCATCATGTTTTGACGTAATCCCTGCGCCACCCATGAGATAATTCTGTGTCTGGGTTCCTTGGCTTGACCGGCGCGGTGTCCTCGGCACCGTGACATCGTCGCGCCAGCCACGATGCCACAACGTATAGGAATGTGTGCAAACTCGCTGTTTTGCCCTCAAAAGACGAATCCTTCATAGAATTACATGATTGCATCATATAATTAAATGTAAACAGTAGTTATAGCTCATTTAGAATCAGTTAATAGTTTACAATATGAGGGAGAGAGGGTGGCGGCGATGATGAGGCACATCGCTAATCCCGCCGGCCACGCCTAAAATAACATGATGAAATGGAAAGAATGGAGGAAAGAGAGAGGAGGAGGAAAGAGAGAGGAGGAGGAAAGAGAGAGGAAGGAGGAGTTGGCGAAGGAATGAATGGATTAAGAGCGGGAGTTTTTGTCTTTCAGTTCTACTTTCTTTCATTTCTTCTCTCATTTCCTCTTTTCTTTAATAATATCTTTGCATTCCTTTCATTCAATTCTTCGCCACATATCTCTTTTCTATCTTTAATCTTAATTTCCTCTCAATTTCTTCTCCTGTTTGTCGTAGCCTGTCATTCATTCTAGTCTTTAGTTTTCCTCATTTCTTTCGTTCACTTTTTCTTGCTTTCATTTCTTCTCGTCTTTCATATTCTCTCATCTCTCAGATCTTCCTAGTTCTATCATCTCCTCTTGTCTCATTTTTTTCGTTTGATATTTTATTTCTTCTGAGCATCCATTTTTTCTCCCATTTCTTCTCTTCTTATATTTTTTCCATTTATTTCTCCAGTTTCTTCTCGTTTCATGTCTTCCCAGTTCTTTCTTCAGGATCATCACATCATTTCCCTTCCCACACACTATGAATATCTCTTGCCTCTTCTAAACGTTTGGTGGCATGGTTTCCCTTCACACACATTTGGCCTCATATCCTCTCCTTATCTTCTTCCCGTCTTCTTAACACTATCTTCCAACTAATACTTCGCCTCATCCTTTCCTTTTTTTCTTCCCGTCCTCATAAAACTATCACCAGAATCTGCGCCTCATCCTCTTATATTTTTCTGTCGTTTTTTACACTCATCTAAAAATTCACCTCATCCTCTCCTTTTCTTCTTCCCGTCTCTTTATATTTCATTCTCCACACGCGTTGACGAGTGTTTGAAGGGGAAACAAAACTAAACACGACGGAGAGTGGGAATTTGTGTTGAGGGCCGGAAAAAAAAGTGAGGAGAGGAAAAGGAGCGGGAGAAGGAGGAAAAGGAGGAAGAGAAAGATGAGGCGGAGGAAGATGAGGAAGAGGAAGAGGAGGAGGAGGTAGAAGGAAGGAAGAGTGAGGGAAGTAGATGAAGGGGAGAGACTAATAAAGAAATGGAACATCAAATATATTTTACGCTTTCTTCATTTTGTCATTACCTCCTTCTTCTCCTTCTTCTTCTTCCCCATTCTCTTCCTCCTCCTCCTCCCCCTCCTCCTCCTACTCCTTCTTTTAAACCACATGCTCTTTCCACATTGGTAACCTTCATTCAAAACACACACACACACACACACACACACACACACACACACACACACACACACACACACACACACAAACACACACACATTTATACTTTAACGCAAAAAAGGTGAGGACAACTAATGTTACCAAGAAGAGGAGGGAGAGGAAGAAGAAGAGGAGGAGGAGGAAAAAAGCAAGAAAGAATCAGGAGGAGGAGGAGGAAGAGGAAGAGGAGGAGGAGGAGGAGGAGGCGGAGGAGGAAAGAATGGATGTAATATGTGAAGAGGGATTGTGGGAACCGCGAGGGGAAAATGGAGAAGAGAGGAGGAGGGGGAGAAAGAGGTGAGAAGAATATTTTTGGAAGGAACATGAGTTACCCGACAGTACAGAAGCTAGGAGGAGGAGGAGGAGGAGGAGGAGGAGAAAGAGGTGAGAAGAATATTTTTGGAAGGAAAATGAGTTAGCTGACAGAATAGAAGCTATGAGGAGGAGGAGGAGGGGAAGAGGTGAGAAGAGTATTTTTGGAAGAAACATGAGTTACCCGACAGTACAGAAGCTAGGAGGAGGAGGAGGGGGGGGAGAAAGAGGTGAGAAGAATATTTTTGGAAGGAACATGAGTTACCCGACAGTACAGAAGCTAGGAGGAGGAGGAGGAGGGGGGGGGGGGAGAAAGAGGTGAGAAGAGTATTTTTGGAAGGAACATGAGTTACCCGACAGTACAGAAGCTAGGAGGAGGAGGAGGAGAGGAGAAAGAGGAGAAGAGTATTTTGGAGGAACATGAGAGAGAGAGAGAGAGAGATATAGAGAGAGAGAGAGAGAGAGAGAGAGAGAGAGAGAGAGAGAGAGAGAGAGAGAGAGAGAGACAGAGAGAGAGAGAGAGAGAGTCAAATTATTTTCATTAATTTCTTTTGTTGTCTGCCCTTTGTTGTTCCTTCTTCATCCTTGTTTATTGTTATTATTGTTATTATTATTATTATTATTATTATTATTATTATTATTGTTATTGTTATTGTTATTATTATTATTATTATTATTATTATTAGTATTATTATTATTATTATTGCTATTATCACTATCATCATTTATTTTCCCTCACCATCACAATATCGTCGCCATAAATATTCACATCACACATTAATATTCACTGTTACGGTCCCGTGGTCATAAACATATTTAATTGCGTATTTTAGCTGATTTCCCATAACTTATCTTCCCATATCAGTCTATCTATATTTATTTATTTATCTGTCAATCTATCTATCTATCTATGTATTAGAGTTTGTTGCTGTCTCTCCGTTTATTAGTGTATATATTTATATTTTTTTATTTAAGTACACGCCGCTGTCTCTAAGGCAATATTTTATCGCATATGCATGTGTTTATCTATTCGCTTATCAACCTAGCCTATTTATACATTGCTCTCTCTCTCTCTCTCTCTCTCTCTCTCTTTTTTTTTTTTTAAACTGACGATTCTATAGTTACACAACAGATTTGTATTTCGCCGACGACACTTTATGCGATCGTTCGAGTAGCATATGTTTCTCTGTGCACTTTTTAGGGCTTAAAATGTCACTTTTTCTCGTGCATTATTTCAAAAGCCCTTTACACTTGTTCACTGTGTATTTAGCATCACTAGTGGTGTGGGGCATGTTCTTCGCCACCTGTGAGCAGCCACTTTTACCTGCTGGGTGGACATTTCCCTCACTGTTGGCCCTGCTGCAGTGAATGTGTTCCACAGGCGGGACACCCTGGAGGTGAAGGTCCGTTGGTGCTGGCTGGCGCGTGACCTCGGCACCCCGACCTGCTCGTGGCTGGAGAGTACCGTTCTCGTATCTCTCACAGCCTCTCGCGGGGGGAGCCTCAGTCTCGCCAGGTGTGGTACTCCTTGTACCTGGGCCTTGTGGAACACCACCAGCGCAGCGACGTCCCGGCGGTGCTCCAGAGTGTCTAGATGTATAATATCCTGAGGGGGCGGCTGGGGGTTGTTCTCCTGTAACAGTCGCTGCACCCGTCGCTCCACCTTGTCCAGTCTCTGCAGGTGTGTGGCAGCGCTGGACATCCAGGTCAGAGCTCCGTACTCCAGGTAGGATCTTACCTGGGCCTTGTAGAGGAGCATAATTCCTCGCTTGTCGAGGAAATTAGCCACTCTACGAAGGGCAGAGACGTAGGGAGGCTTGGTGGGCGACGTGTTTCAGGTGGCGGTCGAAGCGCAGCTCTCGGTCCAAGTCCACTCCGAGGATCCTGACGTAATCCTGGAGCGGGAGGGTGACGGAGCCAAACATCACCCTTCCTTCGACAGCTTGTGTGGCTGCCGGGGACCGAGAGATCACCATCGCCTGAGTCTTCTCAGGAGCAAAGTTCACCTGCCAGCGCTCCCCCCACTCCCGTATCAAGCGTAGTTGCTGGTTGACCTCAGCAACCGCTTGCTGGCTTTCTTGGCGAGGGTAGGAGAGGGAGAGCGTGCAGTCGTCAGCGTATGCAGAGACTGCTGGCAGACTCCTGAGAAGGTCGTCGATGTACAGATTCCAGAGGACAGGTCCCAGCACAGATCCTTGAGGGACTGAGGCACCCACTGGGAGGTCCTTGGACTGCTGGCCGCCGACGACGACGTGGAGGCTTCTTCCTTGAAGGTAGTCGCTCATCAGCATCAGCAGGTGTCCTTGGATGCCTTTGGCACGAAGCTTCTCCAGCAAGCCCGCGTGCCACACCCGGTCAAAAGCACCCGTGATGGCGAGAGCGACGACAATGGTATCCAGGCCGGTGTCTAGTGAGTCCTGCCAATCCCTGGAGAGGAGCAGCAGGAGATCTGAAGTGGAGCGGCCAGATCTGATGAGGGCGTTGTTCTCGAGGTGGCGGGTGATGGCCTCCACCACTATTCTCTCGAAGATTTTTCCAACTACAGACAGGAGGGAGATAGGCCTGTAGTTGGCAGGGTCAGATCTGGCCCGCTTTTTGTGAACCGGCACCACGCGAGCCTCCTTCCATATAGAGGGCCAGGTGTTCTCCCGGACACAGGCCCCGAACACCTCCGAGAGGGGTCCTGCCAGCTCACTGGAGCAGTGACGCAGCACATGTGGGCTAACGTTGTCAGGACCAGTGGCCTTCCTGACGTCCACCGCTCTTAGAAGGCGCTCCACTTGCTCCCGGAGTCCCGGTGTACCGCAACCTCTGTCAGGGTCTGGTTGCATTCCTGTGGCAGTTGTGGTGGAGGTCTGGTGGGGTCGGCGACGGACATCTTGGCTGAGAAAAGGTCAGCCAGGAGCTCTGCCTTCTCCCTGCTGCTGGTGGCTGTGGTGCCGTCCTGCTTGGTGAGGGGAGGGATTGTTTCTTGGTGGCTGCTGCCTTGCTTTTCCTTAACAAGGGTCCACCAGGTCTTGCTGCCCACCCCTGGCCCACACAGCTTGGCGCGGAGGTCTCTTTCCCACCTCCGTTTCGCCCATTTACTGGTGGCCACCATATTGTTGCACGCTGCTCGATGCAGGGCTTTGTTGCGGCGGGTTGGGCTCCTTTTGTAGCGGAGCCACGCAGAATATTTTCTTTCTGCAGCAAGGCGGCAGCGGTAACCAAACCAGGGCTGATCGGTGGGCTTGGAGGTGTACTGGCGGTGTGGAATGTGCTCTCGTTGGAGAGCTTTGAGATGTTCAGTAAAGGCCTTCGCCATGGGCTCTGCTCGCCCAGACAGAAGGGTGTGCCAGTCTGTTTGCTGCAGGTCTCTTTTAAGGGAGGGCCAGTCAGCTCTGTCCCACAGCCAGATAGTGTGGGAAGTGGCCTCATCCCGCGCCACGCCCACGTCTGCTCGGGTCAGGATGGCGTGGTGGTCAGAGCTGCCTACCGGCCCAAGCTGTTGGCACGTGACCCTGCCCTCTCCCAGGTCCGAGATAACGGGATCCAGCGTCCCGCCTCGCTCATGGGTCGGGAAGGTGACATGATCTGTCAGACCCTGCACCGTCAGGAGATTCTCGTAGGCGGCTCCCTCCATGTGCTGGTTTAAGTCGCCCCCGATTAGGACATGCCTGCAGCGATGGCGAGTCAGCAGGTCGTCCATTTGCTCCGTCAGAAAATCCAGGGGGGCAGGCCCTTGCCTTGGGGGGCGGTACATGGCACACAGGAGGAGGGCAGTGCCATCTGCCAGAATTACTTTGAGAAACACCGCCTCTGTCGTGGGTGGTGTCTCTACTTCAAGTCTCTGGGCCTGCACTCCTTCCTTGAGGCACACTGCCACACCGCCGCCTTGTCTTCCCTGCCGGTCTCTCCTGATCCAGTGGGTGTAGCCTGGAATCCTGCCGAAGGATAACTCCACCTCACTGTTGAGCCACGTTTCAGTCACCACAGCTATGTCCACGCGGTGCCTCAGGACAAAGCTGTGGGTCAGGTCCCCGATGTTGGTGCGGAGGCCTCGCACGTTGGCGGAGAGAAGCACCAGCTGGTGACGGGTCCTCGGCGTGTCTGCCATCCTACCTGAGTTGGTGATAGGTGCTGGAGCTACTCAGGTATGAGGGAGGGGTCGACCACTGCCAGCCAGGTGTATGGCCCCAGGAAGGAGGCTGTGGCGCGATGTGTGAGGGTCCCGGTGGAGGGGGCAGGTGACTGG